>NC_081406.1:295648014-296248014 GCF_030272615.1 Cryptomeria japonica | reverse complement strand
CACCAATTTCGTTAGCTAGATCTGAAAATGTTAGCACAAAATAAGCCATATCTGAAACCCTAAATGCGAAACTGGAATATAATGAATAAACTTCAAAATTTGAAACTACTAAACACAGACGTGGATACCCTAGACACAGACGCGGTTCTGTGACGCAAACGCGGTTCTGTGAGACACAAACGTAGCTATAAGTCATAGACGTGGCTATACAACACTAACGCGGCTTAAACAATCACATACGTGACTCCAGGGCATAAACGCAAGTTCCGAAACGTACAAAACAAAATGTTGCCGATAACACAGATGCGATTTAAGTTGTCGCAGACGCGCCAGAAAATCAAAAATGCAATCCGAAAGTATGCAGACGCAGAAATACCAAAAATGTTGTCGAAAACGTCTGATCTGCAACAAGGAGGTTAAATACAAAGGGACAAGAGGTCCCACCGGGCGTGCCAAAATGTATATGGTGAAAATGGATAACAATAATAACAATATTGAAAGGCTAAATGAATTCAACCACAAAACCCTAGCCTAACAACAACAAAGATCCACCATAACATATGAAGATTACCTAAGACAATGCAAATCAAATGAAATCACAAAGATTATACCATTACATGTCCAATAGGGTTTTGATCTCCATTCTTCCTATCTCCATTGATCTTGCTTGATATAATTGCTCTCAGATTTTATGTGCATAAGAGCTCAACAAAGAACGGAATGTGGTTGCAAGTAGGATCGTGGTGTAGTCAAGTCCTTAAGATCATCGATTAGCTAATTAGGGTTTGATAATGAAGAAAGTATCTCCTTAAATAGAAGACACTATAAGAAATGGAGGGATAAGATTGAGAGGTGTAAAAAGGAGGTCGGCTATGATTAGAGGGTAGGTAGAGGAAATAATAAAATAATAAAAGAGGTAGGTAGTGTATGAATTAAGAGATGAATGACATGTGTCATGGGTAGAAAAGGTTAATGAATTAATTAAATAAATAAAGATTTATTTAATTAATAGAAGAAGTGGGATCAATTAAATAAATAAAATATTTATTTAATTTAGGAAAAGGGTAATTTAAATAAATAAAGGTATTTATTTAAATGAGAAATAAGGTTAGAAGAGGATAAATGAATTAATTAAATAAATAAAGATTTATTTAATTAATAGAAGAATTAGGCTTAGATAATTAAATAAATAAAATATTTATTTAATTAGACATGACAATTTTAGGTGTCTACAAATATCACCACAGTTTAGTCCAAGTAGATTTCACAAACATCATTTTCTTCATCAAAGACGCAATGACGTTCATCAAGAATCAAATGAAAGTATAATGGCAAATGAATAATTCCACTTCCCTTCTAAACAAAAGGAAAAAGGGGTCTTAAATCATTCAGGCATAGCCATACAAAACGAAATGGATATTATTAGGGAACAACATAGTGTACATTTCTTCTAATTTATTTTAGTTTTTTCAATAGCAATAATTCTTTCTCTTATTTTATATGTAAAAAATATGTGATTGTAGGTTTGGACAATCAAACAAATACTCGACGATGTTGATCACTCTTTTCTATTGATATGAAACAATCAATAATAGATGAAATATAAATTTTAGATGGTAATATTCTAATTATTAAATGTGTTGATTCATTAATTGTAATATTGGTGGGTTTTTATTTCTAACCTCTTTTCTGTACTTAATCAAATAGGTACAATTTGTGGAATTCAGCCATCATCAACTATTGGTGTTATCCCCAATCAAACATTTCAACAAACTATTCTAGGTCATTAAGAATGTCAATATTATTTAGATTAACTACATATTGTACGCTTACACTTAACAATTTATCTATATTGATTTATTAAATACACATGTCATTGCAACTATAGAAGATCGACAAAATAGTGGATGACATAGTTTACCATTTCATATTGATCTTAACAAGAACTCAAGAACAACATGTGCAATGCAAACTAGAGATGGTAAAAAATTATGAAATTATTTTATGACAATTTTTAAAATTAAATTAATTTACAACTAAAGTATGTAATGTATAGGTTAAATGATGACATTAGAATGAGCGATCATGATCGACACTATTACAAATAGTCAATACAGTTTAGTATACTTTCAAATTTTTGATAGTCTATTGAATACTTAATACTACATTGATGCTTGAGGAGGAGAGAGATTATTTAAATGTCTAAGTTTGATTACCTTCCATTTTGACAAGTAGCTTGAAGATTCAAGATAAAGACATCATTTGTATATTGTACTTTTGGCATACATAATATATATGTACAAAATTGGCTCATTGGTCTGATTATAGTTAATGCAATTATAATTGATGTTCATAGTTATTGAACCATTGTATTATTAATTATTTATTGACTTGTTGTTTATACTATTTTATTTATTGTTGAGATAAGGGAGCAAAAATTGGTAGAGCCTCATAGTTTTTGTGTAGGTAGAAAAGAATAGACTATAAAATTAACACTTCATAAATGATTCTAATGTAAATTAACACCCAATTTAAGCCCCTTGTGAAAAGGGGAAGATAAAAAAGATACATAAAACTCTATGGCATTAATCCTAATGACATTGTTATTTTCCTATCAAATACATGTAAAGCTTATGTGGAGAAGGATCATTGAGCATGAACTATCCTTCTATGAATACTTAATGAATTCTCTCAAATATAATAGTGGTTAATATGGATAAATTGCATGAGTTCCTTGACCATCCAATTTATATTTTTTAACACAATTCTCCTTGCTTTGCAATATACATATTTGAATTGATTCATATCTGATATTTTTGAATTGAATTAATTGTCTAAAGTATCTCAAATTTACAACCAAACATATTGAATGGAATGTTTTGTAGACACTTAAGTTCTTAGCAATGAATCTACACCAAGTTATTTGAATGTTGAATAAATACAAGATATCCAATAATAATTTTTTTTTTTCATAATCCATGTAAATGAAATCAAATGCTTTTGGATTAGATTGTGTGTTTCTTTTTTGCATAATTTATGATCCATCATTTGAATTAATTATATGAATATCAATATATAATTATCTTACAATAATTATAAATATATTTAATATATTATAAATTTTACCCTTGGTTATACTATGTAAACCACTAATTTAATTATTATAATTTAATAAATATATACAATATATAAGGTTAAAATAGTATATCTCAAATGTAATTCTTAATATTTACTATCATAAATAAAATAAAATAACATACCAATGAAATATTTATTGCACAACTGAGAATATTAGGGTACATCTGACTAAACAAAGGTAGCAGTCAAAGAGCTGCCGATCGAGCTTTTGGATCGTGATCAGAATCGCGGCCTCTTAGGTAGGCTGAAGAACACAAAAAAATAAGGGTTTGATGGGATTTTCAATCCCTCTCCGTGGAGTTGAATCCTTCATCGAGTGATATGCATATGGCATAATGTGGGGTCAATGGCATAACATACTGGTGTGGTTGTGCGGAGGCTCTATGTGTCGGTGTTGAAGTGACCAAAGTTGGATTTTGCCTTGTGGGTAGTAATGAAGGAAGCAGTCGTTTGATTGGACAAGCCCTTTTACTAGAGTTTAAGGAATTGCGGCTTGTTGGGATCTATACCAGACTTTAGTAGCATACCTGCTTTGATGGTTTTAGATCTGAGCCACAATAATCTGACAGGACTACCGAGGTAAAGAACGCAGACAACTGTAGGTGCAGAAACTTTTATTGTTCAGATGGCAAGCTCAGGGAAATAGTTATTTCCTGATGGTTAATAGATTGCAGGAACTGCACATACCTTTCGGCATTGCCATTCCACAGTTGGAGACTAAGATCGACGAACATTATATTTAATGATGGTTGAATCCAATTGTATCAAAACGGCTGACTGAGACCGGTCTTGTTATGGATCATTTCATACAATCGAGCAATTCAAAAATAATACAGTGATCGGATAATACAGTGATTGAACATGGCTGATAGAGGACATTTGGGTTCATGGGCGGATGTGGGTTGGGAAGACTCGCCTCATGTTCCACAGTGGGTCTACACGAAAGGTAGATGGAAGGACATGGTGATATAGGTAAACAGGAGTGAAAATAACAAGGTTTTTCAGTTAGCTTCAAAATACTTTCAAGGCTTCTTTGGGAACAGACGCAGTGTGGCATGGAGGCAGAATAACAATGGAAGGAGATTCACTCAAGGGTGTTTTAATAATGGTGCAAATCATGGGAATTCTGTGAAGCAATTCAAGGGCTTTTCAAGGAAATGGTCTTTGGATCTGGGCAATCAGCGAACGTTTGCTAGGGTTGTTGGCTTGGCAAATAAGGAGATTGCGGCTAGGATTTCCGTTTCTTCACAGCGGGTGGGAAATAAGGTAAATGTGAACCTCGAGGAAGCTAGTCCGGAAAAGGTAAGTAAGATACCTTCTGATCCTATTATGCCTGAGGTTTCTTCATCATAGGTTTGGGCTCCTATCCCTTGTATCAATCTTTTAGGTTCCTATGTCGATAAGAAAGTGAATTGTTTGCATATGAATGCTATTTCTGGGGAAATTTGGGGTGATCAAATTAGTTTGTTAAAGCTTTATCATAAATTGCAGAAAAGATGGGGGGATATGCATTATTTTCAATTATTGTCTACGAATGCTTTTATCATTGTCTTTGATTCTCCTTCTTTCAGAGATGAGGTATTAAGAACTTCACATCATTGGTTTGGAAAACATTTAATTTCAATTGCGGCTTCAAAACCTTTTTTTGTTCCTTCTTGGTCTAGTTTGAAACTTATGCCTTTCTGGTTTGGTTTACCTAAAATTCCTTTTGAATTTATGGATCCAGATGTTCTTGAGAAAATTGGAAATACTATTGGAACTTTTTTAACATCTAAAATGGACTTTGTGGAGGGGGAGGTTCTGGTAAAAATTTGTGTTCTTATTAACCCTAACAATGTTTGCCCCCGTACTTGTAATATCAAGTCTCATGATGGTATTTGGCACCAGTCAATTGAGAAATTAGATATGGAGCTTCTTAAGTCTCCTTTACTTTTGGATGCTCCTTTACTTATGGATTTTAAGAAAAACTAGCAGGTTGTTGACTCTGTCCCTAAATCCCTTAATAAAGATAGTTTGGTGGAGGGACCTTTGATTGAAGGATGTGGAAATGTCTCTTCACATAAATTGGTAGAAAAATGTCACATTAATCTTGAAAATAATCCATTGTGTCATAGTTCTAGGAAACCAAATGATCACACTTCGGTTCGGTCTCACTTTCGTCTTTACTGAAGACATTTTCTAATAATGGGGGTATAGTGGATAGTAATCCCTCGATGAATGGAGTAGATCATCCATTGATGATAGATTACCCTAAGATGCCAAATAATCACACAAAGGGTAAGAATTTGTCTTCATGCACTCAAAAGGAGGTTTTGGATTCTTCAAAGAATGTGAATTTAGATAAAAATGCAGTGGTTGATATGGAAAATATTAAACAGGTACCTACCATAGGTTTTCCTAATGATGCTTCTTTAGTTCAGGAAATTAAGAATTTGGTGTCTAATAATTCCCCTCTGAATGTTGAAATTAATATGGCTAATGAATCTTCCTTAGGGAATAGTAATCCGTTTGAGGTTGTCCCTATTATTATGCCAGATGAGAATCTGGTTCAACAAGTACATGATATTTTTAACAATCATGCACATCAAATGGATGAGGGTATTACGGATAGAGTTATTTGTTCAATTGAGAATGATTTGGGGGGTATAAACTTGACCCTTCCAATTTCTGCATCTGCTAATCCTTTTGCAATTTTGGCTACAACAGAGTTGGGTTTTGAAGATAATCCATTTATCCTGGCTTCTCTGAAGTCATGCAAGAGTTTACCAATTGTCCAAACAACTCCGGTTTTTTCACCATCGGTGATTTCTCCTAGGAGAGGTAGGCCTCCAAATAATCTTAAGACTCAAATGGAAATTGATGTTGGAATTCAAAAGACTTTGTCCCTTTCTCCTGCTGGTGGGCAAGGGAGGCATTCGGTCTCTCTTGGTAGGCCTAAGAAAACATGCCTAACTCCTGTAAGTGTAAAAAGAAAGAGGAGTAAAAGATTTGCAACTAGTTCACTTGTGACAAGATCAGGGGCTGGGAAACATAATTTGCAAGGTTGCTTTGGGGAAAGTAAAAATTCTCTGATTAATGGGGAGAGGGGAGCTTCGGCCTCCCCTCGAGGACAATGAGAATTATTTCTTGGAATGTTAGGGGCTTAAAAGCCCCTAACAAGAGATGCTTAATTAAGTCCCAAATGGACTTAATTAAGTGTGATATTTTTATGTTGCAAGAAACAAAGTTGTCAAAGGAGTCTGTTGATTTGGTTTTTTCATCTTGGAGAAGGTGGAATTTTCTTTCCTCTCCAGCTTGTGGTGCTTTAGGAGGTTTGGCACTGCTTTGGAATAATTATAATATTGAGGTACAATTAGTGGCATCTGCTACAAATTGGATGTTGGCTTTAGTTATAAGTAAGATTTCGAAGGTTAAATCATGGCTTTTTAACATTTATGCTTCGTTAAGAATTTAAGGGAAGAGTAAGATATGAGGTGAATTAAAGAGGATTTCTTCTCCCTTAAAACATGGTTCCTTTATTATCTTCGGGGGTGATTTTAATGCTATCATTGATCTAGATGAGAAAAGAGGAGGTGTTTTCCCTAATAAAAGGATTATGGATGACTTTGGGGATTTCATTTCTGATATGAGCCTTTTTTATTGTAAGTCTCATAATGGGGTTTTCACATGGACAAACATGAGAAGGGATTTTTCTTAGATTGCTAAGAGATTAGATCAGTTTTTATTATCTGAGAATTGGATTGATTCGGATTTTGAATTCTTTTCCTCTATTCTACCGGTCTCGGGTTGTAATCATTTTCCAATTTCCCTTTCAGTTATTGAGGATAGGGCTTCTTTTAAGTCTCCATTTAAATTTGAGCCCATGTGGTTTAGGGATTCTTCCTTTTTGCCTCTGCTTATGAAATGATGGAATTCTGCTCCTTTTTGTTTTGGGTCCCATATGTTTCAGATTGCTAAGAAGTTAAGCTATTTGAAATTGAATATTAGGAAATGGAATATCTCACATTTTAAGAATATTTTTCAGGAGAAACAAAGGATTCAAGATATGATTGAGTGTTTTAATACTCATGTGCTTCAACATGGTATGGTGCCACAAGTTTTTGATGAATTGAAGTCACTAAAATTACAGCTTGAGGAGGTGTTAGCTAGAGAGTAAATCTATTGGAGACAGAAATCTAGAGAGTTATGGCTTTCAGATGGTGACAGGAACACAAAAAATTTCCATTCTTCAACTAAGATTAAAAGATGTAAGAATAGGATATCTTGTATTCAGTGTCAGAATGGAAATTTATTGACAGAGCCAGAGGATATTGCTTCAGAGGCAGTTAGGTTTTTTAAGTCATTATTATCTTCAGAAAATGGAAATCTCAGTAATGATATTATATCTAATAATCCTCCTTTAGTATCTTTGGAAGACAATAAAATGTTGATGTCTCCCTTTTCCTTAGAAGAAGTTAAGAGTGTTGTCTTTGCCATGAATCCGGATAAAGCCCCGGGACCAGATGGTTTTACTCTATTTTTTCATAAATGTTGGGATTTTGTGGGAAATGATGTTTTATTGGCTCTCAAGGAATCTAGGAGAAATAGGTCCATTTTAAAATAACTTAATACTACAATGATTGCAATTATTCCTAAAAAAGAGGATACTAAGACTTTTGCTGACTTCCGCCCCATTGCTTTATGTAACACTTTGTATAAGATATTTACGAAGGCAATTTCCCATAGGTTGGCAAAAATTCTACCTAGGATCATTTCATTGGAGCAAGGTGGTTTTGTTCCCAGAAGGGAGATGACAGAGGATGCAATTGTAGCACATGAGGTGCTGCATTCTATTTCCACCCAAAGAACCCCGGCCATGATACTTAAACTAGACATGATTAAGGCTTATGATAGAGTAGAGTGGGGGGCCTTATTTGTTGTTCTTGAGAAGTCAGGTTTTTCCAAGGCTTGGGTCAAATGGATTCGTGCATGTATTTCTTTTGCAAGATTCTCGGTTTTAATTAATGGTTCTCCTTGTGGTTTTTTCACTTCCTCTAGGGGTTTGAGACAGGGAGATCCCCTTTCTCCCTTTTTGTTTATTCTCCTAGCTGAAACCTTTAGTTGGGCTATTAGGGCTGCTAAAGTGGGGGGGCTTTGGAAAGGTATAAGGATTCATAATATTCCCCAAAGTATTTCTCATTGTCTCTTTGCAGATGATACTCTATTATTTTGACATGCTTCGTTAGTTGAGGCAAAAGTGATTAAAGGAATAATACAAAATTATGCATTGTTTTCTGGTCAAAAAGTGAATGGTGATAAATCAAAGATTTTTTTCCTTAATACATCACAACTGGTTCAGCATAGGTTGCAATCCTTTTGGGGATTTGAGACTGGAAATCTTCCATGTACTTACCTTGGGATTCCTTTCTTTGTTAAACAGGGTAAGATTGGTTTTTGGGATAAGATCATTTCGATCATTTCTAAAAGAATTCTCTCATGGAATCATAGATGGTTAACTTTGGCAGGTAAAATTGTTCTCATCAAGTCTGTTTTGAATGTTGCTCCCATATATCTCATGTTTGTTTTGAAGTTTCCAAAAGCAGTCATTGTTAGTTTACAGGATACTCTTAGAGATTTTCTTTGGAACAATAATAAAGATGGCAAGAAGAAACTCCCTTTAGTTGCATGGGATGAGGTATGTTTGCCTAAGGAACTTGGGGGAACAGGAATTCGGAGTCTAGAGAATCAGAATTTAGCCTTAGGTGCTAAGTTGGTTTGGAAATTATATGACAAGCCTTGCTCCTTATGGGCACAGATTATGTTTGCCAAATATTTCAATAATGGACCGAGAGAGTACATTTTTAAAGTCTCAAATTTGCCTTCGGGTTCTGTTATTTGGAATTTCCTTTGTAAATGTAGATCAGTTATTTTGCCTCATCTCTCATATATTGTTCATAATGGTAGAAATGTCATATTCTAGGATGAAGTATGGAATGGACACACACCTTTGGTGAATATTAGGGATTGGTCTCCCCTGATCACTGTTCTTTCCTCCCTTTGGGGTGTTTTTGTAGCAAATTATTTTGAAATTGTGACTAGTGGACCCCTTAAGCTAGCTAGATGGAAGTCGATTGATTTCTTAGATGTTAATCAAAGCATGAAATTAGATTTTGAAAAGATTTTGGGGGATAGAATTGTATTTCTTTCTAATTTTGAGGATGAACTTATTTGGACAAAGAATATTTCTGGTAAGTACACTGTTAAAGATGGTTACAACTCTCTTATGGTTGCTAAAGATTTATCTTCTTGGCCTTATAAGTTGTTTTGAAATTCTTCTTGTCTTCCCAAAGCAGGAGCCTTTTCTTGGTTGGCAGTTCATGACAGAGTCCTTACAGGTATGAGACTAGACAGGCTTGGTATTACTGTTGTTTTCTCTTGTGTCCTTTGTAACAAAAATTTGGAATCTTCTTCACACATGTTCCTACATTGTGATTATGCTTATGAATGTTGGCAGTGGTTGTTTGAGAAGTTAAATATATCCTTTGTTATTGGTAAGGATCTCATTTCCCATTTTAGATCTTGGCCCTTTATGTTTGCCTCATCTTTTTTATGCATGCCTTTGGATCATATCTCCATCTATTGTGATTTGGAATGTTTGGCTAGAGAGAAACAACAGGATATTTAAAAAAACAAGGTCCCCTGTGTCTGAGGTTCTATTAAAAATTGAGTCTTCAATCTCTGAGGTTGCTTTGTCATTTATTTATAAGAATTTGGAAAATCTTACTTCTTTTTCGCACTATGATAGTAGAGTTACCAGAGTTTGGGAGTTGCTGTCAGTTTTTTCCTCTCACCGTTCAATTTTAAAAAAGAATGATGCAATAGGTAAGAGATGCTTTGCTAGATGGAAACCTCCTCCACAGGGGCACTGTAAACTGAATTTTGATGGGGCCTCTTGTGGTAACCCTAGGCCAGCTGGGGCAGGCATGGTAATTTATGATCACAATGCAAATTTTATTCAAGCTAAGTTTCATGCTATTGGTTTTAAAACTAACAATTATGCGGAATTTCATGCGTTGTCTTTTGAATTGGACATGGCAATCTCTCTGAGAATTAAGGACTTAATAATTAAAGGTGATTCTATGGTGATTATTCAATGTGTTATGAAAAATAAATCGAATTGTTGGAATTTGCAGTATATACTTGATCTCATTTTACAAAAAATAGAATTGTTTGAATCTTTCTTGGTATCCCATTGTTACAGAGAAGTTAATAAGATTGCAGATTATTTGGCAAATTTAGCCATTGATAGAAATACTAATCAGCGAGAGGTGGGTTTTGAGGAAATTCCTTCTAGGGTATGGGAAGGTTTGCAGTAATAGTCATATGATTTTCTTGAGTAACGTCAATGTAAAATTTTATGATGATAATTATTCACGCTTTCCCCTTTCATTTCAAGTATTCATGTTCGTTGTGAGAAGAGTTCGAGCTCATGGTATTTGATATAATAGTGTTTTTCCAAAGGTTTTTTGATACTTTCTTTTTTGGCAGGAAGGTTTTTGGCTCATGGGATTTGGCACAGGGCTTTGGAAAAATTTGTCTTCTTCCATTGATAGCAGCTATGGAGTCTACATTTGAAAATTATCCGATGGGTTTTTTTGGCAAATTGTCATATGGGCTCTATGCAAAACTGATATTATATGTGTTGTGACCGCATTTTGTATGTGGTTTTGGGTGGGGTGTATAAATTGATCCGTTAGATACTATAGGTTTATTTTATGAGTTGTAACCAGAGGTTTTCTTCCCATGGTTCTTTCCTCTGGTATGCTCTTTGAATCTTGTGTAAAAAATAAAAAATATTAATAAAAAAGTTTAGTGGAATAATCCATTTTTATTGAAAATAAAAAATAAAAAAATAGTATAATATTAGAATTAATTGAATAGATAATATAATATAAATTTAATAATTTAAATCAATGCATACAATATAAAAATATATTAGTTAAATATATAATATAATATATAAATTATAATAATTAAATATAATATTAATTTAATTTGTTAAATATATATATATATATATATATATATATATATATATATAACATAATAATATATTAGTTCATATGGAAGTTCATTTGGAAATTAAATTGTTTATATTTTTATAAGAAGCTCTTTTGAATCACATAGAATGATTTATCATGAGGAAGAGGAAATAAAATGTGAAAGAATTATTGATGTAGTCATATATATATAGGGAAAGTGAAGATAAGAGAATAAAGATGAGTTAGAAAAAACATATGAAAGAAACAAGTAAGACAAAAGGACAAACATGAATTAAAGACCAATTTTAGTGTCAATTTAAAAAAAAACAAAAAAAAAACAATAAGCTAATTAGAAAATAAACCAAATAAATTAATCGACAAAAAGAGGAAAGAAAGTAATAAAAATAAAAGTAAAAAACTAAATATATATAAAAAACATTAACACAATAACTAAAAAAAAAAAAAAACACTAAAAACTTTAAAAAGGTACAAATATGTAAAAAGTTAAAAAAAATTAAAAATGAACTAAAATTACAAAATTATAAAAAAGAAAGAAAAAATAAAAAATCACAAAGGAAATTCAATTAAAAAAATAAGGAAAGAAGAAAAACAAGAGGAAAAAAACAATAAGGAAAACAGTCAATAAAAATAAAAGTTGAAAATTAACTAACTTAAAGAATTGAGTTCATAAAGGTCAATTGACAACATAACATCAGAAACTAAAAAAAAAAAAAAGAGGCCAAATAAAATTTTGAAAATGATAAAACCTAATTGATAAAATAGATTGAAAATAATAAAAGAAATAAAAAATGAAAAATCTTAACATAAATATAATAAAAAATAATAAATGATAAAATAACTTAAAATATAAAGAAATGATACAAAATATAAAAAAAGAAAAAGAAAAAATAAACTCAAATAAAATTTTTATCTTCTAGATTAACGATGTCCTCCGTAGTCATAGCCCTCTTATCAAACTCCAAACCGATCAACTGAGCAACCGTCTCATTCTTCACCATCTTCAACATAGTGTTAGTGCTAGATTAACACATTCTAGTCAGAGCCCTAATAGAATCCTGCATAATCTTGTGTGGTCGATCCAAATACATCACATAATCATGAATTCGACTCAAAATGATTCTCAGCCGCACATACTTATAGTTGAAATCAGGGAATTCATTCCATATGTTTATACCCATCTCCAGAATGTGCTTATACTGCTATTTGAATGTCATCAAGTCATCACCAGCTACTTCCATAAATCATTAAATTTTACATGACTAACCTCCATCAAGGGTACATGGATATAAGCCCTAATGTCCTTGTATATACAACATCTAGTAGTACCTTCAAAAAGGCTTCTTTATCTCTCTTGTCACCGCAAAAGGATAGGGTTTGAATTGTAGCCATGACTTCGAAGACATGTTGACAACAATAGATTTAGCCATCTTGATTAAAAAACAACTAAAAACACAAATTTGTAGAATACCTCAAAACTCTCAATTACTAGGATTTGCACCATAAATCTCTTTTGCACACAATAGTACTCAAATTTGCAAGATTACAAGTGATAAAAAATGAATTCAAATCATAATTTATCTATTTTTTCCTTAAATGCATTTGATCATTACATACTAAAAATATGACACTTTGTTAGAATAGTGATCACAAATACCTTTGAAAATCACCGCAAACATACAAAATATTCTGAGAATAGCTTTCTAACATCTACCATGTTGAAACCAATCCAACATCCACACAATAAGGGGGTCCTTAAGGTCTTCAATGAATTCTCCCCCTCACTCGTAGGTACAGATCCATCCATTGTCTTGCCATCTACATTCTCATTAGATTTCCTCACCCATGTCTTCTAGATATTTTCCTCTAGATATCATTGATATCAACTTTCCTTTCTGGACTAGAGGTCTTCTCATTCTTTCCTCTACAAAACTTGCCTATGTGTCTTAATTTTTTGCAATTATAATAAGTGGGACCTTGTTGCAAACTACTTCCATTCCTCCTGACATTAGACCTGCACTCAACAACCTTGTGCCCATATTTATTGCATGTATTAAATATCCCTTGAAAGATTGAACATTTCTACCATAGTTTTTATTCATATATATATTCATCATTCTTCTTTTGCATTCATTTGCCTTATGTCCTAATGTATTGCAAGCATAACATTATCCAATAGATGATTGAAATTTGATCTGACTTATGAATTTACTAGCTCTATGTCCAAACTTATTGCATGTAAAAGATTTACCATTGAAAGATGGAAAGTCCCTGGTTTAAGCAAGAAGAGGCTTCTTGAATTTCTTCTTGTTCCACACCTAAGCGAAACCCTTTTTGTAATGCCCCGCCAAGAAACCCTAAAGGAAACAACTACAAACACTCGAAAAAGTGCAATTTTTTTTAAAAAAATAACACAACACATTAATGTAAAAGATAAACATTAAAATTGAAGTTGCACATGCGAAAGACTTAACACAAACTCCTAAAGGGTTTACCAACGTGAATTGCTTAATTAAACTAATATTTCCTTAAGGTCAATTAATCCATTTAAGATATATATTTAACCATTATGTACTCAATTATACAAATCAATGATTGTTTATACATTACATGTAATAAATATAGCATTACTATAATTCATTCATATTCACACATTCAATTACATTACAACAACGATTAAATTAAAGATAGAATTCCTGGAATCTAACTTACATCATAACACATGTCTATTACATTGCAAGGATAACTTAGTATTAGAATTGCACTTATACATCAGGTCACATATGCATTACAAAATGATTATATCAAATTACAACTGCCATGAAGGCATACATATAACAAATGATACAACTGACCACATGAGGGTCCAAGATATACAAATATGATCCAAGGACACAAAGAGGATCCAACTGGTACAACAGAATGAAATGAATCCAAGAGAAACATCTGGAGCACCTGCAAAGCTAATCCATCGCAAGAAGGCACGAACAGAATACCCAATGGAAAGTGGCACTACCACCTGACCATGTGGCCCAAAAAGGAACCACCCCTTTGTGCTAGGAGATATTACTAAGGCCCTTAAACAAACCACAACAAAGGATCACATGGTCTCACATGTACATCAGGTACTCACACAAGCAAAGATTACTTTAGTAGCGAATATTCGCCAATGGCGAATTTTTCACATCGACGACCTGGGAAATGGCGAATATTTTGTACCGATTGGGGGTGGCCATGTCGCTAGAACATTATCAATTTCCATCAAATTCACAGCCCAATCACCATATGTTTTATGTAATTAAATATTTCTATACAAGGATTTCGCCAATACAATATACAGTGGACACACGGTAAATTTATTTTTTTTGCCTACACTCTCCGAGGTTGCCTTAATAGACGACCATAATTCACCTATAGGCATATGAAGATTTGTTAGCCAGGAGGACCCAATTCGCCCGACATTTTACCGACGCGTGTCTCCATTCACCCAAATTTTCACCAACTATATTGTATTTGTCAATTATCTGGACGACCCATAATCACCTCGAAAATTACATAAGTCATGTTATAGTTAAGTGAGATTAGCCAAATATTTGTATACCATATAAAATTCCCATGGAATTCGCCATATAAGGATTGGGATAAATACATTCAAAGATCGGATCTATCTCTACACAATCTGGTGGGTTCTAGGCTCTGAATTCGGATCAATAGCGAAGTTTTAGACCAAGGAAAATCATTGTTGTTGACTGCATTGGCTACTACTAGTGACCTAAAGGTGAGCGGTCATATTTTTGAAGTGTTATAATATTATTCTAAATTTATCTATATATATTTGCATTGTTGAGTTCAGTCTTATTTAGTGGGGACTCGTCAGTGCCAAGTGGTCAGTCGGGAGATTCAGACCTTAGACATCTAGATTGTAGGTCATAGGGCCAATGAAACATATATTATACTTTAAGTCTATTATTGCTTCTTCAACAAATTGATTTTTTTTTTGTAGCCTTTATTTCATTGGAGATGTCGAACATGAAGAAGGGTAGGAAACCTGAATGTGGGGAAGGCCATGAGAGGCCATCAAAATGTAGAACGTTATCTTCATACTTTGGCTTTGGAAAAGATTGTGGTGAAAATAAGGAAGGTACATCATCACAAGTACAAGTACAAAATTCACAACCTACACGACATGTTGAAGATGGCGGCAAACCTGATATCTCAGATCAGGATGATCTTGAAGAAGGTTATTTGGTAGATACCCAAGTTAACTGGGATGATATAATCGACTTGGGTGATGATGCCATAGATGATAATGCACAAAAGGGGAAAAGAAAAGCCAGATCAAAAAAGGATCAACCAAAATAAAAAAAGGATCGGGAGTGGGATATGTCAGTGAGGAATTTTCAAATTAATTGGGCATCAAAGTATCCATTCATTGAACCAGTGGAGAATCCAATTGAAGGCGATCCTCCAATAGAATGCAGGTGTAAGATTTGCACTTGGAAACATAACAAGGAAATTAGGTTATAGCTAAAATTTGACACCATAGAAAAGCATATGGGTAAAGTTTATGAAAAACAAATGATAGACGAAGTTGAAAAACGGTGATAAGATGGAAAACAAAGGAGGAATGTAAGCATGTGATGAATGCTGAAGAGTATTATTTTCATGAGAAAATACAGATGAAGCCTGCTAAAGTTAAAGGTTCTATTGAAGCTAGTTTTGGAAAAGCAATGCAAATAGAACAAGTGGGAAAAGTTGTTCAGTTAAGTATTATTTTCTATATTTTGAGAAGAGGGTGTGCTATGATAGATTTCCCATCAATTAGTGGTTTATTACACTTTTTGAAAGTTCCTAACTATCCTAATAGTTACTGGTCAGTAAATAGTGAATGGGAATGGGCAAGTTGTCTTGCTGAGGTTGAAAAAGAAGGCGTAAAGGAAAAAAATAAGAGAGTCAAACTTTATTGCATTTTCTTTAGACGAAGTTATGACAGTAGACAATACTTTGTGGGTATGCATGCAAGTTTATACTATACAGAATCATTCCCGCCAACCTCATCTACTATCTGTTGCTAAAATGAAGGATAGTGGGATAGCGGAAAAAATATTTCAACTAGTAAAGAGATGTTTAATTGAATATGGAGGTATGGATGACATGATGGTTGCCAAAAAAATGGTGTGTGTTGGAGCAGATGGAGCTTCAGTAATGTAAGGTCACGGGAATGGTCTTTGTACAAAAATTGAAACTTATTTTGCACCGTACATTATTGAAATTCACTGCATGACTCACAGAATGAATCTAGCTTTCAAAATTGTGAGCAAGTATGGTTCAGTAAAAAAAATTGAAATTTTAATCAGAGAGCTCTACTCACACTTTTGTCGAAGTCCCAAGCAATTTATGAAATTTCAACACTTTGCTGATGGAATAACCGATGGGAACAAGCTTCTCAAGGATAATGATACCAGATGGATCCCTTTGGATGCTCTGGTGGATCAAGTTTTTTCATAATAGCTATCCTTGATTGGACTATTGCACACAACTCGCGACAAATCAGAGAAACTGAAATTTCTTGACCTTCTTTGGAGGTTAAGTAATCTAGAGACACACTTAACTTTAGCAGCTCTTCTGCCCATGCTAGAGGAAATGAGGAATATTATGAAGGGTGCCCAAAAAAGAGCTATGTATATTGTAGAATATGCTACGCTGCATAAGTTGACATGCATGGCCCTCAACAATCTCTATCGAAATCAACCAACACTATTTGATGAAAATTTTGTTAAGTGGCAGATACTCACAGATTTGAACAATCCTGACAACTTCTTACAAATCGATGCAAATGGGGAGGTATGTGCCAATGTACATGGAATTGAGATACCAATGCACTTTTATGCCACGGTCGACCCCAAGGAACGAGGAAAGCACCCCTGGAAGCAACTGGCAAGAGTTACAAGGGAAGATTTTGACAATATTGTTGAGTTTGTAACTACTTTTGTGAAGAAAATTGCCTATGATCTTTCCTCATAGATTAGAAGCAGATTCTCTCCTAACAACCTACTCGAAGCCATGTCTATTGTGTTTCCTCAATATTGGAGCCTCAACAGTGCAACTGATTTTCAAAGTAAGCTATTGACTTTCATAAAACAATTTTGCATATCCAGAGAATTGAATGGAGTAACTATAAATGGAATATTAGACAAAACTCTTCTTAGAGCGCAATCATCTCATTTTGCATACACTATGAAGGAACAATATGGTAGAATGGAGAACCCCCATGAAGAGGGATCAGTAACAAGGCTTTGGAAATATATAGCTAAGAACGTAGCGTTGCGTGATTCAATACCAAAATATTTGAAGCTTGTTGATTTATGTCTTACAATTATATTGAGTTCGGTGGAAGATGAGAGAGTTTTCAGTGCTTTGGGGTTCCTAAAATCAAAGCTAAGAAACAAACTAGACAAACATTTGGAAAATTTCTCGAGGCTCTATACATCTAGGTATGATGTCCACACTTTTCCTTACGATAGGGCACTGAAAATATGGAGGTCCAAATGTGAAAGAAGAGGTTTGGGTAACACTTCAAACCAAAGTGCTAGTGGGACAATTGACTCATGTACTATACCTACTGATAGCATTGAGATGCAATTCAGTGAAGGTATGCAAACTCAGAGTGAAGAAAACACAGACAAGAATCAAGAAAGCTCTGAATTTGATGAGGATGAATGGCAACTGTAAGAGATTGGTATTTATTAATCTTATTATTGTATCTCATCATTCATATTACAAAAGCATATTATTATGTTTGATAACTTGATGATATTTTATGAGTCTGTCAACTTTTTGCAATTAGAATTTAATATTGATTTGTAATTGTATTTTTTAGCTTTCTATTTCCATATTTAAAATAGCACTTTTTCTACCCCCCGCACTACTTGAACCCGCTTCCTATCCTGAGATAAGGGCAGGACTGGGGCGTGGTTTCCCCATCCTCCTAGGATAGGGGCATGGTGCCCCTGTCCCTGCCATGTCCCTGTCCCTACCCTATTTTGGGGTCCCCTCTATCCTATCTTTGCATTGGTCTTTGCATTTTCAACGAGAAAAATTTCCCTATGTCGGCCTACGATGAAAAATCAGTCAATTAACCCTAATTGATGAATATATAAGTCGCATTTGTCCTCTCATTTGCATAAGTTCAATAAGAGAAGAGTGGGTATAACTTCAAGCATTCAAGCATCCCTTTCAAGCATTGAGCATTCTCAAGTCTCCCTTCAAGGCTAGGTGTTGCATTCAAATCAAGGATTCAACCATTGAAGAGGAGATCCCTTTCAACATTCAATTTCACACAAGAAATTATATCTACAACCTCCCTTGTGGTGATTTACATTTCAGTCTTTCATTTACATTTACTTGCAAGTACTTTCTTTCATCATTTGGTTAATTCCAAAATTGGGGTTTGACCCGAAGACAAACCCCCAATCCCAACCCCTTTTCATCTCTTTTCTATGTGTAGGTTGCAGGTGCATAGCTGTATTTGCAAATTTGGACTCCATTTAGAGAGGTTGAAAAACCCTTTTCGTCTTGCAGGTTTTTTGGAGGATCGTGTGCACTTTCAACATGGTCCCGACAACTTTTCCTCAAATTCGTAGGGCAACTTCGTCTCAATAAAGTGAATAAGAGAGATTTAGATATAGAGTAGGAGAGATAGATGGAGGGATAGAGTAGATTTAGATAATATAGGAGGAAGTGAGATAAAGAGTAGGAGAGATAGATGGAGGGATAGAGTGAATAAGAGAGATTTAGATATAATAAGATATAGATGGAGATGGAGAGAGATAACGAGATAGAGATAAAAGGGCTAAGAGAGAGAAATGTGGTAAAGATAAGTAATAGAGAGGTAAGAAAGGGCAGGGAGATGGAAAGGAGGAGAGATAAAGGGAGATATGGAGACAAAGACAAAGATAGAGATAGAGATAGAGATAGAGGTCTCTATCTCTATCTCTCCCTCTCTTCATCCTTTTATATCTCTATATCTCACTTATTCTTTTCAAATCTTCCTCTCTATCTCTCCCTCCCTCTTTCTTTTACTTTTACTTCTCTACACACTTATGTTTGTGTTTTCCTTGTATTGCTAGCTCTTAAGGTTTGAATTTATTGGGCATCCAATCCGTAGGGTTGGACTTAGTTGTCAACACCCAAATGTGTACTTTATATAAATTATAAAATATTTTTTAAATTCCAAGCATGCTCGCCATCAAACCTTTACACATCTTTCAACATTGAACTAAAAAATTATTTCAATAATGTCAAGATCTTAATTACCTTTCTAACCATGTAATATTTTGTATGTTTTGAATATGTTAAGGTTTTAACCTTTAATTTATTTTTGCTAGTGTCTTTTATTTTTGTCAAAAACTTGTATAGTATTTTTAGTTTCATTTAAATCTTAAATTTATTTTTGCTTGTGTCTTCCTTGTTTGTAAAAAAGTTATGTATAGTATTTTTGGTTTCATTTTTTCCATTCATCCAAATTTAAAACAAATTACATAAATTTACATTATGGACTCTATTCTATATACATTTAATTTTTTTTAGTAATTGAAAAGGAGCAATTTTTTGTTTTCAAGATGTGTCCACTTTGAATTTATTAGTAAAAAAATATATATCAATTAAAAATTAGCAAAAAATCAATCATAAACAACATGGTTTTAGCTATTTTTTTACTAAATTGATTTTTGAAATACTTTTAAAAAGTTAACAATTTAAGGGGAGCACAATAAATACTATGTTAACCTCTTAATCTCTACTTAAGAAAAAAAAAATGTATTAAAAAAAAAAAGATTTAGAGTACTACAACTCTTGTGCTTGTCACATGTTTAAATTTTAAACGTAATTATCTTCAATTTGTCATCCAAGTTCAATTTTCACTAATAAAAAAAAAGTGGCCATTTAAGACCCTTTTTTGGTCCCCCATTTCTATGCACATACCCATATATTAGTTAGTGCATCTTGGCCCATACACATCTCTTGTGTGGTAAGATCTTTATCTTCTATATTATATTATTTTTATTGATGTGCATCAATTGTAATGATATTAGACCTATGATTGAGTGAAGTTCGAGGATGATATGATAAATGTACAATCCAAAAATTAACTTTTTATCATCAATTTGTAGTGAGTTATTGCGATTTTATATTTTTTCATAAATTTACTTTTTAGATTGTTATTCATGGAATTTTTCTACTATTTTTGGAAACTTAATGAAAGTTTATTAGGGTTCTATTAATTATAATTTTATAATTGAGTTTTACTACATCATTTATAAATCATGTCAAGATTAGGTCTATGGTGTGGTAGAAAGATGTTCTATTAAAAGATTTTTGTTTTTAACCATAGTTCAATGGATATTCCTAAATTTGATGGAATTGGAGATGCATTGAAAAAGTGAAACTAAATAGGAGAATTTCTGGTTCAAAAACATGTTTTATTATATTCTTAAAAGGTGAAGATAATCAACGGTATTGGCAATCATGTAATAGCCTTCCTTCATTGGATAACTAAAACAAGCTTCCAAACATACATGGGAACAAAAAAAAGGAAGTAGAAGATGAAGAAGGAGAAACAAAGGAAGAAGAGGAAGAGAATATGAAGGATATAGGCACAATCATTTTTGTTTCCAATACAAGAAGATTCAATCTTCCAATTTCATGGATATATTTAAAATATAAGTTATTATGTTTCTAAACCCTATCAACAAGTATAAAATTATCAATGTGGAATCAACCAAGAAGATTTAAGTACAAACAAAACACATCAAAGACAGTCAAATATTGGGGAGAGCTATTTTAAATTTTAAAAATAATGTTTCACATTCAATTTTTCATGCTTTGGATATAGATGAGTTGGATATTATTTTTGGTTATCCTTAGTTAGAATTTATGGGAGCAACAAAATATAAATGCACAAAAGAAGTTAAAGAAGCTTTGGTATAATAGTCAAAAAGTTTCAATTCTATACATAATGAATTTCAAAAGAAAGTTAAGCAAGAGCAAGTTCAAGAATCTATTGAAGATTATATCAATGAAAAATAAAAGAGGAAGATGTACCAAAAAAGAGAGGGAAATAAATCATGTTCATAAGCCAACAAAATAAGCAATAACAAATAGTGAAGAATTATAGAAGGTTCAAATGATAGTGAAACATACAATATAATATCCACATTGTTGTGAGAGGAAAGAATCAAGAAACCAGCAAAGAGGCATGATACTATAAGGAATGAAAAAGCTACTCACAAAAAATCTATAAGGAATCAAAGGAACAACTACAACAATTGATGTCATCATAGAAGTAAAATATATTCATGGTAGAAAAAGGCTTACTGTAATAAGAAATAAAATAAAATGATTGCAACAAAATATGAATGTCACAACCCTCCTTTATCACTTTTGGTTTTAAAATACAAACTCTATTATATTTTTGGATAAACTATTTAAATGATTGAATGAATATCATAAAAGAATAAAAATAATAAAACTCACACACACACATGGAAAATATACATTTTTCTTAATTATTATTTAATTTTCCTCACCCAATTATGGCACATGTTGTAGGAAGAATAAGAAGCTTCTAGAGGATTCTCCACCACCTTGCATGTAACTCCTCCCACTAAGTCTAATCAATTTTGCATGAAGTCCAAAATTGGGAAAGAATCTCTTTTTTTTAATTAAAAATTTAGGTAGTAGAATAGAGGGATTTTTCTTATAAATGATATGCAAGTTTTCAAAAATGGGAGTTGGATATTCCATAAAGAAATTTTTCTCTCAAGTAAATTCTTTTTTTTGGTAGTCATATTTCATTCTTTTGGGAGAAAAAAAAAAGCAAAGATTGTTTTGGAGAATTTCTTTCAAATTTGAAGATCAAGGGAGGCTAATTGGAGGATTCATAGGGGATTCTACATCAATTTCAAGTGTCCAGGTTCTTCTTATTTAGTTTATTTTATTTTTGAATCATGCATCTTGTTCTTGTTGCGAATTAGAAATTAGATCAATTTGTTTAAGAAATTAGATCAATATGTTTCAAATTTTATAAGAAATTAGATCAATTTGTTTAAGAAATTAGATCAATATGTTTCAAATTTTTGATAGGAAATTAGATCAATTTGTTTAAGAAATTAGATCAATATGTTTCAAATTTTTTATAAGAAATTAGATCAATTTGTTTAAAAAATTAGATCAATATGTTTCAAATTTTTGATAGGAAATTAGATCAATTTGTTTAAGAGATTAGATCAATATGTTTCAAATTCTTGATAAGAAATTAGATCAATTTGTTTAAGAGATTAGATCAATATGTTTCAAATTCTTGATAAGAAATTAAATCAATTTATTTATGAAATTAGATCAATATGTTTCAATTCTTGATAGGAATTAGATCAATTTGTTTAAATTTCTTGATAAGAATTAGATCGATTCTTGCTGAAGAACTAGATTAGATCCATCTTATCTCCTTTCTCCAAATTCACCCCTTTGGTTTTCGAATAGAAATCTGAACCTCATCCTCTAAAGAGATTTCGCTGTGATTATTTCCTCTGTGATATTCTCATTCAATTTCATTATCTAGTTGTATAAATTCTCTATGAAAATTAGTTGAAAGTAAAGATAGATTTCACTGTGATTATTCTAAATTTCTCTCTGTAATTATTTAAATCTCTATGATTATTTTTTTCTCTGTGAATCTTTCCTCTCACTATGAATATCGAATGAACAAATCCTCCTGTGAACACTGGAAACAAATCCTGGAAATAAACAATTTCTCCCTCCCTATGATAGCTGGATAAAGCTCTCTCCCTCTCTCTCTCTCTGTAAATGATAAACTCCTGCTTATTGTGGCAATCAATCAAAAGGAAAAAAAACACAGTTATTTGATCATCTATTTTGTTCTTACTTTCATAAATAAATAAATCTCTTTTTGTAAGGAAATATAAAACCATATATATATATATATATATATATATATATATATATAATTTCGAATGTTATCATGTAAATATTAATATCGCACTATCATTATAAAATGCTGCGTTAAATGCCAATGTTCGGCGCGGTCTTCGAAACGATTGGAGGCATGCAGGGTGGCAGTATTGAAACCACCGGGGATAGCGGTACCCCCCACTACCCTGTGGTCACTGTAAGTGGCCGTAGGGGAGTGGAGGGGACCACGTGGCCCCCTCATCCCCTACGGGCCTGCGCATGCAGGACCGTAGGGGGTGATGGGACCCGTGGTCCCCACCCCCTAGTTACTCTTATTAAAATATATTCGTTGTTAAATTATTACACTTTGAAAATTTCAATGGAAATTTTAATAATTGTTTTAATTAAAATTTAGGTTAATTTTTTCATATCGTTTTAATTAAATTTAAGTAATTTTTTTTATATAATTGTTTTAATCAAAATTTAAGTTAATATTTGTTTTAATTAAATTTAAGTTAATTTTTTTGTTTAGTTAAATTTTAAGTTAATGAATTAGCAAAAGATTGAAATCAAATTTTTTGTCTCAATTCCTTTAGGGATTTATTGGATTATTTAAGCAGTGATTTTGACTCACTTAAAAACAAATAAGTCTCATTATTTCGATTTGATCCAAAATTTCCAAAAAGTATAAGCTAATCACTCATGTGGAATTAGTAACTCTATAATTAATTAGTCTCATGATAGGAGTAAACATTTCTTCATTTTGTATGTAAATGACGCTACTTTTGCATTGCATTTATATTATTTCACATTCATTATCTTCATGCAATTGCACGTAAGTTCACAATTATCATTATCATGCCAATACATGTATTAATTCGTTTAGTTGTAGAATAATGATATTTCTCTTTTTCAAATAGTATTTAAAGTTTAAGTTATGTACATCCATTTCATAATTATATTTCAAGCATGATGTTTCATAAGCTCTTAGTTTAGAAACTAAACAAAGGAAGTTGGAAAACCAAAACTAGTAGCGTTCGGTATATACGGTGCCTCTGGGTCACGCTTACGGGTAATGTTGTCGTGTTGAACTACTGCACTTAACACCTAATAAAGCTGCATCAACGACGTCTATGGCATCGTCCCTATAAATCGTCGAGAAGTAATAAGGGACACTTGGAAGTTAAAATCCAAGGGGTGGGCAATCCCCCTTGGATCGATAATCTAATAAGATAAATTTGAAATGATTTCACATCCATTAAGATAAACCATAGTAAACCCCTTTTAGGGATGGTTAAGTTAAATGATTTTATGAAATTGATTTCTTTTTTTTTGAAGAGATATTGGTGATTTGCAAATTGGTCAAGGGTGACGCTCATGATAAGAATTAGGATCTAGTTATTTTAGGCCACAAGCAATAGGCCATCTTGAGCCTTCGCTTAAGCACTACCATCGTGGGTAGCAACCGCAAAGAAATTGTCTGGGACATTGACCCTAGAAAGGGTTGCATACCCACAAATTAGTTTACATCAAACCATAGAATAGAAAATAGAACTACATACTTTACGCCTTGATCCCGTGCTGAAGTGGGTATGTAGGCAGTCTTGGGATGGAGTTGTCCCTCGTACTCAGGCATTCGTGGGTGGGGTCTAGGCTTGGTTGAGTAAGAATCCTATTTGAAAGATAAGATAATTAAATTGGAAAAAGAAATTCAATGCATACTCGGAAGGAATCCCATATGGATTCGCTTGACTTCCCGAGGCTTCAAGCCAAATTCTGAGGCAGAATTCAAGCTTGTATTATTTAATTACTCCTAAGGACGGTGACCTCGGTGCACTTCTGTTAGAAGAGTGTAGTACTTAGTGAGTGGCTCAGGACCCGAATGGTCCCGATGAGTCTAAGTCTCTGGCCAGAGCATCTCCTATCCCGTTTGGATATATGCCTACCCCATATGGGTAGATGCCTATCCCGTTTGGATAGATGCCTACCCCGTATGGGTAGATGCCTATCCCATATTGGATAGATGGAACCTTATGTCCCGTATGGACAATTGCCTAACCCGTATGGTTAGATGCTCATCCCAGATGGATGAATGCCTAATCCTAATGGATGGATGCCCAGAGTATGCAATTGAATAAAACATAATGATTACATTAAAAAAAAAAAGAATACTCAATTTTGTTGAATCAATTATGGTGGGTTATTACAATGAACTAAGGATGTGATCTAGGTACTATCAAGATAAACCACTACAAATATCAACTATGGATTGTTGGATGATTAGTCATGGTGTCATACTTGTAACAACTTACAACAATCATACTATTTGGCTTCTTCTTATGTTTTGGGGATAAAATATGTCAAGAAGAGATGACATTTTACATACCTATAGATATGATATTATAATGTAATCAAGTGGATGGTGTTGGCAAATGCACACTCCAATGAGAAATTGTAGGTGATTGAAGGTATTGTCATTGATGGCAACCTTATAATCATGTGATATCGGCAGGCAGACACAAGCACCGACACCGACAGACTCTACATTGGCATACAGATCACCAGCACAGAAAAGGAAGATTACCGACACCCTGGCCAATAGGAATTTTGTGTATATATATTTTGTAATTAATTGTAAAATATTTTGTAAAGCCGACTTGGCGGATTGTAATATGACTCATATATGTATGAGATCATTGTAGATCATTTAAAAGGCAAAGTATGGAAAGATAATTGCAAACCTTATATGTGAATTATTGGATAAGGGTTTATGTATGTAGCAAAGCTTAAACCGGTACTGAATCTGGCATAGTAGATGTTGATCTGAAGCAGTACAAGACATTGGATTTGTATAATCTGATTTTATAAGTCAGTGAGACTTCATTTTGTAATTGAGCAGTGAGCTCTAGGCACTTGGCCTTCCTGCATGTGCAAGCCCCTATTATAAGCAATAATATTCTCTTATTGGCCAGTAAGTGAATATTCTGGGTCACAAATCCCACTGAGGTTTTTCCCACACCGGGTTTCCTCGTTAAAATACTATGTTATGGTGTGTTTCTTATGCTGTGGTTATTATTCTTCTTTATTGCATTGTTTTTGGTTTACTGATACATAGTTTTAATATGTTTTTCATGTTATAAGTTAAGAAAATTATATAACCGGTCAGATACTGATTCACCCACCCCCCCTCTCGGTATCTTTGAGAATCCTAACAATTGGTATCAGAGCTTGGTCCTCTATTTTCAAAAGCCTAATAGCTTGAGGAAGATCTTGACACCGGTAGAGATGGAAAACCTAAGAAAGAAATTGGAAACAGCTCTTTCAGACTATGATGCAGAAAAGGTGAAGAATATCAAACTTGCAGATGATCTGAAGGCTGCACAGGACATCATTCAAGGACTTCAAGAAAATTTCACTATAGCAAGAAATAAAAGAAGAGAACTTTGTGAAAAGATGCAGAATGATGAAGATGAAAAGGAAACTCTTAATGACCTGGTGAACAAGCTAAGACAAGAAAACACTACAATGAAGAATGAGATGCAAGATATGACAATGAGATTTTGTAAAGAAATTGAAAATCAGAAGAAGAATGAATAAAAATTAGTTAGAAGACTGAATGATGCTGGAAATGAAAACATAAGACTCAGTCATGAAAATGATATGTTGAAGATAGATATGATGCATACACAAAATGACAGAACTAAACTCATGAGACAAAAAGGAATCTTGGAGAATGAACTGACTGCTGCAAATCAACACAAGGAGAAATTCAAGAAAAGTTCAGAAGAACTTGTTGACATGCTGAAGAATCAGAAACCTAATGGTGATACAAATGGCCTTGGCTTTGAAGTTGGTGAAAGCTTTGGTACTACAAACAAACACGATCATAGCAAACTGGTAAGACAACCTATTGCTTACAAATTTAATGGAGAATGCTTTAACTGTAACAAGTATGGTCATAAAGAAAATCAATGTAGATCTAGAAATTATCAGAACACTAATACACCCACCGATCAATGTTCTAAATGCAACAAAGTTGGTCATAATTCATAAAACTGCAGAATGAATGTAAGATGTTATGTTTGTGAAAGATTTGGACACCTATCTAATCAATGCAGAACACAAACTGACACAGGATATGGGAAAACTATTTAGAAAAAACAATGTGACTTGTTATGCTTGTAACAAGATTGGACATATTGCAAAATTTTGTAGAAGTAAGGCATCACCGACAAATAACAAAGGTCCTAGTTTGAAAGGTAAAGAAAAGGTTGAAGAGGTAAAGCAAGAATTCTCAAAACAATGGATCAGAAAGTCAGATCAGAATGTTGATGGGAATACTCCTCCATCGGCAGAACAAAGTATCACTCCACCGGCAGAAGACTCTTCATCTAACTGAAGGAAAATCCTTTGGGGGTTTAGCAATAGATTAAAAAACATACTATTATTCCCTCGATTGATGGTAAGAAGTTGAATTACTTCTTTACCGGTAGATGAGTTAAGTTGTGACTTAACCGGTAAGCATTAAATGTGGTAGTTGGAGAAAATAACATTATAAAGCAAGTGTTTTAGCTCTTTTTCATTTATGGAGCATTCAAATCTTTGAGAGCGCGAAAATTCCTAAGTGAAGGCATCCCTAGCGAAGAAGTGAAGCAGTTCATCCAAGCACTCATCCCTAAGGCAGATTGAGGTATTTATAATCATGGCATCCTCCTTTGCTCCTGAATTTATTGTAAACCCTACTGTGATTGAAGTAATCAAGCGCCCTAGACCCATATTCAAACCGGTTCCCAAAATTGCGAAGAAAGAAGATACCTTGGGTGCATTCTCTAAAATACCCAAGGGAGTAGTCTATGTTGAAGACCCTAGGATATACATACATTGTCACCTAGAGGAATTAGGAGATGATGAAATCAAGAACATGTATCAGACTGTGATTTATGATGAATCTAGAAATATCAAACCAGAACATAAGATAGTGGAAACCCTAGGTTTTACTAAAATCCTTAGTGTCCCGGATTTTCCCAAGGATATTATAATGATTGTGCTAAGTAGAGTTCATGGGGAATTATTTTGGTTGGATTCAATCCATAAGATCACCAAAGAAGCAGTAAAAGTAGTAACAGGGTTACCTTCCACTGATAGCAGACCTGACAGAACTAAAAGAGTCTCAAATGACACAGTGATGGATCTAACCGACACAACATTTGACAGAAGGTCTCTAAGGGTAAATGATGTGTAGGACATCAATGTCAGATTTGTTAGTATGATTTTAGGCTACAAAGCAACACATGCAAACAGGTTGAACTCAATATCTAGCCTATGTATTAAAAGTGCATATGATATGGTTAACAACAATGCTAGAATAGATGCATGTGAATGGCTCAAAGATGAATTAATAGACAATCTGAAGAAGATAAAGGGAGATAAGAAAGGAACCTTTAGATTTGGAAATTTACTTGTATGTTTAATGTTGTATATTACTAAACAAGTACCCAGTATTGGTAAGAAAGATTTTGGCTTTGATATACCAGTAGGAAAGCAACTATTGGATCTATTAAACAACATGGGAGATAACGGGGAGAAAAACTTAAATGAATATTTTCAGGCACTAAAGGCTCGAATGAAGACTAGAATAAGGCTATCACAGGAAATTGTAGATAAATATCAGAAGGAAATATGCTTTGTAATTAAAAAGGATAAAATCTGGATGGAGGTAGTTGTCCCTAGGACTATCTGGGCAAGGTAACTGAAATGGGCTATGAAACAGATGATAATATCATAGAAACTTATGCAAAATCCCTCCTTGAAGCATTGAAGGAACCCAATGAGAAAGTATTTGGAAATGCAGAAACAATTGAAAGTGGAATTTAGTCAAGAAAAAGGGTTAAGAAAGTTGAAGAAACAGTAAGGAAAGGAACCTGACAGGCAAAGGCAATTAAGGAAGATGTTTTGAAACAAACTGGTATCAAGGAAAGTGAGTTGGAAGGACTTCAACTGGAAGCTCATCTTTCACCAATTGGAACTTCCTCTAAGAGTGATATACCGACGGTATTCAAAAGGGTAGAAAGAAAAAGAAAACCCTCACCTACACCCAAGAAAACAAGACAAAAGCAATAGGCAGTTAGGCCTCCTATTAAGAAAATGACTCCAAATAAGAAGAAGATAAAACAAGATATTGCTCCACTAGATAAACTTCTTAGTGAAATAATAGAGGATAGAAAGTTGAAAAACATTAGCAAACTGTATAACACACTTTATGTTGATGACAAAGAAAGCATTGAAAATAGTGTAATTTTACACTTGGATATTTACAAGAAATTTTTGATGGAAATTGTTGATGAAATACCCACTGATCTTTATAGAAGACTTGAAGCTAGAAGGGTAGCTATTGTTGAGCTGGATAAGAAAACAAAAACTGAAAAATTACTTGCAGTACATCAAGTTAACTCACCGAAAGAAATTGATCAATTAATCAGTGAGGCCAACCAAACTGTATTCTCAACCAGTCACCAACATGTAGCACTGATGGCAGGGAGAGTGAATGAAATTTCAGAAGAAATAATAGATAGATGGGACATATTCTTTGTTGCAAAAGAAGAACAGGAAGAACTCAAAAGACCCAAGACTATCAGAGTATATCAAAAAGATAGGGATAAGGGGAAAGGTAAGGTATGAGGTCCTCCAAACCTTAAAATAATTGATAATGTACCCCCACCTCTATCTGATACTCCATCGGTAGAAACAGTTGACACACAACCCACTACCGAGACTATGGAGACTCCTTTAGAGGATACAAATCTTGAGCCTGAAGTTTTGTATACTATGAATATTGACACACAATAGGTGAACATTGTGGTAGATAAAGAGACCACTGAGGATAAGAAGAAAGATGTGACCACTGAGTCACCGACTGTAGATGTTGAGATTAGAGTCAATGATACTGTAAATATAAACATAGAAAAACCTACTCAAGCAGAGCAATTGACAGAGGACACCACTGGTAAACCATTAGAAAAACTGGTAGATAAAACTGAAAAATCATCAAGAGAACCTGCAATGGACAATGCAGAGGTACGAACTGAGAAATTGACAGTTGAGAGCTCAGAAAAACCTTCTGAGACACAGATGGAGAAACCGGAACAAAAACAGGTTGTGACACAGGTTCAGACCGAGATAGTTCCATCGGCAAAAACTGAAAAGCCTAAACCTTTGCTAATAGAAATGCAAACACAGACTGACCTACTAGAGGTCGAAGCAAGCAAGGTTATTACTACAACCGACAACATGGAAATTGTGAAAACAGTTGGGCAGACATTTGGTACTTCAATAACAGAATTCTGGCCTACAAATGTAACAGAGGTCCTACTAGATTCAATAAAGAAAATCACAGAGTGTAATACACAAGCCTATAAGGCTATTGATGACACAATTCCTATTCTTAGATTGATAGAACCAAAGTGCATTGTAGACAATAAAGATTCTTTAGGACAACTAGACACATTGTCTAAATTCATCACTGGCAACATTTTGGCAGTTGATCAAATCAATGAAGACACATTCAAAGAGAGAATGATTAAGGATAAAGAGAAATTCTTTGAGGAAATAGTGAAGAAGAACAAGGAGAAAATATACACCTTATTACTGGAACTAGGAGAGACAATTTTGGATTTCAAGAAACTGTATAGAGATACTTGTAAAACAAATATTCTGACAGAAGACCTAGACAAGGAAATCAACAAAGCACAAGATGAGATTAACAGTATTGCTGACAATTTGATAGGCACATCAGATTCATTTTTGGAGATAGAAAAGAAAATTGCAGATCTTGAAGAGAAAATAGAGAAGTTAGAAAAGGATAAAGAGAGAATAAAGGATAAGGCAAAGAGCTTAAAATGTAAACTCGGTCCTAAACTAGATTACCTCATTTCTTTGAGAAAAGAAATTTTTGAGGCTCTGGTTCCCAGACTTAAGACACCGGAAGAGAAAATGAACATACTCACCGGTACAGTTCAAAGAACATAAAAGGCATTATAGGATAGCACAAGATTCACCGACAGTTTAAATTTGGTTTTGGCAGATATTTTCCAGATTGTAACCCACCGGTTACAAGAATCTAGGCAAGAAACACACTCCACTGACAGCGAATGACAACCTTTGTCATTGATGTAAAAGGGGGAGTAGTGAGATGAGAAAAATGATCAGAACATGACATCATCAGCTCAAGGGGAGCATACATTTTTGGGCACACAGTTTTGGTAAGACAATTTTGGCAAACCTTTTTTTGGATATACATTTTTGGATTTTTCTCATGAGTGTTGCCATCAATGCCAAAGGGGGAGATTGTTGGCGAATGCACACTCCAATGAGAAATTGTAGGTGATTGAAGGTATTGTCATTGATGGCAACCTTACAATCATGTGATACCGGCAGGCAGACACAAGCGCCGACACTGACAGACTCTACATCGACATACAGATCACCAGCACTAAAAAGGAAGATTACCGACACCCTGGCCGACAGGAATTTTGTGTATATATATTTTGTAATTAATTGTAAAATATTTTGTAAAGCCAACTTGGTGGATTGTAATATGACTCATATATGTATGAGATCATTGTAGATCATTTAAAAGGTGAAGTATGGAAAGATAATGGCAAACCTTATATGCGAATTATTGGATAAGGGTTTATGTATGTAGCAGAGCTTAAACCGGTACTGAATCTGGCATAGTAGATGCTGATCTGAAGTAGTACAAGACATTGGATTTGTATAATCCAATTTTGTAAGTCAGTGAGACTTCATTTTGCAATTGAGCAGTGAGCTCTAGGCCCTTGGCCTTCCTGCATGTGCAAGCCCCTATTGTAAGCAGTAATATTCTCTTATTGGCCAGTAAGTGAATATTGTGGGTCACAAATCCCATCGAGGTTTTTCCCACATCGGGTTTCCTCATTAAAATATGTGTTATGGTCTGTTTCTTATGTTGTGGTTATTATTCTTCTTTGCTGCATTATTTTTGGTTTATCGGTACACGGTTTTAATATGTTTTTCATGTTATAAGTTAAGAAAATTATATAACCGGTCAGATACTAATTCACCCCCCTCCCCCTCTCAGTATCTTTGGGAATCCTAACAGATAGAGGTGCCAACATGTAGCCCACATCCCTTAATTTAGTTATATTGGTCATGTGGAAAGCTTGTGTAATTAATTATAGTAGGTGATGAGTGAACCTTCATTAGAATTACCTTACATTGTGTTATTAGGATGAGGTCTATAGAAATGAGGCAATTATCATTGTAACAACATATTGAGTGTGATATTGTGTTTGAGATCTCTTGGAGAAATAGTATGTGATGACTTCTTCAATTTAAGAACTATTGTACAATGTCACCTTACCTCAAAGGTTTATTCTATTTCTACATGTAATGGTGAAAAATTAGGGTTTCCACCATAGAAGGAAGAAACCACTAATTTATGACTTAGGGACCATTGTATTAAAAGAGGGAGGTAAACCTAATAGATCTACCCATAAACCAGCAAGGATAAGGGCTGAGAATTCTATTGGATTTTTACCAGGGATTTGGATTGAATTCCCCTCTTTTGAGTTGAATTGTGAAAATGTTGAAATGAGGGTAAATATGCTGGAATTGATGTAAAAATGCATGAATAGTAAGTTACAATAATTAGATCAAGCTAAAAACCTGGATCTAAGGATTGTAAGAGGATTCATATTTGTTTCCAGAAGGAGCTCATGATTTGTCGGGATGGATGTGGTGGTCGCTCTCGTCCTCCGTGCATTTTGCACTCCAATGTGAGATCAATTTGTCTTTGTAAATAAAGCTTATCCTGAAGATCGTAGCTCTATACTTACTCCTACATCCACTAGAGAAGGGAAATAGGTTGGGATTAGGGGTTTGTCTTAGGTCAAACCCCAGTTTAGGAATTAACCATGAAATAGAAATGGAATATGATTGAATTGTAGTAAAGGAAATATTCTCTTTTTGAAGGAGATTTTGAATAATGACTGAAACACAAATGCTAGAGCTCCTTGTGAAGTTTTGTTTGTCTCCACATGGAATTAGGGTTTCATGAAGTCTCCAATAACATAGAACATGAATGTCAACTCCAATGCTTGAATCTTGACTTTATCTTTTCTCTAATGCTTGAAAGAAGATTGATTGCTTGCTTGCTTGAACTTGAATGCTTGATTGCTCAATATTATTGCCAGATGATCAAATGAGATGGGTAGACCTCCTTTTATACTTGCCCATCGAAAATCAACTTAATTTTTCAACATGAGTCGACATGAACCTAGAATTCCTTCTCAAATATCATGACCATCAAGGGGCCCAAATTTGGGTCGTAATTGAGAGGACAAGGGCCATGGGCTCTCTGGTCCTGAGGGGACTGAGGTGCCACGCCTTGGTATTGTCCAATCAAAGACCAAAATCAAGGGATTGGATGATGTGTGCATGGAAAATAGTGATAAATATGCATAACATGAGAAAAATTAGGTCTCATTCAAGCCTCAAAGCACGAATGCAAAGGTGAGGACCCAAATACGGATAAAATTTTAAAGGAGTACAATTTAGTACACTATATTTATCCCCCAGTTTATTGAGAGTATGAGACTAAGCATACTCTCGGTAAAGTACAACGAAAGGATTTTATCAAGATTCTAAAGAGATAGGAAACACCAAGCCCTGAGTGGACTTTAGGTATCTTACTAACTTTAAGATCAAGATAAAGGGGACATCATAACAAGGAGAAAAGAAGAACCATGACTACTTAGCCTAGTAAGGTTCACTTAATATGAGTCATGAAAAGTAAAATACCAAAATTACCAAGAAAAAAGGCTAATTTTTAAAAGTAACTTGAGTGTCAAGATGTGCAAAAGAGAGAAACATTGAGCGGGGTGTATGCTCTCGTGTTAATTTGATTGCACACACCTTATTCTAGGAGAAATTTCTTTAAGGTAGTATACATTCATCCAAAATAGAATCACATTATCACAATGATATGCCCCCAAGAATAAAACAATTAAAAGGATAATTATCACAAAACACAAAACACATAAGGGTTGTACTTAACTCTGGGGTAGATACACTATTATGATAAATAATATATATCATGTATATATTTGTATTGAATTGTACTTATCCCCTAGAGAAAGTAGAACCACTATGGGAGAAGGGAACATGTGTCTTTTGAGTCAACATGGGAGAGACCAAAAGAGATCTCAACGCTTGGCATCATCCTCAAGTAGACAACACTAGGGACAATAAATAGAAGAATTGAGAAACAAATAGAAGAAGGTTACAAATAAGCAAGAGAGGAGAGAGAGAGAATCTACGATGCAGATGAATCTAATCAAGGAAGTCATTCACCTCCTAATCTTGCTCAACATTATTTTGGGAAGGTGGACAATATGAAAGAGGAGCAAATTTGAGCATGGTAGAAGGAGCTACCACAAGTTCTAAACACAAGGACCATGCTCTAATGATAGATCAATTTGACTGTTACTAGGATCAAGGATTAATTTTTTTGAGAATTGTTTAGATAAATCATTGTCAACATCAACATATTCATATTCATCATTAGAATCATTAGCATCAACATTGTTAGCGGGAACACCATTTTCATCCTTCTCTTCATCAAGATTAATAAAAATAGGATCTTTAATTGGAATAGAACATGAACCGGTATTTTTCTTAAGCATTTTATGTCTTGGAAATTAAGGTTGAACTTTCTCCCTAGTGTTAGGCAAAGGCTAGACAAATGGGATCGTATAAAAATTTGGAGTCTTAAGGGAGGAAATGAGTTGAGAAGCAAGTTCATGAGCCTTAGCACAACAACTCCATCGATGTTCTCTCACACAATAGTTTCTTTTAGTTTTAGCTGAAGGTTGTGAATGTTTAGGATCAATAGGAATAAGCCTATTCTCTTCCTTTAAAGAAGGATGTATGGGAGAAGGTTTTTTAGATTGAAAGATAGGAGATGTCGGGCACTTCCCTTTGTAAGATGTAGGATGCAAAACCGTAGCATATAAAGGAGGAGTAGATGGTGTAGAATGAAGACCATGTCCATCATGAGGAGGAGGAATAGGTCTATCATGAAGAAGAGGAATGGGATTGGGATCTCTAGGCTTACTTAAGGATAATATCATCTCATTCTTCCACCTTTGATAAGATTGAAAAAGAGAATCACTTTGAGGCTTAAGGGGTTTAAATTATCTAGACCAAAAGTAATCAAGATTAACATCTCCACGCGTCACTGTGGGTTGGTACATGCTATGATTCATTGTTATGATTTTGTCATTAAGTGGGAATTTCAAACACTTATGAATGGTAGAAGGTATCACTTTCATGGAAGAGATTCAAGGATGTTCCAACTTCACACGAAATTGATCCAATGTAGGAATGATGGAAAAATTGAAATCTAAGCACTTAGTACCAACCTCAATGGGAAGAGTAATAGAGCCAATAGCGGGACAAGAGAAACCATCAAATATTTTAATCACCACATCATATTTATAATATGTCACTTGATGAAATTGTAAGGTATAAAGATATTCTTCAGTTATCACATTCACCATACACACAAGATTAATGAGTGCACGCCTTGTGAGAGCATGTCTTTGATCCCCGTAGTGATATATAGTGGGCCATTAGGTGCTTCAATAGTCTCACTAGGATAAAATGTAATACATAGGTCCTTGTGAGGTGTAGGTTTCTCAATAAGATTCACCGCATTATTAGACTCAAGGCCAAGATCATTGGGAGAAAAGGCAAGATACTCAAACTCAATCACATTAGTAGAATGAGAAGGCAAAGGATTGGTAAATATTTGGAGGTTCTGATTAGGAGAATCTATGGATTTGTTTCCTTTGTCATTCACACCAACTATAGATATGGTATTGTGATCAATAAGGTATTTAATTTTACTCCTTAAGGAATAACACTTTTCAGTGTCATGACTGAGTTGACGATGATATTGGAAAAATGATTTGGCATCATGATAAGGTGGAAAAGGTTTGGTTGTGTCAATTGGTTTGATGGGAGGAAGTATCAAAACATTATTGAGCTCAACAATTGTGTCATAATTCTATGCAAAGATTCAAAAAAAGGAGTAAATTCTTTTCTAAAATATTTAGATAAAGGAGGCACACCTATTGTTGCAGTTTCTACCTGGGTGTTGTTGTTGTCATTAACTTGATGAATCCCTTGTTTGGTTTAAACTCCAAAAAAGGTCGTTGAGACTTCCATTCTTATCAACTGGAGCCATTGAAGGAGATTGTTCAAATTGACTCACTCGAAGCTGATAGTTATGAAGTATTGTACACAACTGCTTAAAGGAAGTAAACTCACGAAAGAGAACCTTATCCCTAATGTCTTTTTGCAAATTAGAAATAATTTTATTTTGAACATCTTGATCAAGCATAGGATAAGAAATTTGAGAATACAAATGCTTATATCTACCAATAAAATCAGTCACTTTTTCTTTAACTCCTTGCTTACAATGCATCAAATCAGTCAAAGTAATCTTAGGACCAATATTATTGTGAAATTGTTAAATGAAAGTATTAAACCAATTGTTGAAATGATGTAATTGAATAAAGAAGAAAATAACAATACCACCACAAAGCTTTATCTCTAGATATTATAGTAAACAATTTAGCCAAAAGTCTTTGATCATAAGAAAAATCACTACACAAAATTTGAAATATTTTTACATGAGTCACGAGATCACATTTTCCATTATAAAGCTCCAATTGAGTGAATTCCACATGTTTAGGGGGCACATCACAAATAATATCATTAGATAATGGGCCCACTACATGAAATGTGGGTGCATTAAACTTGGATTGGTTCATGGAAGCTATTAGTTGTTGCAAGGATGACACAGTTTGGGCTAGGCTATTAATGGTTGATTCAGTTGATGGGTTGAAACTAGACATGTTGGATTGAGATGGAGAAGTAACATTGTTAAATGAAGGAGGAGATTGAGAATAAGGAGGTGGAACACTATGATAGGTAGGTATGTGAGATGATTGGGTAACAAATGGAAGACTCACAGAAGGAGGGATGAAAGATTTTTGATTATCAATGTTGCCCCCTTGACTAATATGTGTAGGAATAACATTTTGTGTGGAAGTAGCCATTATTTTGGATGTGAAAGTAGGCACACTAGTGATAGAGGTAGTCATAGGAATAGAATGATTAACTTCACTAGGAGGTTGAGTGTGACCAAAGAATTCAACAAAAAATTTCAAAGGCATGATATTAGTGCCAACAATATGAGCAAGTCCACACAACAAATCAATACCAACTTTATCACTTTGAACCATTATTTTTAATCCTTCAATTAATGGGAAAGACTCACTTTTTAGGTATGGTGTAGGAGCACCCTTCCAAGCTCTTCCTCTTTCTTTGTTTTGTTGGTGTGATGCTTCTTTTGAAGCCATTGCATATAAAATAAAGAGCCATGTGCTCATTGGTCCTAGTTAGGGTCTTAGTTGAGGTCTTAGGGTCATGAGTCAAAAATTGAGATTTTCTTAGAAATAGGGGGTATGTGTGCATTTGAGGTGTTTAGGGGTCCCTCATAGCATGGTGGAGTCCTTAGGTAGGCCCAATGTGGGTCTAGGAGTCAAGAAAAGCAGCATTGGGAAAGTTGCTCAAAAGTTGCATGTAAAACTGTGTGGAGTGTCTTCTATGGTGTAAATACTTTCATTGTGAGCAATTATATTAGGTTTTTATTTGCCGGTAGTGTGTGTTTGTAAATAGTTTGTAAATTGCCTTCTCACTGTCCAATTTTGGACTGGTTTGTATAAATGGACACATAACTTCATTCCCCATTGTGGAATCATCATAAAACCATGGGGAATGAGAGTAGAGACCTTGTACCATAGTTCAATGCAAGCAGGGCCCTTGAAAATGCAAGGAAGCCATTTGAAGACCCATTCCTAGGCGAGACTGGACAGTGCCCGGTTAGGAATGGTTGTTGTTGCAGAGGTCTTGAAAAGCAAGGTTGGCCAGAGGAGAGTGCACCCTTTTGGAGGAGGTGTAGAGAAGTCTGTGAAGCACCACTGGTGTGAAGGAGGAGCCTCCACCAATCCAAACAAGGTGGCTAAAACACAAAACATCCACTGTGACCCAGGCAGACCAGAAAACCCTCACAAAACCCTTAAAAACCCCAAAATTCGCCCTAGGCATTGTACGACCACTTGGAGGCCCAAAACCAAAGAAATCCTTGAGCCCTTGCGAAATGAATGGCAGTCCATTTTGGGAGTTTGGGTAGTTTGTGCATCGTTTGTGAGAGGGATCCCTAAAAGTCTGGGTAGGAGGCCTAATTGGTCCTAATCCTTGTAGCCCTATTTTGTAGGCAAAACACAAAATAGTGAAATCAGTAGGAGGAATGAAGGTTGTAACTTCTTGGGGGCACATGGATGGATGTAAAACATGGTTTAAGACCTGCCCTAACCTTTCTAAGACCTTGGAAGGTGTAGAACAAGCCTAGCCCTTATTAGCCATAGTAAGGGGTTTTGAGTCTCATGAGTAGGTGAGACCTTAGGAGGAGCATTGCAACTCATTGGTGGGTGGATTGGGCAAGGTCAGGGGATTCCCCAAGCAAGGGAAGTCCTAGAGACCCTAGGGTGTGGAGAGAACACCTGGTGATCCAAGAAAAGGATCCAAGAATATAGACTAGGCTAGTCTATCCCAAGCACCATCCCATCAGATTGGTATCAGAGCGAGTTAAAGATTTGTTGGACTGTGTATGTCTCTATATACTAGTGAATCAGTAGGGGAGAGCAGAATGGTCACTAATGCAGAGCTGGCTAGGGAGGTAGAAGAGCAGAAGGAGAAGAATAGACTCCTTGAAGAAGCTATGAGTGAGATAAGGGATAAATTGCAAGAAGTGGTGGATCAGAGGACACAAGGACCTTGGGGTGAAGACACCAAAGATAAAGGCAAGAAAACCATTGACATAGATGACATTATACCTGAACCAGATCCCTTGTTTAATGAAGAACCATTTGTAAAGGCTGTCAAGGCTTTGAACACCAAGGCTTTTGAAGGATTGCCACATTTCAGTGGAAGGATGGACATTGACACTGTCATGGAATGGATTGAGGAAATGGAAAACCACTTTGAGTGTGAGGGAGTGACAGAGGCTTAAAAGGTTAAGGTTGCCAAATCCAGATTAAGGGGAGAAACTTTGACATGGTGGAAGTACCTGCAAGAAGAGAGAGTTAGCATGGGGAAGCTACCTATTGCCAATTGGAAGGCCATGGTGAGCAAGATCAAAGAGAACTACTTACCAGAGGATTATGAAGTCCAACTTCATAAGAAGAGATAGGGTTTGAAGCAAAAAGACCTTGATGTGACCTCCTACATCGAAGAATTTCAAAAACTTTTCCTTAGATCCAAAGTCTAAGAAGATGAATCTCTTAAGGTGGCTAGGTATCTAAGCAGCCTAAAGTGGAACATTCAAGAGGAGATAAGCCTATGGACTCCTACTACAGTTCAAAAATGTCATCAGCTTGCTTTCAAGGTGGAAGAGAGGAACAAAAGGAAAGGAGACTCCAATAACAAGGGTAGAGGCAGAGGTAGAGACCAAATGAACCATCGAGGTGGTTACCAAAGCAAGTCAAATGAGTAGAGGAACCAAGGAGAAGCCAAGTTGACCGAACATGGCAGTGAAACCAATCTTAGAGGAGGCCATTCTAGAGGAATAGGTGCATAAGGTGGTCCAAGTAGGGGTAGAGGTATCAGCAGAGGTAACTCCTACTTTGCAACTATGAAGTGTTATAACTGTGGACAATTGGGACACCCGGCATATAGATGCCCTGACAAGCCTACCTCATCAAACAGTGGAAAGAGGGTTGCTTGTGCTCATGAAGACTCTTCAAGCAGCAAGACACCAGATATGGACTAGATTGAATTAGAAATTGGTGAGAATTTGATGTTCAATAGGATTTTGATCAGACAGCCGGTTAAGGAGGAACCCAAACATAGGAGAGCATTGTTTAGGGTGAGATGCAAAGTTCTTGGTAAAGTGTGCAAGGTGATAGTTGATTCAGGCTCAACTAACGACATCATATCAGAAGAGGCAGTTAGGAAGTTGAAACTCATAAGAATACCCCACACTAGCCCTTACAAGGTGACTTGGTTGAACAAATGACTGAGTGTGCTAGTCAATGAACATACTTGGGTAGAGTTTTCTATTGGAGGATATAAGGATAAGATCCTTTGTGATGTTTTGCCTATGGATGATTATCATCTGCCGCTAGGAAGACCCTAGAAATTTGATAGGAAGGTGATCTATGATGGAGAGGAGAACTCCATATCATTTAAGAAGGATAGCAAGACCTTCAAGATTCAGTCCTTGACAGAGGATGAAGAGGAAACTTCAAAAACACCTAGTGTCTTGTTGGCTACTGGTAAAGAGTTCTTAAACTTACTACATGAGGAGGAGATAGTGAAGTGTGCCATCTTTGTGAAACCAAAGGAGGAAGAAGACAAGTTGCAGGTAGAAGTACCCAAGGAGGTGAAGCAAATGTTGCAAGAGTATAAGGACATAGTGAGTGATGGAGCACCTACAACACTCCCACCTAGAAGGTCTATAAGCCATCAAATAGACTTTGTTCTTGGAGCATCCCTACCTAACAAAGCTACATACAAGCTCACACTTGATCAAAACAAGGAGGTAGAAAAGCAAGTGCAAGAGTTATTGGAACAAGGACTGATTAAGAAGAGCATCAACCCATGTGTAGTCCCAGTAGTGCTAGCATCAAAGAAGGGAGGCAAGTGGAGGCTTTGCATTGACTCAAGGGCAATAAATAGGATCACCATAAGGTATAGGTTTCCTATTCCTAGAATAGAGGATTTGATGGACTGTCTAGGAGGTGCTATGTATTTCACCAAATTGGACCTTAAAAGTGGTTATCACCATATTAGAATCAAGGAGGGTGATGAGTGGAAGACTGCTTTCAAGACCACAGAAGGATTGTATGAATGGCTTGTGATGCCATTTGGACTCACCAATGCCCCAAGCACCTTCATGAGGTTGATGAATGAGGTGTTAAAATATTTCACATGTAGGTTTGTGGTGGTGTACCTAGATGATATTCTCATCTATAGCAGAACCAAAGAGGAGCACCTTGAGCATTTGAGGTTAGTCTTAGAAAGGTTGCATGAGGAGAAGTTATCCATCAACCTAGAGAAGTGTGACTTCTTGAAGAAAGAGCAGGTTTACTTAGGATTTGTGGTGTCTAAAGGAACCTTGAAGATGGATCCAAGCAAAGTGGAGTCAATCTTGAATTGGCCTGCACCTAGAACACAGACTGAAGTTAGGAGTTTCCATGGATTAGCTCAATTCTATAGGAAGTTTGTGAGGAACTTCAGTGGTATATGTGCACCAGTCCTTGACACCATTAAAGGAGGCCTTAAAACTAAGTTTAAATGGACTGAGCATGTTGACAAAGCATTTCAATTGTTGAAGCAAGAAGTAGCCACAAAACCAATCCTTCTCCTACCTACCTTTGATAAGCTATTCACGTTGGAGTGTGATGCAAGTGGAATTGCAGTAGGTGGTGTATTAAGCCAAGAGGGAAGACCTGTGGCATTTTTCAATGAGAAGCTTAATGAAGCAAAGAAGAAGTACTCAGCCTATGACCTAGAGCTGTATGCATTAGTGCAGTCTCTTAAAAAATGGAGGCATTACTTACTTCCAAAGGAATTTGTGGTGTTCACAGACAACCAGGCATTGAGTTACATTAACACTCAAGAGAAGCTTAGCAATAGGCATTTGAAATGGATGGAATACCTCCAATCCTTCACCTTCACCATCAAGCATAAGAAGGGGCAACTCAACAGGGTGGCAGATGCATTGAGCAGGAAGTTGTTGACAGTTCAAGAACTATAGTTGCAGATCATAGGAATAGAAGGTTTCAAGGACCTCTATGAAGGAGATGAAGACTTCTCATCAGCTTACAAGGTTTGTAAGGAGTTTGAGAACCATTTCTATGGTGAGTATGCAGATTACACTCTCCAAAATGGTCTCTTGTTCAAGGGTAATCGGTTGTGTGTACCAAGAGGATCCATGAGGGAAAACCTCATCCAAGAGAAACACAATGGCAATTTAAGTGGACACTTTGGAGTCAAAAAAACCTTGGATTTAGTACAGAGGTACTACTATTGGCCAAAGTTGCCAAGGGATGTGAAAAGATATGTAGAACAATGTGGTGTGTGCCAAAGAGAAAAAGGAGGATCAAGCAATGCTGGTCTCTATCAACCATTGCCGGTCCCTAATAGACCTTGAGAATGCATAAGCATGGACTTTGTAGTAGGACTTCCCAAGACAAAGATAGGTATGGACAACATCTATGTGGTAGTAGATAGATTTTCCAAGATGAGCCATTTTATTCCATGTAAAACTACACATGATGCTAGCTATGTTGCACATCTCTTCTTTAAAGAGATTGTTAGGATTCATGGAGTCCCTTTAAGCATTGTTTTAGACAGGGACAACAAGTTCATGGGTCATTTTTGGCAGACATTATGGAGGAGACTTGGAACTAATCTCTCATTTAGCTCAGCTTACCATCCACAAATAGATGGTCAGACTAAAGTCATCAATAGGGTGTTAGGCAACTTGTTGAGGTGTTTAACTAAGGAATATGGGCAGACATGGGATCTAGTCATTCCACAAGCAGAGTATGCATATAATGATAGTGTGAATAGGACCACTGGTAGAAGTCCTTTTGAGGTTGTCTATGGTAGACATCCAAGAGGAGTATGTGAGTTGAGAGACCTTGGTACCTTGGAAATGAAGAGTGGGCAAGCAGAGGACTTCACTCAAACTATCAAGGAAGTTCAAGAGCAAGTCAAGAAATCCATCCTTGAATCCACTCAAAAACTGAAGGCCAAAATGGATGAGAAAAGGAGAGAGGTTCATTTCAAGGTGGGTGACTATGTGATGGTCCATTTGAGCAAAGCTAGGATGCAAAGTGGTAAGCCTACCAAACTGCAAATGAAGAGGGTGGGACCTTGTAGAATTATGGAAAAGTATGGAGAGAATGCTTACAAGGTTGACCTGCCTTCAGATTTGGCTATATCACCGATCTTTAATGTAGTTGACCTGATCATGTACAAGAGTGAAATAGCAGGGCAAGAGGGGAACCAAGCCAAGGTGTTGCGGGACCTAGATGTTAATGTCTTACCACAGGTGAAGAAGCCAATAGTAGAGGAGATCTTGGAATCCAGAGTAAAGAATTCCACTAGGCACCAGGTCTACATGGAACACTTGGTGAAGTGGGCAGATTAGCCTGAGTTTGAAGCTACCTGGGTTGAAGAGAGCAAGTTCAAGACACTTGGCATAGACCTGACTCTCATCTCTTCTTCTATTTCTTAGTTGTGTGTAGAGGGGGAGTATGGTGCAGGAGAAACCTTCCAAGCTCTTCCTCTTTCTTTTTTTTGTTGGTGTGATGCTTCTTTTGAAGCCATTGTATATAAAATAAAGAGCCATGTGCTCATTGGTCCTAGTTAGGGTCCTAGTTGAGGTCTTAGGGTCATGAGTAAAAAATTGAGATTTTCTTGGAAATAGGGGGTACGTGTGCATTTGATGTGTTTATGGGTCCCTCATAGCATGGTGGAGTCCTTAGGTTGGCCCAATGTGGGTCTAGGAGTCAAGAAAAGCAACATTGGGAAAGCTGCTCAAAAGTTGCAAAAGCTGCATGACAACTTTTAAAAGTTGTCAAGCAACTTTTCCACCATGAGGCCAAAATTATTAGTTTGGCATGGGAAACCCTAATAAGGGAACACAGACTGAGAATGGGTTAGTATACATATTTCCAAACCCTAAGTTAATGGGTTGGATGTCAGACATTGTACGGCCCAAGCAAGAAAAGCTTGACTGTGACTGTTTGTTGGTTACCAACCAGTTTGAATGAAGCTACTGAGCAAGTTAATGGATTGATTTGCATGTAAAACTGCATGGAGTGTCTTCTATGGTGTAAATACTTTCATTGTGAGCAATTAGATTAGGCTTTTATTTGCCAGTAGTGTGTGTTTGTAAATAGTTTGTAAATTGCCTTCTCACTGTCCAGTTTTGGACTGGTTTGTATAAATGGATGCATAACTCCATTCTCCATTGTGGAATCATCATGAAACCATGGGGAATGAGAGTAGAGACCTTTTACCATAGTTAAATGCAAGCAGGGCCCTTGAAAATGCAAGGAAGCCATTTGAAGACCCATTCCTAGGCGAGACTGGACAGTGCCCGGTTAGGAATGGTTGTTGTTGTAGAGGTCTTGAAAAGCAAGGTTGGCTAGAGGAGAGTGCACCCTTTTGGAGGAGGTGTATAGAAGTGTGTGAAGCACCACTAGTGTGAAGGAGGATCCTCCACCAATCCAGACAAGGTGGCTAAAACACAAAACATCCACTGTGACCCAGGTAGACCAGAAAAACCCTCATAAAACCCTTAAAAACCCCAAAATTCGCTCTAGGCACTGTACGACCACTTGGAGGCCCAAAACCAAAGAAATCCTTGAGCCCTTGCCAAATGAATGGTAGTCCATTTTGGGAGGTTGGGTATTTTGTGCATCGTTTGTGAGAGGGAGCCCTAAAAGTCCGGGTAGGAGGCGTAATTGGTCCTAATCCTTGTAGCCCTATTTTGTAGGCAAAACACAAAATAGTGAAATCAGTAGGAGGAATGAAGGTTGTAACTTCTTGGGGGCACATTGATGGATGTAAAACATGGTTTAAGACCTGTCCCAACCTTGCTAAGACCTTGGAAGGTGTAGAACAAGCCTAGCCCTTATTAGCCATAGTAAGGGGTTTTGAGTCTCATGAGTAGGTGAGACCTTAGGAGCAACATTGCAACTCATTGGTGGGTGGATTGGGCAAGGTCAAGGGGATTTATCAAGCAAGGGAAGTCCTAGAGACCCTAGGGTGTGGAGAGAACACCAGGTGATCCAAGAAAACGATCCAAGAGCATAGACTAGGCTAGTCTATCCCAAGCACCATCCCATCAAGGTATTATTTACTCATTTATTGTTGAAGATTTTCAAATTCATTGTCAATATTCTCCAATTGGTCAATGAAAACCCTAGTTAGTGATTCACCTTTATCATGAGAATTATATAAAGAATGAGAATAAATAACATCAATTGTTGGAATAGAAGAACCACCCACATTCTCATGAAACAAGTTATTCAAATTAGGCTTTATATCCTTAGTAATTAAACTTTGGGAAGCCTTAATTCTACAACTCCTTCCCATAGGAATATTATAGGTAGGACTAATAATAGTAAAAATCATGCATAAAGGAGGGAAATTTGAATTTGAATTTGAAAATTATGATTAAGCAATACAAAATTTTGTGAAAATGATTGATTAACCAATTAATTAAACAATTTAATTTGTGATTTTGAAAGATAAATTAATCTAGATCATAGCATAACATCCAAAGATCAGATTTGAAAATTAATTTGAAAAATTATGCAAGCCACATGGTAAATCTTTGAATTAAATAAATTAGGGTTTTCGTGAATTCAACCACTAAATTTATACAATTCAATTTGAAAATGGGATCTAGGAGGGAAATTTTAAATTTTAAATTAAATGAATAATCATATCTAAAATGATAAATCCAATTTAGATTTTTGAATTAAAATTAAGGGTTTTTGTGAATTCAACCTCTAAATTTTTAAAATTCAATGGAAAGTTAAAGTTGTAAATAAAAATTTGAATTTGAAATTGCATAAACACTCAGATCTGAGAATAAAAATTAGAATTGTAGGTGTAAGGAGTTGGGTTCACCAAAATGTAATTGTGAAAAAATAGGGTTTCCACCATAGAAGGAAGAAACCGCTAACTTATGACATAGGGACCATTACATTAAAAGAGGGAGGTAAACCCAATAGATCTAGCCACAAACTAGCAAGGACAAGGGTTAAGAATTCTATTGGATTTACTAGGGATTTGGATTTAATTGACCTCTTTTGAGTTTAATTGTGAAAATGTTGAAATTAGGGTAAATGTGTTGGAATTGATGTAAAAACGCACGAACGGTAAGCTACAGTCATTGGATCGAGCCACAAACTTGGATTTGAGGATCGTAAGAGGATTCAGATATATTTCTGGCAAAAGAAGCTCTTGATTTGTCAAGACCAATGTGGTGGTAACTCTGGTCCTCTGTACTTTTTGCACTCCAATGGGGGATTGATTCGTCTTTGTAATTAAAGCTTAAGTTGAAAATGATAGATCCATACTTACTACTGCAAACACTAGAGAAGAGAAATAGATTGGGAATAGGGGTTTGCCTTAGGTCAAACCCCGGTTTTGGAATTAACCATGAAATAGAAATGAAATATGATTGAATTGTAGTAAAAGAAACATTCTCCTTTTGAGAGAGACGCTAAATAATGAGTGAAACACAAATGATAGACCTCCTTGTGAAGTTTTGTTTGTCTCCACATGGAATTAGGGTTTCATGAAGTCTTCAAAAACATAGAACATGAATGTCAACTCCAATGCTTTAATCTTGACTTTATCTCTGCTCCAACGCTTGAAAGAAGACTAATTGCTTGCTTGCTTGAAGTTGAATGCTTGATTGCTCAATATTATTGTTGGATGATCAAACGAGAGGGGTAGACCTCCTTTTATACTTGCCCATTGAAAAATAACTTAATTTTCTAACACAAGCCGACACGAAGCCAAAATTCTCGCTCAAATCTCATGACTGTTAAGGGGCCCAAATTTGGGTCCTAATTGGGAGGACCAGGGCGTTGGGCATTCTAAACCTAAGGGGACTAAAGTGCCACTCCCTGGCCTTGCCCAATCAGAGACCAAAATCAAGGGGCAAGATGAGGTGTGCATTAAAGATGGTGATAAATATGCATAGCACGAGCAAAACTAGGTCCCATTTAGCCTTAGAGATCAAATGCCAAGGTGAGGGCCCAAATACAGATAAAATTGTAAGGGAGTACAATTTAGGACGCTACTCTACATATATTGGATATTAAGACATGTTACCTTGCAAACATCCCTTGTATGGTATGAGATCTATCTTTTTTATATAATATTATTTTTATTATTATATATGTGAAATATATCACAAATCTCATGCATTCTCCCTTCTAGCATGCCCATTATATTTCTCCTCCAAAAGTATGTATGGTCTTTTACCCTAGTAAGGAAGAATTACTTATGGTTTTTGTATTATTTGCTTCTTATTAACATACAAAAATTTTAAACATAATGATAATATGTACTCTATTATTTGGAATTGCACCTTTTCACATAAGAAATATGAATCATAATCAATTTTACATTATTTTTTCCTATTAGTCTAGTGTCTTAACATTCAACTAACAAATTTTTATTGAAGGATTTCATCTAAGATTGGCTTTTAGTTTAATTTATAAATTTATTAAGATTGCGTTAAAAATTATTCCATTATTTCATATGATATTGGATATTGAATATTTTATATTTAACAAGATTTCATTAACAAGTTCAACTATTTAATTGGATAAACAAACCAAAGATATTTTAACTAAGATAACAAATCTTTCACATCAATTTTTTATTGATAAATATTTCAACACCCTTTTAAATTAGAAAAAGGAATATTTTTTTATATACAAACATACAAAATTTCCCCTTCATTAGATATTATTTTATTTATATACTAAATTTCAATTAAAAATGGTTCTGCTACTATAATAAATGTAAAATAAAATGTTTGAAAGTAAGTTAAAACAATAAATGATATTTAATTGGAAAATATGGTAAAACCATAAATGATATTTAATTGGAAAACATGATAAATGTTCGAAGTTGACTAGTATATAATAAAAAAATATTAGTGAAATGACATGTCGCAGTACAGAGCTGATTTGATGTACGAATCTAATCTATTTCATAGTCACGAACTTTTAGATTATTAATTTCAGCTTGATCTTCTCATCTCAGTGTCGTGGGAAAAATGCGAATATTAATTAATAGGGTCGAATAGAGTATTTTATTCTATGGATATGACAGTGTGGTGGACGAAAAGGGAAATATCTCAAGCAAAGATGCACTGCTGATGATAGAAAGGTTGGGGTGGAGGTGTATCTGTTTTCTCAAGCTCGTGAAGAAGAACGTAGTAATGATGTTCTGCGGAGGAGGTGATGGAGTTCACCCCACTTAATTTGTGCTTTGACATGTTGGGAACAGACTTCCAGTTTAGTTTTGTTTATGTTGCTGCTGCATGCTCTATGAAATCTGTGTAAAAAATTCTTCAAGCAGTCAAAGTAGAGGCAGCGGAGGGAGGAGGATCAGGATCATTTTTTTTGCCCCATACATCAGCGGGGTTAAGAGTGGGGTCCGGCACAGATCATACATATATTTGAGATTATTACAAACACATTGCCCATTGGCATTATTGTACTTATATTTGAATTATATTATTGAAAAGGAGGTCACAACGTTCCTTTAAATGAGACATGACTAATATTGCATTGCCTAAATTACTCCATAAATATTAAGGATTGTGTTGTTGAATACTTCTAATTCCTTGCTTTTATTTTTATCTATTATTTTGATAAGGTAGTCACCATTTTTAAAATCATTTATGTGTCAATATGAACTTAGAAACAACTTATTAGTTTAACTAAATATTCTTGAGACATAATGAGTCTATTAATGACTATGGAGTTAGCCTCCAATAATTATGCGGTAGAATTTGTGTGTGCATGTCAAAACTCTTGAACTTTAAATATTTGAAACTAATGGTTGGAATTATAGGCCTCCTCACTTCCTCCAACCCTTCAAAATGTCAAGAAAAAAATACATTTTTGAAAGAAACGACAAGAGAGGATCAAAATCTAGTTCCAATTAAATATCTACATCTAATTTTATATCATTTAAATATTAAGGGCCTAGGAATTTACAAAACTTACCAAACAATTGGATAGTTTTACTTATTATGTACCTTCAATAATTTCATTGTATTGTACAGTTTATAGTCATGCTCTTCTTCATGGTCAATAATCGTGAAGGTATACACATTGATCTAGCCAATTTGTATAACATATGCATAGAAGAATTTGATATAATTGAGAACTTAGCATCACACAATCATACACATTTATGCATTTCTCTAAGCATAACCAATGGCATTCTTGTAGACAATTTGGGGAGTATTGTTTATTCCCTTGATATGGGATTAAGGAGGTGGATGAATTTTTCTATATCATTCCTTTATTGACTCAATTTTATATTTTACTTTGGAGACCTTACAATAATTAAATGTCATAGCCTATATGATACATCAATGTCTAAAATATGTTTGTGAAGATAAAATTGTGAAAGTGATAAGAGATGTACATATTTACCTATTTTCAAGTCAACAATGTCAAAATTAAAAATTATGTTGTCACTATAAATATATTTTCTATGACATCAAAGATAAGGAACATCAAATAGAAGCTCCATGTGAAACCTTGAAGATAGAATTCATTAATTATATCAAAACGCTTGGGACAAAGGAATAAAGAAAAAGTAAAAATAGAAAATTATGATAAAATGAAGCCCCCCACATTGTCCTGTAATACTCCTCCAGCACAAAAAATAACTTATAACTATTGTCCTCCACCAATAAGTAAAAAACAACATGACCATTCTTTCTTTTGACCTAAGCAAGGATATTTTCATCCTTATGCTTCAATGAAGAATAAGAAAACCACATTCATTGATCTCATATCTACCTAACTACCTCTTTTAAAGGTGCTACTTTTATATAGGTTGCAAAGAAAAATTAAATTATTAAAAAAGAATAAGTGAATTTGAATTCACAAGTACAACAACAATAATATAAAGTTTCTTTCTTTTAACATATATCAATCACATTTGATGACATCATATCATGTAGAAATTCAAAATATTGAAAGTGGTTGTAAATAGGTAAATAAGATGAAAACAATTTTTATTGGACAATAACAAATTTAATATTACTGCTGAGATTTGGAGCTTTTGTACTTTACATATACATATCCATATACTTTATAGTATCTTGGTGGTTCCCCCACTAGGGAAGCATATATCTTGCATTTTCCACCACCCTATAATATTGAATAAATTTTTTTAATACTTTTTCTAGATATGTTTGCAATTATAATTCAATTACACTTAGAGATTTTGATCACATTTTACTAACGTAATATTTCTCATGATGATTGTAATATTTCTAAGATATTCCACATGATTCAAATTATTATGATTACAATTTAGAGTCAACTTACTTCACACATGGAAATTAAATGGTCATTTCTTATGAATATAAAGATATAATTTATTAATCATACCACATGAATCTTTAACAAAGAACCCATAAAAATTTAATAAAAGGCAAAAATAAGGAGCAAATCAAGCCATCTTCATTGACTCTGAATTCTTAAGTGTGAAAACAAACTTATAACCCTTGTTCACTACAATAAGGAAAGAGAAAGATAACATCATTCCTCCATATATATTAAAACAAGGAATATTTCATGTTTATGCTTCAAATAAGAATAAGAAAGAAAAATACACTCTAGTATATATCATTCCTCCATATATATTAAAATAAGGAATAATTCCTCTTCCCTATGTGTTCCCACACATGTTTGAGAGTACACTAATCACAATCCCTCTTCCCTATGCATCCTCACACATATGTGAGAGGACACTTGTCATCATCTCTCTTCCCCGTGTTCTTTCTGACACATGTTTAAAAAGACTCAATCTCATCCCTTAGATCTAGTCAAATCAATCGTAGTCATTCAAGTATCTTTTGTCCTCTTTCTCTATAAGTTAACCAATCACATGGGTCCACTTGAAGTAAATTATAAAATCATAACAATCCCTTAAACATGCCTAGCCTTTGATGATCAAATCAAATCCTAACCCTTGATCCTCCATCTACAACTCATTTATGAATCAAACCATCCTCAATACATTTGAATAAAACCACTCCATCCCAAAGTCATGTTGTCAGATTGAAGAGAAATCATATACCACCATCTCATCCATTTGAGAACACCATTAAGATCCTTGGGAGATCAATGAAGATTCATCAAGGTTTTGGGTGCATCATCCTCTTTATCGAGCTCAAATGAAGGTTTAAGTAAAGGATAGGTATAACGTTCTTTTTTATTTTATTTTAATCTTGTTTGGAGATAGAGTATTTATGAGAGTGCAACCTAAAAGGGAATATTAAAATCATAGAGATATAGCCCCCCTTGAAATTAATAAGAAAAACAAGCGTAGTGGCCTACAAAATTATTTATCATCACACCTATGTAGATTACCTGATGCCATCTATGTGTCTAGGTTGGGAAAGCATATTCCTAAACTAATTAATGTACTTGATTAGTCTTTCTTGCACATTTATGTAGATAACCAAAACATTGCATCGTCACATATTTTCACTTTTAAACTATATGATTACCCAAGTTAGGGTGTTATGGGACTAAAATAGGATTAGTTTGGAAACATGTGAAGAAACCCGAGGAACATAATTTATATACCCATTACTATTTTTAAATTATACCTTTGAGAGAGAACTCCCTAAGAGGGGCATAAATGTAATTCCCTAATCTTTCCCATTTTTTTGGTCTAAGCTAGTATTAGGATATAAATCTTAAAGCCTTGTGAAATATGATCCTAAATGGAATAACCTAAATTTATTTTAGTTTTTGGGCCAAATGATTATGATTAGCTCACATTAATTGTATCACATTTCATAACAAAATCTTATATCATAACTAGTTCAAAGTAGGAATGATTTTGATTAAGTTTTTGATTCTAAAATTACTTAGGATAAATTTGAATGATTATTTTTAGACTAACCCAATTGCAAAAGAAGACAAAATTATGATAAAAGTACTGAAAACATGATTAGAAAGAACCATATTTTAATTTAAGAGCCCAAATCAATCAGTTTAGATTCAATTTTAAGTTAATGTTTAGATTATCTAGAGATTTGCAATTTGATTAAAGTTGTGTCATCCCTTGGAGGGATTAACATTTAAAAAAAATGTTTTATTAAGATTATATAATGCTAGTTATTGATTGGTGAAGGGAATCTACATCACTAGTGTTCTAAGATTCTAATGGAATACTATTGTGTTCATGTGCGTAGTGTGTAATGTCACATGGTTATATAATGGCTTAAGTCCTTAATATTGTTTACTAAATTAGGACTAAGATAAGATATCAATCATTAATGTGTAAATTAAAAGTTTAGTTACCCATCATAGCCTCATTGTTAAGGGACAAAGTCTACGCCATATTTAGGCGTACAGATCTTCTTCATGAGATTAATTTTTAGAATAAATTAGACCCTTTGAATATTTATCAAAATTTTAAAAGAAATGTTTGTTGGGCCTTTAATACTACTCTAAGATCAATTAATAGTCTTTCGTTTTCTTGTTTGGCCTCATGCTAGAAGATGTTATACCCCTACGATGATTGTTTGGGATTTTTTGATCAAATGATGCTCCAATAATTTTCTAAAAATATAATCTAATATTATGTGTACTCATATAAGGCTTCATGGAGATTGTCAAAATAATATTGTTCTATCAGTTGATAGTATTACATATCGACTACCCTATGCCTTAGTGAGTTAGCATGGCTAACATATGATGATATTAAAAAGAAATGTCATAAGATCTTGTATTCAATAGTAGTTGTCAAAGATTTTATTCTCTTATACATGCACCATTGGCTAGTTCATTTCCATGGGCTCTTTTTGTGGGGCATCTTTCTTATAGGATTGTAGGCATTTAGTGGCATCAATAATTATTATTTTTGTTGAGTACCATAATGATCTTAAGAATACATAGCATAATAATGATATCTAAGTGGAGCCTTTTCATGTATGGTTGCGTTGGAATATTGTGTTACATGTCTAACTATTAAGGTGTTAGAGCTCTCATATGTTTTGGGATAGCATTGATCATGCAGTTAGAAGACAGGTTAGAACATCCTATAACTTGTTTAGTCCCATATGATCATTATAAAATAGCTAATCTACTAATTCACTACAAAGTAAAATTGATTAATTGTATATTTTTACATAATTATATTCTTGTTGGTCAAAATCCTTTCATAATGGGACACATGAGATAATTTTCTTGAAGAAAGCAATTTCCTTCAAATTATGACTAAATGTCTAATTTGATTAAACAAAGAAAACTTTATGCAAAACCTTGTCTTATTTTTAACACATAATGAATACAATCATTGAGATAAAGAATTTCTTTCTTCCATCCACTTGTTCCCCTACTTGAAAAATACTTTTGCTCATGCAACATGTTCATGGAGCTATCAAAGGTAAGACAATTATTAGTAATCACTTCAAGATATGCTTGGCCAATAAATTCAATGCCTCATAAGTGGACTTATTTTGGCATTATCCCCAATTATATTTGTCAATGACATCACATTTTTCACAAACATTTTGTCAAATACTTTGTTTTATCTTCCAAGAACCCATGTTTTGTGTATATGTGAATCAAGGAATCAACTAATTTATCAAAGAAATATTTTGCATTGGATTTGCATTATATATGCACAAGTATACTAACCTTTTGACACTGATTTGAGTTTCGTAGAAAATTGAGAAGTGTTGGAGTTTTAACTTTGTAACCTTTCTATATGTTAGATATGGTCTAATCAAGAAGCTCTCTATCTTTTTTATTCGTTAGAAGGCTCTCAACTATTTATTAATTCCAAATTTTGTGCTAAAGTATGGTGTTGACTCAAAACGAGAGTTAGCATTTTGTAGCATTGTAATGTTGTTAGTTATGATGTCGACACCAATGGACTTCTAAAAATATTTTTAGAAATCATAATTGTTGGCTAATCTCTATCTTATCTTACAATAGCAGCCTTAGTTGCAAGCAATTAGAGATTTAATTAATAGTACACCCATACAATGTGGAAAGCTACTTTGAAAAACTACACTTCCAAATAATATAGTTTGTTTATATATTATAAAAACTAAACTTTATAAGATTTAAAAGTTTAAATTTTAAATCACATGACAATTTACATTGTTTGGGACATAATTTATAGTTCAAAGAACAATCTCCATGGGTTCCAACCGTACTGGGGAACATATTAGAAGTGCAATTAGATGATCGATTTGACAACTAGTATTGCAAGAGAAGATTTCAAGATTGTGAGATTAGCAATTGAATTCAATAGCTAAACACAAATAGGGAGTTATTGATTGAAATTTTTCTATTGTCATGTTTCACTTTGCCACGTACCTCATGGTAAAGATTATTAGTTCCTGCCACAGGCAGGATACTTATGCATTCACTTGGGTCATTTTTTTTAGCTCGCCTATCAAATTTAAGAATTTTAAACAAGTCTATAGTTTATATTTATTTTATATTTTATATAATTATAAAAATATCATTTTTCTTCATTCTTATTGGATCATATTGAATATAGTAGGTAGAAAAAATATTTTTTCTTCAAAAAAATACAAGAAATTTCTACTTTATTAATTACTTTGAACAGATTATTATTATTATTGATCGATAAAAGGCCGAAGCCATAAAATTTTATTAGATTAAAAATTCATTACAATCTCTGCTCAGTGTGGGCGCCAGTAGGAAAGAGCGGAGAGGAGAAAACCTTCAGCATCCAGTTACAAAAAGACCAGTTATGATTACAGCATTACAACTTAGCAGTATTTTGAGATTACAACATAATCAATATAATCTGTCATCCTATACTGAACATTCACCCACAAGCCTAGAAGATTTACTATCCCTTCTCTCAAATTAAGGCAAAGGTCTGCCTATGGGGACCGCTTCTTATCAATAGACTGTAAATACATTTCCACTGCTGTTAAGACCCTCAGACTAAATGAAATCTCAGATACCTGCAAAAAACCTTCAAACCTGCCCTACAACAGACCACTTCATGAATTGTTACCCAATATACAATCCCATATCCAGGTTGCCAAACATATTCTGCTGCTACAACCATAGATCTTTAGTATTGAAAAAGCACAAAAGTATTAAGAAAACCCAAATCCTTAACACTGCCTTCATCTTGATCATAATTAAGTCAAACATAGAAATAACTTAGCATGGATATGGGAGATAGGTAATCTATCACCCAAAAAGATCTTAAAGTCATATTAAAAGATGAGAGCATTGGTTCATCACACAGAGCCAAGAGTTGAAAATACTATAGGAAGCTTAGTTTTCAGACATAATATGTTTAACCCACAATCAAGACCCATAAAAATCACACAAAAATTTAGAAGAATCATTTTAGGGTAGATTGTGAAAGGAAAGCCATCGAACTAAAGATGGAAAAAGCATATCTAGAGCTAGAGCAAATATTGACCTTAACATCCAGAAGTCTTTGAAAGTTAAGTCTGAAATAAAGTAAAAGTATTACGATAAACCCTTAAGAAACAAAAAGTAATGATAAGATAAACTTGGGACAACAAACCGACTATCCTGCCCGACACCTTCTTGTCCACACCTCTGTTTCCTTCTTTCCTGAGCTAGCCGAAGAATTATCTGGGCTAGAGGCAGGGACGAGAGGGATGTCCATGTCATCCATGACAACTTCAATGTTTTCAGCTTCAAGATAGTTGGCCAACCACCTGTTACATGATGGTTTTCTAACATGCAAAAGCCACATAAGAAAGAAAAAATTCCTTTGCCTAGTCGGGTTATAGGCCGCAAAGGCAACCATATCCTCAATTTCTAGGATTGGAAATCTAGGCACCGGGTTATTCATCCTTATGAGTATATCATAATTGTGAGGCTTTAGATTAATTAACTCCTCGTCAATATTGATAACCACCCTCTCAAGTTCACCCAACAATTCTTTCTTTAAGACACTTCTACATAATTTTATCACCACGTCCTTGTCCTTCTCATAAAGCATAACCACCGCTAAGAACATAGTAGCAATATCAGAATTAGCCCTAGTGTGATCTTCATTCGTGACATATTCCTCCCCAAGAGTTTTCATGACCGCCCTGATAACCAGGACCTTCAGGAAGACCAGAATACCTTTTAGTCTTTCTTCCTTAATTTCCCCCGTGAAAGTCATTTGACGCTTGAGCCCTATAAGCCTTAGCGGAGTATCCATAATGAGCTTTGAGTTTCTCAGATAACCATCTGCTCAAAATAAAACCCTTATATTAATTGAGTTTTAAAAGGCACTGAAAAATACAACTCATCTTTCTCGGTAAAGGACCGATTTGATCGCTCAAGAGTGTTAGAGGAGTGAGGATGAAGGGTCACGATGCAAGTTAGACAATCTCTAGGATCAAGGTAATAAATATCGCTGCCATTAGTTGACCAAGCTCCTTAGTTTTAGTTGGTTCATACGGTAAGGGAAGTCACATCATCAATTCTAAGTATGCCGCCAAAGAAGGCAATACTCGAGATAATGTGCTAACAAGATGATGACATAATAAATATGTCTATAGGCATCTACTTGCCCCTTTAAACTTGTAATATGTCTATAGATGAGCGTTATCATATATATCACAGTATATATAAAATTCTATATACGAATCTAAGAACAACACTATCCTTTATGCATATTTGTATATAATATTTATGTGTATTAATATATATACATCCATATATATATATATGCATATCCATATATACATATATATATACCTATATACGTAAATTCTTGCAATCGATGGCTCCAAGTATATTAAAAATTGTATATGTAAATATATGAGTATATATATATATATATATATATGAATATAAATGTATATAAGCACATATACAAATGTTTCACTGTGAATTTATCCCGAATACCTCTGATATTTATAATTAGAGAGATAAAGAAGAGGACCGTGCTCTTATATCCAGCATGTCTTAGTATATTCAAGATTTAAGAAATGCAAGATAAAATTACTCTACATCCTTTGACCTAGCCTTAACCATCTGTCACTGATGAATCCTTCTTCCTCTTAAAGGGGAGGCTAGGTCAAGGGATGAATCCCCGGGGAGATGCCGTAACCTAACTAATAGAGAACAAAAGCCTAAGATTCTAAACCTTGCAATAGATTCTTAGGACAAGAGGGAGGGCGGTATCTTAACTTATGAAACATCCATCAACCCCTGCATTGGCTAATTCATCCACCCTGGAATTACATTCTCTATAAATATGATTATAGGTTGTTTTCTTGAAATCCTTAAGGAGGCTTAGAGCTCTTGACAAGATCACATTCAGGTTCCAGTTAGGAAGAAAACCTTTTCTAAGGCCATTGATAATAATAACTGAATCTCCTTCAATGGTGAGCTTACTAATGCCCCTATTCTTACATAAGAGGAGGCCTTCAACTAAGGCTAAAATCTCTACTTTATTATTGGATTCAATCCCTATAGGTTTGGCCAACTTAGCTAATTCCTTGCCAGCATCATCATGCAGACAACATCCGATCCCTGCAGGACCTGGATTCCCATGAGAAGCACCATCGAAGTTCAGCTTAGCCCACCCTTTTTTTGGGGCTTTCCATTTGCAGGCTTCTCTTAACTTCTTTTTATTAGAACTGCTTACTCCTGCAAAGGGAGGGATCTTCAGACCTAACCATCTGCCTCTCATTTTCTCATCCCAGTATGTCATCTCAGAAAGTTTGCTAGGAAATTTAGAAATCTTGCTATTAAGGGTTTCTACTACTGAGTGTTCAATTTTATTCACAAGTTGGAACCAATCCAATTTCTTATCCTTAAAGAGTCTCCTATTGTGCTCCTTCAAAAGTTCCCAAATAACCAAAGATGGGGCCATTTTCCATAGTTCTCCAAAGAGTGAGCGTTGATGTAGAATGAGCCATGCTTGAAACATTCCAAGAATGGAGTTAGGGAGAGTTGAGCTCCATCCTAATTTGTTGCATAACTAGAACCAACAATTTGAGGCATAATTACAATTGAGGAGGATATGATCCTTATCCTCTTCTGCCTTTTCACATAAAGTGTTAGAGTATTCAGGTATTTACTTGATCAATTAAAAAATATTTGTTTAATTATTTAAGTTCCCTTTATCTCTTTTACACTTAAGCTAACTTTAGGTGCATAATAATTAATTCTTTTATTAATTATTATGTGCAAACCTAGGTTTTCCTTTTTAGGGTTTCTTGACCTATTAAAGGTTGAGTTCATTCTTTTCATTGTAAGAAGAAGGATTATTACATTACACATTTTTGAGAATATTGAGCTCTCTCCTTTTGAGCATATTTTTGTGTATTTGTTTCTTCTGTGATTTGCATCGTTGCTTCTCCTTGTAACAAATTTTTCAGCTTGCAGAGATCATTTGGGTTTCTGTGGTGTTGTATTTTCTCAACTCCAATATGGTATCAGAACATCAGATCTACAACTATCTGTTCTTGTTTTGAGAATTTTTGCATTAGAAGCAGATCTGGGGTTTCAGGAAGTTTTTTTTGTACTTAGGGATATACCTTTTTTTTCGAGCACTTTGGGCCTAAACGAGCCTCACCATCATGCTCAGAAGGCCCGAAAACCCTTATGGTCATATAAAACTTGACCTTTTTTGGTTCCTAAGCCTCTGGGAGTATTTTTTCTCCAGATCCAGGCCGTATGACCTTGGCACACAGTTCGAGAAAAAAATTAATTTTTTTTTTGCCTATTTTATGACATGCAGGCCAAACTTTGATTTTTTTTTTTAAAATCTTCAACAAAAAAATCAAAAAGCTAAAAAAAGGGCGGAAAAAAAGAAAGGGTTTCGAGAATTTTTTTTTTTGGACAAATCATTTTTTGAGGGGGTTCCTTAGGGTTTGCAGGGTACTGTGGGGCCCCTGACGCTGTTGCAAACTTGACTGGCCTTGGGCCTCGCGCCATCGTCATCTAGTCCTCATCGCCAGCTTCTGCCTTTCGGCCCTCTCCGGCACCCTCCGGCCCCCGCTAACTCTGGCTCCCGCCGACCTCCCTGCGGCCCTGGCCCCGGCCGCTGTCGTTGCACCCCCGACCGCCACTGCGCCCTACCGCCGCCAGCCTCTCTGCGGCCCCTGCTAGCTCTGGCCCCCGCTGCTTGTAGCTCCCCACTGGTCGCCGCTCCTCGCAACTCCCCGCCGCCCGCTGCCCCGCCAGAAACCCTCTGCCCGGTCACTGGTGCTCTCTCCCACTGCCGCCAGAAACCTTTGCTCAGCTCGCCGGCCGCCTTGGCTCCACCACCCGACCACCGGGGCACCACCTGGCCACCTAAGCTCCACCCGACCGCCACCAAAGCACCGCCCACTAGCCACCTCCGCCCGCCATGCCACCAGACTACCCATCCCTCTTGTTTTTGAAGGGGGGTTTGGTTTTTTGGCCATAACTTGGGCAGACAGAGTCATTTTTTCAAAAACGGATAGGCGTTAGGAAGATGGTTCCGAGATGGACCTCGTGATGTTGGTATTTTTTTTTCCAGTCAAAGTGAGGTCTTTTTTTTGCATTCCGGGAGCCGTAGAATGAGCATCCGAACTTTGTTTTTCGAAAAAATTATATTTTTGGAAAGCATGTGCTGTGTACTTTCCATCCATATCAGTTTTATTTCCAGATTATGTCCCATGCATATTTTATTTAGTTTTTTGCTTTTCAGCACTTTGGTGGATATCTTGGTTGTTTCAGGTCCTAGGATCTCTTCTCTGAGTATGATGTCTCTATTTTGGTTCTCCTTTCTAATTCTAGTCTTCTTATCATTGTAGCATTGTATTTATGCACACGCACTGAGATAAAGTGCCATCATGCATTGTTTATTTAGGATCTTGCATATCTTGTGCCTTATTGTACATGCACTACTTATAAAGTGTCATGAGGGGGTTGATGTTTGCCTTGTTTTCCATCCACCTTTGTCTAGTGAGTGTTACTTCCATGACATTCACCTCATACTGTGTGTCAAGTGAGTGTTCTTTCCATGACACCATGTAATTTTATCAACACCTTTGATGTTCCTGGTTCTTCGTCATGCAGTTCTTCTTGGTCGTTCTTTTCAGTGTTCCTATCCCTTTCGTTTTTCAGCATTATGGGGAGGTTTGTCCTGTTGGTTATAATGCTCTCATGGTTCGATTGATCAGCTCTTCAGGCTTTGGTGTTTTCATGCCATATGTATCTTCGATTTTAGTTGTTTGCCTTGTTTGCCTTCTGACTCGAGTAGTGTCATTTGGGGGCACTCATACAGATTATAGTCTTCTCTACCTGGTCATGTTCTATTTTAGTGGAGGTTCTTCAGATCAACAGTTATTCTTTGACCATGTTTGCAGGTTCTTCATGTTTTAGTGGTGTTCTTTTCCATCTCTTTTTGGAGTAGAGTTTTTTCCCACGTGGTTTTCTCTATTTCTCTAGTTCATAGAGATTTCATTATAATTGAGTACCTGATCAGGCCTTATTGCTGGGACCCATCTTTCTTGCTTTTAGTAGCTGTTCTAGGTTTTAGCTTCTCCCTAAGTCTAGCTTAAGGGGGGGTGTTAGAGTATTCGGGTATTTACTTGATTAATTAAACAATATTTGTTTAATTATTTAAGTTCCTTTTATCTCTTTTACACTTAAGCTAACATTAGGTGCATAATAATTAATTCTTTTATTAATTATTATGTGCAAACCTAGGTTTTCCTTTTTAGGGTTTCTTGACCTATTAAAGGTTGAGTTCATTCTTTTCATTGTAAGAAGAAGGATTATTACATTACACATTTTTGTGAATATTGAGCTCTCTCCTTTTGAGCATATTTTCTGTGTATTTGTTTCTTCTGTGATTTGCTTCCTTGCTTCTCCTTGTAACAGGTTTTTCAGATTGCAGAGATCATTTGGGCTTCTGTGGTGTTGTATTTTCTCAACTCCAATATAAAGGGCATCTACTGGGTCCGTTAAAGCCCATTTTCCTAAATATGTCTGCCGTTAGAATCTTATTTTGGAGAGAAAACCATGAAAACAGTCCCGCCTTTAGCAAACACATCTTATCCCAACACATGATTGAGGCGACAAAAGTGCTTGAGGAAAGATGCTGACTAAGGAGAAGATTATAACCATCTTTTGAGGTGTACTCTCTCGATTTCAATCCATTCTAGACAAGAGTATCTGAACCCATGTTGAAAGTGAACATTCTCTTTTTAAGGATGTCTTGGAGCATCTGTTTCTCCCTTACTGGGATATCCACATGATCTAGAGATTTTCATTTCCAACCCTTAACTGGGTCCTTGTCAATTGGCAATATGTAATCCTTAACATACCTACCCCATACGGATTCCAGAACTCCTCTGGACAACTCTAGATTTGCACTCTTATGAAGGGCCTTGAAACCTCCCCAAGAATCTGTCTAAAAAAGGGCTTCTTCGCCATTTCCCAAATCCCAAGATAATTTGTCTAAAATTATTTTCTTGCATTCCAACATAAAATTCCCTCAAGAGCACCCGTCACCTCCTCCCCTACGAAGGACCAACATTTCTGAAAAAAAATAGTCGAGAAGCCATTCGGACCAGGAGAATTGTTTGGATTCATCTGCATTAGAGTCACTTCTACTTCCGCTAAAGAGAATTTTGTAGTCAGATTATGATTTTGATCCTTACTGAGTAATTTTGGAATACATTTTAGAAACTTGTCTTGGTCTGAGCAAATAGAACTCCAATCAAAGTTGACAATATTGGAAAAAAAGTCTACTGCCTCCCTCGAGATGATCTTAGGATCTTTCAACTCAGATCCATTACCTATCTTTATCTTAGAAATTCAGTTAATGACTCTTTTAAGTTTCACACTATTGTGAAAGAATTTAGTGTTCTTATCTTCCTCATCCAACCACGTCTCTCTGGATTTTTGCTTCCAAAAGACCTCCTCTTTTGCAAGAATTTTTTCTTGTTCAAGAAGGAGTTTCTTTTCTCTGAGAAACAAAGCTTCATCCATCCCTTTCCTCATCACCACTTCATTTACCTCCACAAACTCTACTTCCACCTGAGCCTTCTTGTCAAAAATATTACCAAAATGCTCCTTATTCCATAGAATGAGCTTTTACTTAATTATCTTAAGCTTATTTACTACCTTATAGATCCTAGACCCAGAGACCTCTACCTCTTTCCACCATTCCTCTAAAAGCCTAAGAATATTATCATCTTTCAGCAACATTTGTTTGAATTTAAAAGGACATATTCTTGGTCCTGAGTCACCGAGAATGCTAAGTTGGATCAGAAAATGATCAAAGCCCGAGAAAGGTAAAATTGAGGCTTCTAAGGTATACAGAAAGTTGGTGAGACTACCCGTTACAAAGAACCTATCTAGTTTTTCTGCTATATTACTAAAACCTAACCTTCTATTGTTCCAGGTAAAGGCATTCTTAACCATGTTAATCTCTATCAAGCCACTACGATGGATTTAATCTACAAAGTCTAAAGTTTCTCTAGAGATTTTGCCTATGCCTCCTTGTTTCTCACATTGATTCATGATAGCATTGAAGTCACCTCCTAATATGAAAAACTAAACCTAGGAGTTTGTGAATTCCTCAATTTCCTTCCAAACTTTTCTTTTGTCCTCATTTAGGGTTGGCCCATACACATTAATAATGAGAAAATCTAGTTTGTGTTTCAAGCTGGTAACCCTGCCACTCATCCAATTGTTGTGAGACTCTAATAATGAGAACCCAATATTGTGTGGGTCCCAAAAAATTGGCCAGACCTCCAGAGGCTCCAATGGTTGGAACACCTATAATATGTCTAAATCCTAGTCATTTACCAAAGGAGGCTAAGTCAATTTTCTCTAATTTGGTTTCCTGTAACATAACTAAATCAGGACAATAGTTAGATAGACAACGTTTAAATATCCACTATTTGTTAGGGGCATTTAAACCTTTAACATTCCATGATAATACTTTGATGGTGTTATGGGAATGACCTTCCCCTTCTTTGCACGAAACATGTCCATGAGTTTAACCTAGCCTTCAACTATACCATCATTAGCTCTCAACTTTGATATGGATTTCCTGCCTCTCTTTTTGCAAAGCTTGGCACAATCCAGAGTGGCTTTTTTCCCAGCCCATTTTTCAATTCCTAAGGCTTCAAAAGTTGCACCATTTTCTTTGTCATCTAACTCTATTATGAGGGATTCCATATCCGTGACCTTAGGGGGATGGGTAAAATTCATAATCCCTTTCCTTAGCAACCTTTTTTGTAGTTTTAGCTCATCTTTGTCTACTATTTCATCCAGTAAATTCTCCAGGATATCCTCAGTGACTGAATCACATAAAATATTGATAATGCACTTTACCTCTTCCTCTTTTCAAACCAAATCTACCTCTTGTTTAGCCTTATCTAAACTATTGGGAGCTCCCAATGATTGGGAGGAACTATTTACTCCCAAATTGCTCCTGACATTCGAACCAACATCCTGTACAAGGATAAGATTCATATCTTCCTCCTCCCCAGCTCCCCGATAATCAATATCAAGATTGATTTCACCCTTTCTATCCTAAGATAAATTTTTAAATTCTTCCCTTATGGCCACTTCAAGGGAACACCAATTCTTCACTTCCTTAGAGTCAGTAACCATCCCTCGCCTATCCTTCAAAATATCCTTAGGGGATAGCAAGGGAGAGGGATTCGTCCCCTCATCCATACTCTAGTCACCTATAATTTCCCCTTCTTCTACCCCATCATACTTCCCTATCGATGAAGGGTTATCCTTAATCACAAACCCTCCCTTTTCCAAATTGAAACAAATATCCAGCTTAGGGATTGCTCTAGGGTTTTTTTGAGAGGGAAAAATTTCTAAGACTGGTTCGGATGCTAAATCTAGATCTAGAATCGCTTCATAAAATTCAGGGTAAACCAGGAAAGACGACTCCCTAGTTCTGATTTCAATAGGGTTGAGTGAATTCACACTAATATCCATATTAATTATCAATACACAGTTCGAATACTTCGTATCTTTGTCACTAATCTCTATGAATTTTCCTAAACGAGTACCTATTTTCCTAATAATTGTTATATCCATTAATTCTACTGGTAAGTTAGGTATCAAAACTGGTCTATCTACTTTAAATGATTCTAATTTTTTTGGATTGAAAGTAGGTTTCCATTCTAAAAATTTAAAATCAAAGCCTTTAAAAATCAGAGATTTACTTGTTAAGAATTCATTCTTATGCCTGGCATTTCCGTAGTCAATATAAAGAAAATTCTCGGACAAGATAGCAATACTTACTATCCAATTGAAGGAAGACTTGAACCAATTTGCAATTACCTATGTCGGGACTCCAAGTCCACACCATCTAGCAAAAACCCCAATTTTTTTGCAAGATTGTTGAATCCTTTCAACCAAACTGTCATTGATTTCCAGCATATTTTTCTCTTTTGAATTAGGGTTTGACATCATATTCAGCTTAACCTTCATGGGTTTGGGAAGAGGCAAAGTTTTGGGATTCTTTCCTCCCTCCATAGAAATCTTAGGTCTAGCATAATTACCACCCGACCTCCAATTACCCAAATTCCCTTTATATCTATTTTTATTTGGCTTGATTTGGGGAACCGGTTTTACAAAACCTTCCTCAAGATTTCGCAAATGGGTGAACCTGTTGGAGATAGTCGGCATGATAGAGCCTTCCTGGTGAAGGGTATTATGTTTGCCATGATCTCCATTTCTAGGAAATGGTAAACCTTTCATAGAAGCCCTCTGATATCTCCTTGGTTTCACCATCTACCATTCTGATTTTGCCTGAGGCAGGGGAGCCCAGTTCCCTGAATTGCAGGCCGAAACCGCATATTTTGTTTGCTTGAAAAACCATTTCTACCGTTCGAGGTCTGGATGTTTTCACGAAGGGAATCGCAGAGCCATATTTTTTTTCTAAACAAATTATTATTATTACAAATAAAGTACCATTTATTACTCTGAATAGATTATTATTACTACAAATAAAGTACTATTTATTACTCTTTTACCTCATTGCTAATTGTCAGCGTACATTTAATACATCCTCAGTGTTCATAGGGACAAATAACACATTTCACTCTACATTTTTTGCTGATGTTATCGTCCGTACCCAGCCGATATTCTGAAGGCACGTAACATTTCACTCTTACATTATACTTCTTTTCTAATTAATTAACTATTGTCTCCATTTTTATCTCCCTTAAATCTTGTTAATTTAAATCCATGGTGGTCAACCGTCTATTAAACTTGGTCAATATCAATACAATTTCAAATATAATTTGAATAATATGATAAAAAATGAATTACTGTTCACATTAATATAGTTGCATATTTCGAGAGACATGACTAATTTGCATTGGCTCTCATGGCGTGTTTTTCTTGCATAAATGAAGATGGTGCATTAATTAATGATATTATGTTAAGGGTTTGTTTTGGAAACCGTTTTATCATATTGCTCCTAAAGACTTTTTTTAATCTTTTCAGTTTCTACTGCAGTTTATGGTATTACTAATGCCACTTCCCCTTTTTTGGGGTTAATTATCAATTTCTTAAGTTTTTAAATCTATTCATATATAGAAATATTAAATAAAATTTATTTATATTTTTTAATATAATAATTTATTTAATTTTTATTTATATTTTTTTATAAAAGAAAAATATTAAGTATTTAAAATTAAATAAATTATTATATTAAAAAAATTAGAATTTGCAGTTTATAGTATTACTAGTGCGAGTTTCCATTTTTTGGGTTAATTATCAATTTCTTAAGTTTTTAAATCTGTTTATATATATAATTATTAAATAAAATTTATTTTTAACTTTTTATAAAAGAAAAATTAAATAAATGATTATATAAAAAAAATAGAAAAGCATATATTAAAGATTATATTTTAAATCTTAATAATAAATAAAAAATTAAAAGTTTTTATTTAAACATTAAATATAATTTAAAACTTATTCTTAATTTATTTCAAAATCTAATACTATTGCTCATAGTAACCCCTTATTCTAACCCTCACCATAAGTTAGTTTTAGAATTAGACTAATACTTAAAGTTAGAGTTACGAATAATGTTAATATGTGGTTTAGAATATATATCTTTATTTTTATTTATTTTTTAAAAATTTTAACAGTGAATTGTATTAGATTGTATTGAAGATATATTATGATAGAATATAAAATGAATTAATAGTAACACCTTTCATTTAACTTCTTGTTGTACAAATATTTTATATATTATATTGATTTCATGGTAAAAAATATATGCAAGTAATTTTTTCTAGTAATTTATATATTTTTAAATTGGAAACACACATTTATATTAATAGTAATTGGTAATTTATGTGTGCATTTTGGTGGGATGGTGTACCAGGCCTGTTTTTGGCCTCCTTACTTGATCACATTGATTTTGCATCCTTGTTCATAATTGCAAGGAATGTGCTAGCCGGTTCTTAGATTTTGAGTTGATTGGGGTGTCGTATTGATCGATGGGATCTTTTCTTGTTTATTATTATATCTCTTGTACTGCTATGTTTGCACAATCTTTCCGTTGTTATGCATTGATTAATAATTTCCTTCTTCAGATGTGGCAGCCTGTGTGTGTTTGATGGTACGAGGGTTTGGATATGGTTCATGTGGTTTTATGACATTGCATCATTTTCTGTCAGGCTTGTGTGATATTATGGCTACTTATGCAAGAAGTTTACCTATTAATGATGCTTCTCTTCTCTTACATATGCTCGCAGCCTCATGCTTTCTATCTTGTTTTCCTTTACGATTTTTTCTGGTTTTTTTTATGGATGTTCATGCTGCTAGTTACATAATCTCTTTGCCTATTAAGAATTGTAACTTTCAGGATCCTCATGCCTTCGATGATGAGAAACTTGGCAGGTTGTTTAAATTTCATTCTTCGGAGTTTTCTATTGCTATTTGTAAGGTGGTGGGCAAGCGGTGGCTGGTGGAAAATGCTAATATTTTCCTTGCAGGAGTGGCTTCTCATTTTATTACTGTTTGTACGGATATGCTCATGGATACTTCTATGGTTCAGGCATTATTGGATGCATACTTACATCCCTCTTTTTATTCTGCTTCTGATTTGGATAATGCTCTGTCTTCTTATCATTTTGAGTTTGGTGATTTTCCTTATGGTGGTTTTTTTATCTCAGTTTGAACTATTATCTAATGGCTAGCATTGTGAATTACTTTCACTATTGAGAGGTGGTTTGATTTCTAGCATATATGATGACACAATGTTTTCTCTTGTATCCTTTTTGGATCATGTTTCTCCGGTTACCTTGGCTGCGACTGATAATATTTTTTCAGGTTTACATTTCCTCCTTGATTCTATGAAGGCAATTATGTCTCTCCCGAGTATGGTGGAACCTCTGCAAGTGGTTGCTCTGGATAATCAGGTTTTGGCTGCTTCTTAGTTTGAGGTGTTGCTGCCTCCTCCAGATGAGGGTCTAAGTAATTGGTTTCTTTGTTGATGTTGTTTGCTTCGCCTCTTCTTGTGCTCTTTGACAAGTAGTTTTGTATCTAGTTCACAGATTTTTTTTGGGTATCATTTTGGTATCGGTGTTGGCCTATATGTATTTTTTGGGAGGGGTTGGGCTAGTTTTGGAGATATCACTTCTCCTCTGCAATGTTATTGGTCATATTATCTTCTTAATAGGGTTTTTTATGAGCAAGACCGAAGGTTTTCTTTGCTCGGTTCTTTCCTACCGGTACTCTTTGAACCAAGAATGTATAATTTATAATTAATAAAATTAGTGGTTTTCCACTTTTATTATAAAAAAAAAAATAGTAATTGGTAATTGAGGTTTTGTTTTTAATACAGTTAGATGTCACAATCTAAATCTTTAGAGACTCATCAAAGATTTTCACTTAAGTTTTACAAAGAAAAATATTTGAAAGTAATTTTTTAAAAAGCTAATTTTATTAATATATTAAAAATATATTTTAATATATGAATTATTATATCTCTTAATAAACAAATCAATTTTTTAAAGGATATTTAATTAATATTGATTTTTATAATGATCAGTAGTGTAGGATCAAGAGCTATGGTGGGTATATCATGGATTAGCATTCAAAAAACATCTATTTTGTAGGGTTATCTAGCTTCAAAAAGCATCTATTTTGTGGGTTATTTGCTTCAAGGTGATTAGAGGGATAGTACTTCTTAGTTCGTTATCAATTTAAGTTTTAAAGATTTTCTTAAGGTTATAAACGGAACAAGAATTGTGATGGTATAAACCTTAATGTTTAGGGTTTACACTAACAAATTAATCATGTTATTTATAAAGAATGGACAAAATTATTGCTAAAGTTACAAATGTGCATTTGGAAGAACTAAGGGCTTTCTTGATTTTTTTTTCCTTTTTCTTCCTTGCTCTAAAGGATTAGTTAAAACCCCTTTTCTGTAAACCTAATATTTGTTCTGTTGCAATGGCATCACTTTCTTTTGATTCTTTTTTTATATCTTTAATGCTAGGCTTGACACCAATATTTTGCAATAAGAGCTCATAAGACAACTTTCTTTGCTACATCCAAAATAAGATCTTTCTTTGCTAGTCAGATTGGAAAGTAACTTTATGTAGATTCTTCTTCTGATTTTTGAAGTATATGTCTGTTGCAGATTTTGCCACTTTGAAATGAGGAAAATATTATACAAGTTTATTCTGAATTTAGTTGATGTTTAACAAGCTTTAATTTTCATTAATAAACCTCCAAGTTGCTTAATTTGATTTGTTACCCTTTTTTTTTATAATTGAAATTCATGTTTCATTCTTTGTTATAGTGACCATCTATCTATACCAATTGTTAAAGTAATCAATATATATGTAGTTTCTTCTTCTAATTTTTTAAGTATATGCCTGTTGTAGATTTTGCCACTTTGAAACGAGGAAAATATTATATAAGTTTATTCTGAATTTAGTTATCGTTTAACAAGCTTTAATTTTTATTAATAAATCTCCAAGTTACTTAATTTGATTTGTTACCTTTTCTTTCCATAATTGAAGTTCATGTTCCATTCTTTGTTATAGTGACCATCTATCTAAACCATCTGTTATAGTATAATCTGGGATAAATTTAATTGTGCATAGGATTTATACTAGACCATCAAGTTCTCACACCATTAGTAAGTTGTAGTGTATATCATTTCCTACAATGTTTGACGTTTGAAGTAAACAACAGTTTTTGGGCAACATCAAATATGTATATCTTTCTACTTCATTTAAGATATCCATGTAAAATTTTTTTGACACCAATTATCTTCAATTGGGTCCATATACCACCAGTTCATTTTGTAAATTGTGTAAGTTGGTTCTCTGTTTTGTAATTATTACCTTTTGAGGGTTGGTGTGGTGGAAGGTACTCTTATAATTTGAGAAGTTTCTTGTTTTGTTCAATTTTTATTTTATTTTATATTTATTGTCTTAAAGACTAATTTTAATTGAGATGTTTAATTTCTAATGTCTAAATTTCTTTGTACCTAAGCTTCATTGATGCTTCTGGGATTTGAATACTTAACTAGCTCCTTCTAGTCATAGATGGGTTAAACATGATGATGGGGTGATGGCAGATAGCCTTGCTCTAGTTTTATGTTTGTTCACACATAAAAATAGGACAGTATGGTGCACTTGCACAAGCTATTGTTAACAATGGTCAACTGACAATCTATTATGCTATCGATAAACCATTATGCCATCAAATTGTTGTTAATTTGCCTTTTTGAGCCTTGACATGTTTGGGGGTGAGGGGTCAAAATTATTAATAATATTCAATATTCCTTAGTTATTTTATTTTACTACCCGAATTCTATGTGTTTGGGGGATGTGAAAAGATTGTATAGATCACAATTTATTCTGTATTTTACAAATTCTTTCATTGTCTTCTCTATAAGTTGGGATTGAGTACTTTCCATATTTGTTTCATTACTCAAACTGATGTACTTTCAAGATTTGTTTCACTGTAGTTTACTTGGGTGGTGTTATGAGAATCTATTAATGTCAAGGAAACCTAACAGACACAAAAAAGAAAGAAAAAAATATTATTTATAGCATTATCATAGCCCATCAATTATAAATTATCCAACTGGGAAGAACCAGAACTCAACCAATGCACATTTATGATTTTATAGTTTTCCTTGGTGTGTATTATGATCAGGTTAGAGCTACTTGCACATAGAACATGGAAGAAAGCTTACAGAAAAAAGAAAGAAAAATAGCTCATCAATGATAAAAATGATATGATTTACTTGTAACTTTATGTATAAACTTGCAATATTATTTCTCTTGTCCAACTTGGCATTAACTACTATACAATAAACATGAACTACTGACCTGTCAAATCAGCTATAATGTCAGCATCATAGAATTCTCTTAAAACACCAGTAAAACACTACAAACCATAACAAAATCAACGAGAGATTTAATGAAAAGAAAGCATGCATCATCCTATGCTGCTGATATCACTGATTGCCATTTTGATGCTAGTATGGTGATTTTGTAGCCTGTTAGATTGAAAGACTACTAACATTTTTCCAAATTGAATGCTTTCAACAAGTTACAGTTTGACTTTATCAGAGACTTCTATCTTGTGGATGTGCTAAGAAAAACAAGATGTTATTGTTTTTCTTAGCACATTGATAATTAAGTGCACGTAGAACTTTAATTGCTAGGCAAAGGGACGTTAGCTTTATTTGAATGACTTATCCAGGAGTCTTTTGATTATTATATAGCTTGTACATTCAAGCATCAGTCAATATACATGAATCATGAATGTGCCAATAAAGTAATAGTCAATGAATCCTTCACTGATCAAACAACTTGTTTAAGATATTAAACCACAAAGGAAAGTAAGAAATAACAAATGAGGAAACGAAAAGAAGTATTACATGATGCATCAAAAAAATTTGAGTGTGGCAAATCAGAATCAACATACCTCAAAGTTGTGGCTACTTCCCAAAGTTGATTGCCAAGCTAAATTTGACTCATGCACCCAGATGAGGTCACACGGAACCTGTGTTTTAGGGCAAATATGCATAAGTACTGTCATACAACCATAAAATTGGGAAACACACAAATATCAAATACCCATGGGTTAGTTCATATAGAGTAATTTAATCTATTCAGAGAAGGTTTAAGCAAGATAGGCAGTTTATTTGCATGTTTGCATAATAGGCCCTGAACTTCTATAACAGTGAAATGTATAGTTATCTGGTAGGCTAGTAATCTTGTTGTAATGGAAGAGTTTGGTAATTTGGTAGCTATTGTAGTTGTCCTCCTTGGCATTGATTTTGTGCTTTTCTGGTGATAAAGTTGAAGTGCCCATCTGCAATAGCTCTAGGAAGAAAAAGATGAATCTACTTCCTGGCAATATGGGTTGGCCAGTGACTTCGGATATGTAGTGCCGCGGTTAAAACACTTCATTGGTGAAGCGGCCACCATGATTCAAATCCCTGTTGGGCCTTTGTGCTCGCAAGGCCTTGTGCCTTCGCTGGGCCGTTGTGCTCGCGGATTTGAACAAGTGAAGTATGAGGATGAGGTCCCCCGTTTGTGGTCTCACTGGTTCATTGCTCCAGGTCAAAAGCGTTTACCACTTATTTTAAAAAAAATATATATGGGTTGGCCAGTGTTGGGTCAAACGGTACAATGCAATTGGGATGATGAACGTCAGGATAAGATGGACAAAGCATTGGGATGAGCCTAATGAATTTAATGATATATCATTTTCTCGCCAATCCTCATCACTGCTGAGAAACACATAGCATAAATAGCATTATTGCAAATTGCATAGGAGAAGTGATGAAGAAATGTTTTTCTCTGTAGTTTGTCACTTGTAGCCTTCGAAGGGAGGGAGGGGCTTAAAATTCTAGGCTGATGCCATTGACTCATGGCACTTCCTGATGTAAAATATAGTTTTTTGTCTGTAGATTTCATTATATAAATAGACAATCATATGGGGATAAATAGATGCAACATAATAGCATAATAATAATAGAGCATAGTAGCATATTCACATGAGATAGAGAATAATAAGGCATCACATTTTACCATGAGACAAAAGAATAATGTCTTTTTAATGCATTGTAGTGTCATTATAGGGCTAGAGTGCACCTGGGTGGATATAGTTGCTCCAGCATCTTGAACTGCTAAATCCATTTTTGGACCAATCTATATCAGCCAAGCGCATCCACATCCCTAAACAGAGAAATCGCCTCAGAGACTTAGAACTGGGCGTGGAACAAGAGATACCACAAGCATGAGAGACATACTTAAAAAATGATCTCTTGTTTTTCCAACACTTAATGATAACTTTTAATGCATTGGAAGAAAGGGGAGATGCAGAGTGTCTATACTCTAGGACAACCAGATTAATTCGGATCCCAACCCTTTTACAGAGAATGGTTTGACATAATTGATGAACTAGGAAAACCTATAGCAAACCAAGGACTAAACTGACCTAGAATATATACAGTCACCATTTAAACTATTTTTTCTCTCGTAATTGTCTACATTATTGTTAATATCCTATGAGTACTCCTGGCCTGGTTCATGTGAGCCTATGATTGCATCTAAGTCCGATCAATTGGGTTGATTTTGTATTTCTCTGGGGAAGTTGTTCATTTAGAGTGTTAGGGCATTAGTTTTGGAAGTCATCTCCTTATATCTCTTACTATTCTTCATATTTATGTTCTTTTCTATTTAAACTATTTTTTCTCTCATAATTGTCTACATTATTGTTAATATCGTATGAGTTCATTCTCTTGGCCTGGTTCATGTGAGCCTCTCTGATTGCATCTAAGTACGATCAATTGGGGTGATTTTGTATTTCTCTGGGGCAGTTGCTGCTCTTGGCCTTATCCAATCAACACACATCCTTATCCTTTTATATCTGTTTAGTCTATGCTCATTTAGAGTGTTACGACATTAGTTTTGCAAGCAGTCTCTTTATATACTCAAAGTTGACTTAGTATAATAGAGCTACAAGAGCCAATTGCTAGTTAAGAGAACTTTTGATAAATATAGTATAATGCACTAATTTTCTTGAAGTGGCACATTAAAGACATTCACAGGTGTTAAGATGATAATAAGGAAATCTTTTTCCCTTTTTTTTTCAAAAAGTGGTTAAAGGTTTCTTAAAGCCTTATTTTTTATGGTCATACTTTTTAATGATGATTTATTTCACATTATATAATAGTTAATGGTCAATGGTTAATCAAGGATCAATCTTACAACCCCTACCACTATGTGCACCTTTAAATCTTTAAAATCTTAGAAGAAACCAACTTTTAAAACCCAAAAATCTTAAAAAGTATATTTAAACTTCTAAACATCAATGCCTTAAGAATGGACTTTAACCCCCAAATTAACCTAATTACTAAAGCCTCAAAAGATTCTAAACTCTTAAAACACTAACATAAATAAACACTAAACTTGAAACTCACAACCTTAAACATATGAATTCAAAAACACAAACTACTAAAAGCCAAAAGGGCCTCAACTATTAGAACCCACTAAAAATCAATGTCTTGAAAACTTAAAATGCATAATACATTACAAAATCTCAAACTACCAAAACCATAAAATCTAAACCCCATATATCCCAATGTAAATTTAGAAAACCTATAAGAATTGGCTTCTATACTAAACCACAAACTCAAGTTCCTTAAAATTCCTAGAGACTCTAACTATATTAAAAACCCTAAACCTCCAAATCCCTAAACCCTTAAATATCCAATCCCAAAACCTCAATTAAAAATATTCCCTTCAAACCCTTAAGAGCTACACCAAATTTACAAGACCTAACATAAAAAATTCACATGTAAGACATTAAATTCTAAAATCCTAAAATTGTCAAGCACAAAAACTAAACCCTTAAAATTCCATCCAATGAAAAGTGTGATTCATTACTCAAAACTCACAATTGTGAACTTCTAAATACTAAACCAAAATATCCAAATCCCTAAAACTCTTTGATATAAAGACAACCCAATTAAACCTCAAATCTCAAACCCACTTTGAAATCCCCAAAACCAATTAGCTTCACCCTCAAACACTTAACCTACACGATGAATTATAAGATCACTATATTTCCAAATCTTTAACTCCCAATGCCAATATTTAAAAACCTCAAAAAACACTAAAAATATTTAAACCTAAAATCTCAAATCTTGAACCCTTAACCTAAATCCCCAAGACCCATTAGCATCACCCTCAAGAACTTAAAACCTACATCTATGTATGGTAAATCAATAAAATTTCAAACCTTAAACCCCTAACCAAAAACACCTTAAAACTTCAATTCCCACAATTCACTAAAACATAAACCCAAAATTTCAAGCCACCAACTAAAATTCATAAGTCCAATTACAAACCCTTAACTTAGATCCCTAATGATAAAATCCATAATCATCATCCTCAAAATATAACCTCATAAAATCTCAAACCATCAAGCATGTAACCTAAACCCTTAAAGCCCTAAATGAGCAACTTAAAAATGCTTAAAAAAATATAATCCCCAAATAATAAGCACAAAAATTTCATCCAATATTTTCAACCTAAAAATATTAGAAAGCTAATTTTCACTCTTACCACTTAAATCTTAAAACCTTTTTCTAACCACTTAAATCCAAAACTTTTAAATGATTAAAACAAAAAAGAATAACCATGGACCACAAATAATAACTGTAGACACCTAAAACTTGCACAACTAATTAAATGAATTTTATTCATTTAATCATCATTTAATCGCTTATTAATTAAATTAAGATTTAATTAATATCCCGATTCTTCTAATTGACCTTTTTAAATAAATTAAGATTTAATTAATATCCACTTCTTCTATCTAAACCATTTGATTAAATTCACTTTTAATTAAATACCCCCCTCTAGCCACATTTAATTAAAATATCCATTTATCCTCTTTTCCATATTAATTAAATCCACATTTAATTAAAATCCCCTTTGCATTTTAAATAAATCAAAATTTATTTGTAAATCTCCCACTTGCAAAATCCTACAAATGCAAGTTGCATCCCTTTTGGCTAAATTAAATTATATTAATTTAACTAAAATTCCTATTTTTCTTCACCCACTTGCAAAATCCTACATATCCCACTTGCCTCCTAATCATCCTTTTAGAACCTATCTAATCTCCTCATTATCCTAATTAATCCATTTTGTTTCTTCCCAGGTTGCTCATAGAGCACATATCCTCCTTCTCTCAAGGTGGGCCCACACTTATGGGACCACATTGACTTTTCATCCCACTCCCCCTTGTGACACTTGTCACAAGGCTAAGCTTGCAAATTTGGGACCACATATGTGGGACCACATTGATCCTCACCTTCTCCTCATTGTGACATTCACAAGGCTAAGCCTTCCAACTTGGGACCACATTCATCCTTCAATCTTGACCCTTGATTGGTAATCAATCTTGGCCATCCATTCTTAAGCCTTCAACTCTATAAGACGAGCCCTTGTCTCATATCCAATATCCATCTTCATTTTGCATCCAATATATGGCTAAATTGTTTTGTGCGGGTTACTAAGGAGCTCCATTGTCTTCTCTTAGCATTTTTAGATCATCTTAGTTGCATTATAGCATAGACTTCATCATATTTTAGTATATCATGCTAGTTTCTTTTCCATGCTAGATCAATCTTATCTTCATAACATTCTCATGCTAACTTAAATCTCATACTAATCTTCTCATTTTGGTAACATATCTAGTTTCATATCCATTTAGCATATCACTAAGATCTTGGTTGCATTCCATTTAGATATTAGAATCATACATATCTCTCGTTCTTTAGGTAGTCATCCTAGAGATGAAGTGCTCTTCCAAGCTGAGAGCCACCTTGATTTGAAGGATCCTTGGAGATAGAGGAACATGAGATGCGCTCGAAGTTCTTGATTTTGAAGCTAGTTTAGTTTCTATTTGATATTTCTAACTCTAACATAATGTTTCATGTGTGTGCTTGTTTGTTGCTTTATCCTCTTATAGGTTGATTCCACAATTTAGAGCTCACATTTTTTGCACCTAAAACTGGCATAACTAATTAAATGCATTTTATTCACAGTCTGTGACACCTATTGTTCTAAATAAATGCTTTAAAAAGCATTTTTGGGATTTTAATTAAATGATGATTAAATGAATAAAATCCATTTAATGGCTAGAAGCGTGATTGTGTATACACAGTCTATGACTGTGAGCTCCACAATCCCACAAGCTATGTGCTACACAGTCTGTGTGACTGTGTAGAACACAACACACGGGTTGTGTGCTACCATCTGTGTGACTGTGTAAGACAGTCAACGACATTTTATTGCAATCATTTTTTTTTAATTTAAAATTTCATTAATAATGTTTGTTTTATAAAATGTAATTTTATATTTCAAGTTTTATTAATAAATTTTGATTTATTAAAATTGATATTTATATTTTAAAATTTTGATTTATTAAACTTGACTTTAATAAATTTTAAAATTTTATTAATAAATTTTGATTTATAAAGTCTAATTTTATATTTCAAAATTTCATTAATAAATTTTAATTTATTAAATGTGATCTTTTATATTTTAAAATTTTGATTTATAAAACTTGATTTCAGAAATTTTAAAATTTTAATAATATTGGTTTATAAAATTTGACTTTATAAATTTTAAAGTTTTATTGATAATATTTTGATTTATCAAGATTGGATTTTAAAAAAGATTGTTTTATCAAGGTTGATTTATGCAAAGGAATTAGGCCTTTTTTTTTCATGCATGCCTTCTAAATCCATTTTCTTGTGCTTGCAAGACATCGAGCAACGTTTTTCTAATACATTGCTCGCAGGTTTTGAAAGACTTTCACATTTGCAATCTTGTTGTTTTTGTTAACAGGTTCTAATTGGGAAAATTGATCAATCCTAGGATAGTCATTCACATTTCACAATCGGGGTTAGAATGAACAATTGCACATTTTACTATCTTGGTTTAAAACAAACACTCACATTGCTATGATGGTTTAAAAAGAACACTTTATTCTACTATCTTGGCTAACACGAACCATCATTTTGCAATATCGGTTAAAAAGAACAATCGACTTGTCTATTTTCCCAAATAACTTTACTTTCTAGCAACGTGCTTTACTTTATGTTGACTAGGATTTCCTCTTCCTAGTCTAGAGAATCATTGATATGAAGGATTAAAAAGAACACCATGTTTGGTTTGAGAAACATCTTCAATTAGGCTTTAGCTAATCGATGCTTTGGAAGGATAAAAAGAACATTATTTGCCATGTCTCGAAAGTGGTAGGTATATGCTCTCCCCTTAATTGGGTGACCAAAAAGCCAAACCCACTCTTTTCATGTGTTCTTTATTTTTATGCAATTAAATCCTTTAGAGGGCCTTGTCTTCCTGAATGCCTTGAGGGGGCTAGTGAAAAAAGAGTTTAGGATAACTTTAAGCACAACTAAGAGGGGGGGTGAATCAGTTGTCAACAGATTATGAAACTTTAAGCACACAAAACCTTGCTGCGGAATGCATAAACCAAATACCGGAATATAAGATATAACAATTAAGAACAAACATAAATCACATAACAATTACCATCCATCCATAACACATAACATCAGGATTTGTACGTGGAAAACCCGGTAAGGGGAAAAACCATGGTGGGAAGCCTAGCCACTGTCAGATAATACTTCTACAGTAAGTATGTGATTACAGTAAGGGGGGCCTGCACATGCAAGAAGACACACTGCCTAGAGTGCACTTCTCATCACAAAAGGAGCCTCACCGACTACAAAAGAAATCCGGACTATGATCTAGAAAGATGAGTGAACTGCAATAATAACATCTCCTATTTCTGAGTATAGTTCTGCTTAAGGTCAATACCAGAGGTCTTAAACCTCTTTCACAAACCCAACTCGATCACCTAGGATCGACCAAAACCTTTGTATATGATTAAGACTTTATTCACACACAGATAATCTCATAACCCACGATCTACAAAGAGATCTTACATCATATTTATACCAACCCAAGACCTAAACAATTAGGTTGGCCACCTAAAAGATAATACAATAAATCTATTACATAATCCCGCAAACCAATGATAAACCAAGTCGGCCTAAGACCGAAAGAACATAATCCAAATAATAAATCTAACCGGTAACACATCAGGAGCATCAACCAACACGTTACATAAACCATCCATAACCTAGCAGAATAACACTAGACCCAAAATAGGCTGCCATAAACCAAATAAAACACCACCTATCAACTAGAACATGAACATGATAACCATTAGCATCCTGGTAAACTTCTAGAAGCTGCACCAACACCACTTATCAGATTCATCAAAAGATCTTCATCAAAGCTTTGTCGGTAAAACCCTTACCGATAACCAAAAGGCTTACTAGAACAAATGATAGCATCCAAATCATCAAATCTCAAACCAACTGAATGTGATACACGTCAGGAACACATGAATAACCAATCCAAACTAATTCCAATAGCCGGAACGTACCAAAGACAAATCTCCAAGTCAACATCAAAGTCCAACCACTCCACCGGAAGCCAGTAGACAACAAAACAACTAGTGTTGACATCAAGGAAAAAACATCAATGTAACACATAATCAATTCCTCTAAATTACCAACAGTTTTCCCCTTTGGCATTGATGTCAACACGAAATGTGAAAAACATTCAAGTGCCAAGAAATGTCAAACAAGTCTCTCCCAATGGAAGACATCCAACAATCTCCCCAAGATGATATGACAATGAAGTTCTGAACCTACAGACCAAACTCCTTCTGTGAATGATATCCCTATTAAGCTCTATTTTTAACACATATATATCTCTCCCCCCTTGACATCAATGCCAGAAATCTGACATAAACATCAAAGAAAAGTCATAAATCCTCTGAACCACATAGTTGACTACTCCCCCTGAGTAGTAGCACCAACACATCAATCCAGAATGAATGATAGCACTGATAAATGCATACCAGACTAATGCCAATCAACATCACTCAAGTCTCTACCGGAGGGGCAAAGACCCCCAATCTATTTCTGAAGTACTCAAATGATTCCTTAGGCAAAGGTTTAGTTAAGATATATGCAATTTGCTCTTTAGTGTTCACATAAACTAGTCTGACTTCATTTTCTTCCACCTTCTCCTTCAAAAAAATATACTTGATAGAAATGTGCTTAGTCTTAGAATGAAATATCAGATTCTTTGATATGTCAATAGCAATAGAGTTATCACAGTGAATAACTACCAATTTATTGCAATCTACCCTTATATCCTTCAACATTTGCTTCATCCATAGAACTTGTGTACAGTTAGTAGTAGCAACAACATACTCAGCTTCAGCAGTAGATAAAGAAGTACATGACTGTTTCTTGTTGATTCAAAAAACAAGTTTCTTTCTAAGAAAGAAAGCTCCACCGGATGTGCTCTTTCGGTCATCAACATCTCCAGTCTAGTCAACATTTATATATGTATATAGTGTAAAGTCATCATTTTTAGGATACCACAAACCATACTCAGTTGTTCTTTGCAAATACCTGAAAATTCTTTTCACCGCACTCTCATGATTCTCTCTAGGATCACTCTGATATCTTGAAATAATACAAATTGCATTCATCATATTCGGTGTAGTTTGAGTCAAATATAACAAACCAACAATCAGAGATTTATACCTTGTAGGATTTGTCGGAGCTGATACATGTTTCTTTGTCAATTTATTACTTGTAACCATAGGAGTACCAATCGGTTTAGAATTTTCCATACCAAATTTCTTCAACAACTCTCTAGCATACTTAGTTTGACAGATGAAAATACCTTTATCATTCTTAGTAATCTGTAAACCTAAGAAAAATTTCATTTCCCCAATCATAGACATCTCAAATTCATTCTCCATATTATCAGATAATTCAATACATAACTTATCCTCACCTCCAAAAATGATATCATCAATAAAGACTTCAACAATCAATATGTCATCATCAGTGATCTTATAATATAAGTTACTGTCAGCATTACCTTTTGTGAAACCAAGCTTCAAAATATATTTGTCCAATCTAACATACCAAGCTCTAGGGGCTTGTTTCAATCCATATAAAGCTTTCCTTAACTTGTAAATAATTTTTTTGTCATCTGAAAGTGAAAAACCATCAAGTTTCTCAATATAAACTTCCTCTTCACGATCTCCATTAAAAAATGCACACTTAACATCCATCTGATAAACCTTGTATTTCTTATGGGCAACATAAGCAAGAAATAGTCTCACAGCTTCAATCCTAGCTACCGAAGCAAAAGTCTCATTATAATCAATTCCTTCCTTTTGAGAATATCCTTTACATACCAATCTAGCCTTATTCCTCACAACTTGTCCATCTTCATTCAATTTATCCCTAAAAATACATTTACTTCCTATAACATTCTTATTTTTAGGTTGGGGAACTAAAGTCCATACATTTTTCTTTTATATCTGATCTAGTTCCTCTTCCATAGCTCTCATCCAACATTCATCTTTACAAGCTTCAATAAATGATGCGCATTCAACTTGAGAAATTAAACATACCTCATCAGCTGCCAACCTTTTTCTTGTCATTACTCCTTTGTTGTTGTCACCAATGATTTGATCTGCTGAATGATTTAACCTTACATACCTAGGAGTCTTCTAACTTTCTGTTTCTGTGCTCTTATCTTCAGTTATTGCTGAATTTTTTGATATTGCCGGTGTAATTGGTTCAACATTATGTTCTGATATAGGTGCTACCAGTTCAGTTATGATCATCACCACTTCCGGTTCTCTCATAAGTTCTGATTTGACCTTTGTACAACTCATCCACCTTGACATTAGCACTCTCCACAATTCTCTGCAATCTTTTGTTATAGCATCTATATGCTTTGATTTAATTATAATAACCAAGAAATATCCCTTCATCACATCTAGGGTGAAACTTTTCAATGGAATCATCTCTTTTGATATAGCATTTACTACCAAAGATTCATGAATACTTAATTGAAGGTGTAGGACCAAACCATAACTCATAAGGTGTCTTATCGGTGTCTCTTTTGATATGAACTCAATTGAATGTGTATACCATCATTCTCACAACTTCTCTCTAGTAGATATGAGGAAAATTAGCTTCCATCATCATAGTTCTGGTTGCATTCAAGATAGTTATGTTCTTTCTTTCTTTCCACAACACCATTCTGCTGAGGTGTTGAAGGTGCAAACAATTGTCTCCTTATCCCATGCTTCTCACAATAATTATTAAATTTACCGGATGTGAATTCACCACCCTAATTTGACCTTAAGCATTTAATCTTCAACCCTGTCTTTGTCTCAACTTTAGCTTTAAAGATCTTAAACTTTTCAAAAGCTTCAGATTTCTCCCTTAGAAAAGTAACCCACATCATTCTAGAATAGTCATCAATGATTAGCATAAAATATCTATCACCCTGAAAACTTTTTATTCTAGTAGGACCACACAAATCATAATGAATAAGATCAAGAAAATCATTAGATTTGTCTTGTATACTCTTAATCTTAAGTATATCTCTAACAACCTTAGTTGAACTGATCTTTACAATGAAATCAAAATTCACATGACATAACCTCTTATGCCATAGCCAACTCTCATGAATTTGTGCAATCAAACATGTCCTCTCACCGGAGTTCAAATGAAAGATGTTACCTTTAGTCTGAGTACCAGTTGCAATCTCCAATCCCGATCTGTTTGTGATTTTTCATTTTCTATCCTTGAACTATAATTGAAATCCCTTATCCACCAATTGTCCTACACTCAAAAGATTATGCCTTAAACCTTCAACATAATAAACATTATCAGTATTATGGTTACCATCCAATGATATAGTTTCTCTTCCTCTAACCATGCATGCTTTTTCATCTCCAGAACTAACTAGACCACCATCAAATTCTTGTAACAATAAAAACTTCATTTTATCTCAAGTCATATGAAGTGAACATCCATTGTTTATCGCCCATTCATCCTTGTCTTCAATTTTAGCAACAAGGGCCTTTTCCTCATTTTGAATGACAAGTTCCAGAGCATCTTCCTTGATAGCCAAAAATACCTATTCCTTTCCACTATCGGATCCACTAGTCGAATCTTGTGCCAGTTTATCATCAGAATTAGTCATGCACCTTCCTCATCCACATAGTAACATGATTTGTCTTTGTTCCTCCTATACTTATGCTTTTTCTGATAATCATGGTTAGGCCTAAAATATCTTCTATCTTTCTCCTCAAATCTTGAATTCCTCTCAGGACATCTAGATACAAAATGACCTATCTTATTACATACAAAACATTTGAAAGGTTATTTTCCTTCATACTTACTTCCTGCCAGACCTTTAGGTACTCTTCTAGCAAATAGGGCTTCAATTTGCTCAAACTCTTCATCTTCTTTCTTCATTTCCTCCAATTCCTTCACATATAAATCTTTCCAATCACTCTTGCCGGTTGATGATGCAGATGCATGAAATTTTTTTTCAAACTTTGCAGCTCCTTGAGGACCAAATTCTTCAAGCTCAAAAGAAGATAAATTTCCAACCAAAGTATCCCTGTTAACAAAAGTGTTAGCCATTGTTCTCAGCTCATTAATTGCAGTAGCTTTCATCTTGTAAGCTTGTGGAAAAGTTCTCAATACTTTAGAAACAATCTCATCTTCGCTCAGAGATCCACCACAACACTGGATTCCCATAACAATTTCATTCTCTTTTCATAAAAGCAGTAACCCTTTCATCTTCTTCCATCTTCAGGTTCTCATACCTCACCCGGTAACCATCAAGTTTAGCAATTTAAACAGTAGGGTCACCTTCATTGAGAGACTCCAAATTATCCCATATAGCATTCACAGATGATTAGTCAGTTAATCCCATAATTTGTTGATTAGAAAGTGCATTCAAGAGAGATTCTCTAGCTCTACAGTCATTTTCAATGTTCATATCCAAGTCTGTTGGAGGAGGATTGCTAGATGCCAGATTATGAGTATAGCCTTTCTCTGTGATCTCCTAGATCTATTTTCCAATACATCTCAAATGAGTCTCCATCCAAATCTAACATACTCTGTAATTTTTTGAATCAAGCTTAGGGGTTTCTCTATGGAAAAAACGATGCAGATGAACTATTAGATGTCATAGGATCTTCCTCAAGAGGTTAAGCTTCTGCAAAGAGGACTAAACTCTGAACAAACTATTAGGAAAACTAGTGGATAACTGAGAGTGGGGGGGGGGGGGGGTGAATTAGTTGTCAATAGATTGTACAACTTTAAGCACACAAAACCTTTTACCAGAATGCATAAACCAAATAACATAATAGTAGATATAACAATTAAGCACAAACATAAATCACAGAACAATTACCATCCATCCATAACACATAACACTAGGATTTGTACGTGGAAAACCCGGTAAAGGGAAAAACCATGTTGGGAAGCCTACCCATAGTCAGATAATACTTCTGCAGTAAGTATGTGATTACAATATGAGGGTTCTACACATCCAAGAAGGCGCACTGCCTAGAGCACACTGCTCATCACAAAAGGAGCCCCACTGACTACAAAACAAATCCAAACTATAATCCAAAAGATGAGCGAACTGCAAAAATAACATCTCCTATGCCTGAGTACAATTTTTGTTAAGCTCAATACCAGAGGTCTTAAACCTCTTTCACAAAACCAACTCGATCACCTATGATCATCCAAAACCTCTGCATATGATTACAAATTTATTCACAGACAGATAATCTCATAACCCATGATCTACAAAGAGATTACATCCTATTTATACCAACCCTGGACCTAAACAATTAGGTCGACCGCCTAAAAGATAATACAATAAATACATTACATAATCCCGCAAACCAATGATAAACCAAGTCAGGCTAAGACCGAAAGAATATAAAATCCAAATAATAAATCCAACCAGTAATGCATCAGGAGCATCAACCAGCACATTACATAAATCGGTCCATAACCTAGCAAAATAACACTAGACCCAAAATAGGTCGCCATAAACCAAATGAAACACCACCGATCAACCAGAACATGAACATGATAACCATCAACATCTTGATAACCTTATAGAAGCCGAACCAACGCCACTTATGGGATTCATCAAAAGATCTTCATCAAAGCTCTACTAGTAAAACCCTTACCGGTAACCAAAAGGCTTACTAGAATAAATGATAACATCCAGATCATCAAATCTTGAACCAACTAAATGTGATACACATCAAGAACACATGAATAACCAATCCAAACCAATTCCAATAGCTGGAATGTACTAGGGACAAATCTCCAAATCAACATCAAATTCCAACCACTCTACTAGAAGTCAGTAGACAACAAAGCAATTAGTGTTGACATCAATGACAAAGCATCAATGCAACACATAATCAATTCCTCCAAATTGCCAATAGAGAGCGACCCAAGTGAGTACAACTAAAGCCATGTATTCTAACTCACTATAATCAATTCACCTTTTGAGATGAAAATCTTGGAGGACGGAGCATATTTGAGTTATCTCATATCAAGCACTTTGTAGGGCCTTGAGGTTTCAATCATGCTTGCGTGACTACATCTTGTTTAGTATTTTGTTGGGCTATAGGCCTCAATCGTTCTTGCGCGACTTCAAAGGGTATCTTCGAATGGAAACCATTACTAAAAGACATAACAATAGAGACTTTGAGCCGAGTTAGTTACCAAACATTGGCAATATCATAGTGCAAGGGTGGGGAAGAATCCGCCCCCAAGATTACTCACCATATATCTACCAAGATAAATTTCCAATTGTGAATCAATTCACTTTGGGTTAATTTCTGGAAAAGGGCAAAAAAAATGGGTGCCCTCTAGGAGGTGACAAGGTTGTTTTAGCTAACAGAGTATCGATACTAGTGAGCTATGATATTATTAATGACCTTTGAATAAAGAGTCTATCTGATGTGTATTTATTGTGATCCAAACAAGTGAAAACATCAGGGATTTGAACATGTCCTCAAAAGAACATACACTCAATGTTTAGCATTAGGATGTCCATTGTTTTTGTGTGCTATGTATTCTTGTCATAAATGCTAAAATATCTCACAAAAACATCCAAAATCAAACTCAAAAATCAATTCAAAACAAGGAGAAGTCATAGGTGAGAGATTTTTGAATCCAACCAAGCACCTGTGGAGGTGGTTATCAACATTTCAACTATCTCTAGGCAAGATTTTCATCCAATCAACATACAGGAGTATCAAAACCAAGTGACCAAGAGTTTATCATCCAACTATCTCAACAAAAATACCTAGCGAGGTATTCAAGTTAGTCAAATCAACTTTCCATATTAGGAGATTTTATCTGTATCATTTGACGCACTTTGTCATAGGGGCCTATCGAAAAAACCCTCTATTCAACTTTGTAATCTTGAGTATTCGAAATGAAGTATCCATATCAACAATTAACATCAACACTCTTTGATCATTTGTATGACCACTCGCCATATTTTGAGAAGAAAAAGTCTTCGTCAAAAGTCTAAGTTGAAGAAGAGACAACCTAGTCCTAAGGCACTTATCAAGAGGAGTAAATTTCTCTATATCAACTGTCAAATCGTTAAATCACATCATGTTTTCTTGCATCATATACGATTGTATCTTCAAGGAAAAACTAACGAGTTTGACAAGGAACCTTTGAGAAATAGAGCTTAGATTCAGAAAGCAACATTCGATCAATGCCTTAACAGTGGGGGAAGGATCAATCCCGCATTGTTTCCAATAAATTGTATCACCTACCACGAAGATCGGCTTGAACTACCAACCCCTCTAAGAACCCCGTTTGAAGAGAAGGAATTCACTACTATAGGAATCTATTGATGCCCGCTGGCATTTGATCTCGAAAAGGTAAAAAATTGGATCCACAACTAGGATCTAGCATGAGTTGTAGGGAATCCAACCCTTTAGATGAATACACAAATATGGAAGAAGAAGAGATTACCAAGGAATTTGTCCAGCAATGTCAACAAAGCGCCGCCTTCCAAAAGCTCATGGAAAGGCTTATAGACACGGACAAACAAAAGTACCTCCTCATGCTCAACAGTAAAGGAATTCTGATGCCTAAGGATTTTGACTTAGAAAATTAAAGAAATGAAAGGATCCCAAAAACAAGGCCAAGGGCCTACACATTTACTCAACATCAAGAACAATTAAGAGGAAGTGATTCCCAAGACAATGCCCACAACCAAGACAATACGCGTGATCATGACAACATTAGTGAACAAGGGGATGCCTGTCATCGAAGGTCCAATGAAGAAAATATTCCCCTAGGTAACATTATACAACAACTTCAAGCAATTGAATGACAAATGCAGGACATGCACCAAGGGTCCATGATAAAATACTCCTTGGAGGACATTTGTCCTTATCCTTTTGATAGGAGGTTAAACATGGTACCTTTCCCACCAAATTCAAATATACCAAAGTATGACAAATACGATGGTAAGAGTGATCCCTGTGATCATGTTAGGGAATTTTGTACTATGAGCTTGGAGTTTTCTCACAATGATACATACATGATGAGGCTATTCCGAAGAAGTTTGGGAGGGAAAACAATGGAGTGGTTGTCAAAATTCACACCTCCCATCCGATCATTTGATGAGTTGGTGAATAAATTAATTACGTAATACTCCTACAATATCCAACATGAGGTCACCATGCTTGACATATGTAATACGAAGCAAAAGAACAATGAAACATTCATGGTGTTCCTATAATGATGGAGGCACATGGTCTCAAGGTACCCAAGAGATGCACCTAAAAAGGAAAAGATGGAAATCTTCATAGACAATTTAAATGATGAAATGAGTTATCAACTCAAACTACAATCTATACCATCTTTTGCAAAATTGATAGAGAATAGTATCCAAGTAGAGGGAGCATTGATAAAAAAGGGGACCTTAAAATTCTCTAAGGAAGGTGTTAGTTCAAACAACAACCACACCTATAGAAATCAATATAATAACAACAACTCTGACAAGTCCAAGTTTTGGACTAGAAACAAAAAAGTTGTTAATGATGGTGTAGTCGATGCCAACAATGTAAAGTCTAAACAACCAGTGTTGACTTTATTAGGTAACACACCATCCAACAATGATCAAAGAAGTTCCAATCAAGGCACTAACAATTATCAACATGCCAACAACAACAATAACTACTGAGGGAACAACAACAACTACCGAGGGAACAACAACAATAATCAAGGGGGCCACACTAACACTCCACCTCCTCCATATTGAGGAATGTATACACCATTGGGACAAACCTTGGAATTTTCATTTCAAGAACTATTGGAAAACAAGATCATCACATTTCCAGTCATAAGAAAATTTGAACCCCAAGTCAAACCACCATGGTGTAATGACTCGCACTATTGTGATTATCATCGAAACAAGGGGCATAGAACAAATGCTTGAATGAGGTTGAAAAACCTGGTTCAAGATATGCTAGATAGAGGAGACATAACAACCGATGGTCATAAAACCAATGGTGATCATGAGGCTTTCAAAAATCCTCTTCCCAATTATGACAAGGAGGAGCATCAATGTCAAACAACAACAAAGGAGCCCACATCAATCACATATACAAAAACACCATAAATCACATATCGACATACGACAATCAAGTAAATGTCATAAAGACCAAAGATAAACAAGAACATACGCCGGTAAATGTGACATCAAGGGCTCATAAATATGTCTTGAAGGGGATAACATCTAAAGCAACAACTATCCCCAAGACTCAATACAGCTTGGTCGATTGACTATGAAGGACACCCGCTTAGATATCAATACTCGAGTTGCTTGAAATCTCACCAAAGCATAATGATATCTTGGAGCAAGCTCTTGTCAAAACAATAGTGTCGAACGATCTGGATGTCAATCTGTTCCAAGCCATGGTGGCACATATGATGGTGCCACATCACATATCCTTTTCTGAAGATGATGACGTCTCCTTGAGTCATCCACACAACACCCCGCTCCATATTGAAGTTATAGTCTACAAACACTGGTGTGAAAAGAGTGATAATAGATGGAGGAGCTGGTCTCAATATATGTATCTTAAAGATTATCCATGCATTGGGCTTCTTCGAGCAAGCTATTGACCCTAAAAAGATCACTATCAAAGCTTATGATGATGAAAAAAGGTCATTCAAGGGAATGTTGGTACTACCCATTCGGGTAAGACCTATGAAAAGAGACACATTGTGCCAAGTCTTGGACATAGACTTAACATAAAACATACTATTGGGTTGTCCTTGGATCCATGAAATGCAAGCAGCACGTTTCACGTACCATCAATGTCTCAAGTTCCCCTACAATGGACAAGAAATTTCAATATCAATAGATACTAACCCTTTTCAATATTGCAATGCTATGGGGGTAATGCAAAATGTCCTGGTTCCACACAATAGGGAGGCCCAAGCTTCATCATCATCCAACCATCAATAAAAACTCAAGTCATTGTCCATAGACTATGAACAAAAGATGAAGATAAAGAAACGAGGCATGGGGGAATACTCTTTTGAGCCCCTATGTCTATCTAAATTGCCAACTTCACCAAGGTCTCATAGACAACCTTCCACATCAAGACATCAGGTAGTACAACCCATCAATAAGTGTGATGGTAAATTTATCCAAATGGGCACACTGGCTGAAGAATTAGATGACAAACATATTCTCAATTGGCTATACAAGGATGAGGAAGAAATCAGAGTTGCTGCCCTAGAAGTGGTCATTCCAACAAAACAATATGGAAATGGGTTCAGAATCATGCAACGCATGGGATACAAAGGAAAAGGACCTATTGGAAAGTTTAAAGAAGGCATCTTAGAACCCATACAACCACCATTCACAACTTGCAAAAGATAAATCAAGACTTGGGTATGGTCAACATATTCAACCTATGCAAAAGAGAAATCATCATCAAAAACCCCAATGGAGAGAAAAGATAACACATAAGGAAGACTCATGGCAAGAGGTACTACACCATGCAACGGAAAAGACAAGAAAAGAATAAGAGCCTGAAGAAAATGAGAAGCGATAAGAAGAACTCTCTATCCAAAGGGAGGAAGATTCTTATAAAAAAGTACTTCATGTACAAGAATTTGATCAAATCGAGTTCGAGCCACAACCTGAGGAGATTTCTACTCAAAGAAGGGAAACTGTGTATGAGAAAATCCAAAGAATAAAAATAAGCATGGATCCTAAATCAGAACAAGCCACCCAACTTGTATCAATTATCAATGATCTTTTCTGACCATACAACATCCCTGTCAGATTCAGTGGGGTAACCTTTGACAATGATTCTAAAATAGATTCCAATGAGAATGAGCGAGATACTTGTTCTGATATTATAAAGGATATTGGAGTGGATACAATCCACACATACACACCCATTCCTTATGAGGGACAAGGCTTGAGCTCTAGATCGTTTGAATTCAAACCACAACATATTTATGAGGCTAGTGAGAATGAATAGCTTCAATACGAATGATGCAATATCGATTAGAGTACCATCGAAAACCTTGAGAATGTTATCAACCTCACCCATGCCCTGGATGATTATGACAATATCTCTATCATGACCCTCACAATGGTTGAGCTTGACCCGCCAAATGACTCCCTACCGCTCATATATCCCGACCTCATAGACTGTGAAGAACCTGAGAACAATATACCAATATTCCAAAATGATGAGGACATTTTTCAATACCTCTTCTATGTTAACCCAGAAACATGCTCCACCAGCGAACCACATAACATTATCTGCAATCGGAGGAGTGTCAAGTCTCTCAGTCACAAAATGAACAAAAAAAAAAATGATCTAAGGTAGTATTAGATTGAAAAAAAGTAAAAAGAAAGGACACATCTAATAGTGAAAACCTCTTTGAGGCACCTGAAGATGGGAGAATTGACACTCTTCTTGAACATTACCAAGAAAGGTCACCAATCTTGATCCAGTTAACTCAATAAATAAACATCGACACTGAAGCAAAAACCAAAACCATACATCTGGCATAATCACTAACAAAAAAGAAAAAAAATGGACTTTGTCAAATTCTTCAAAGAGAAGCAAATCAATTTTGCTTGGTCTTATGGAGACATGTCGAGGGTAGATCCAAATCTCATCATGCATCACTTGTCCATTACTCCTGGAGCTAAATCTGTCAAACATAAATTAAGGAAGATGAACCCACATGTAGCTATATTGGTCAAAGTAGAGTTGAAGAAGTTACTTGATGTAGGATTCATCCAACCCATTGATTATGCAAAATGGATCTCTAACATTTTGCCAGTCTCTAAACCAAATAAAAGCATCACAATTTGTATAGATTTAAGGGATCTCAACAAAGCTTGTTCAAAGGATGACTTTCCTTTGCCAAACATCGACACCATTATTGATCTAACCACAGGACATGTTATGTTATCCCTCATGGATGATTTTTCCATCTACAACCAAATCAAGATAGCTCCAGAAGATCAGGACAAAACGGCATTCACATGTCCATGGGGAACATATTGCTAGAATGTCATGCCTTTTGGCTTGAAAAATGCTGGTGCAACTTATCAGAGGGCCATGACAACAATCTTCCATGGCATGATGCATATTTTTATGAAAGATTATGTGGATGATTTTCTAGCCAAATCATTCACAAGAGCAGAACACCTAGACAAAATCTTTCAAAGAATAGAATAATTAAATGTTAGATTGAATCCTAAAAAGTGTGTCTTTGGGGTAACATCCGACAAACTTTTGGGATACATAGTCTCAGAAAAGGGAATTGAGGTGGATCCAACAAAGGTACAAGCAATCATGGAGATGCCACGACCTAAAAACATCAGCCAATTGAGATTTCTATAGGGATGATTATAATCTATCAGACGATTCATTGATCAATTAGCAGATAAATGTCTCCCATTTAACCATTTTCTTCATAAGAATGTACCTTTTAGATGGGAAGACAAGTGTGCAGAATCATTCTACCAGCCCAAACAATATTTGATGAATCCACTAGTTTTGGTACCACCAATAGCATGCAAGCCACTCATCCTCTATATAACAACAACAAAAGTGTCACTCGGGGCACTAATAGCACAAGAAGATCCGACAGGAAAAGAAAGGGCAATCTATTACATCAACAGGACTTTGTTGTTTGGTAGTGGTGTTTGTCTCTCAAAAGTTTCGCCACTATATGCTAGCCCATACAATCAAGCTAGTAGAAATAATAGACCCTCTAAAATATATACTCAACAAATCCACTCTCATAGGGAGGGTATCTAAATGGGTTATGATCCTAAGTGAGTTCAACATTCCATACATAGAGCGACGGGTCATCAAAGGACAAGCAATTGCAGATCAACTGGCAGAGGCACCTTTACCAGACAAAAACCCACTACAAGTGAAATTTCTAGATATGAATGTGCTCACTATCACACCCAAGAAATGGACCCTATACTTTGATAGATCCTATACCCAACATGGATTGGGTGCTGGCATCTTGTTTGTCACTCCGGAGGGACACACAATTCCAAGATCTTACAGATTGATGTTCCTATGCACCAATAACATTTTCGAGTATGAAACCCTGGTGACTGGTATCAAAGTAGTCATGGCATGGAGAATCACAGAATTAAAATTCTATGGAGACTCTCAATTAGTCATTAATCAAGTCAATGATGATTATCAAACAAAGGATGACAAGTTGATGCCCTAGAAGTGAATGATGGATGATTTCAAGAAGTACTTCATGGACATCACCTTTGAGCAGATTCCAAGGTTGGAAAATAGAGATACTGATGCAATGGACACTATCACCTCACTCCTACAAATTCTAGACCAACAAAATTATTATGAATTCCTGGTGGAGGAATTGTTTTCCCCGACCTATAACAATTTAGAATACCAAGTTATTTGTTCTCTAAATAGTTCTGATTCCCTCCTATAGGGGAAGATCTATGCCTATATCAAAAATGATACCCTCCCACCTGTCCTATCTTGCAATAAAAAATGAATCTTTATCCAAAAATTCGATCACTTAACCTTAACAACTAGCACGCTTTATCACCGAAGTCTTGATGGTACTCTTCTTTGATGCCTCGATCGTAATGAATCCAACTCCGCCTTACATAAGCTTCATGAAGGTATTTGTGGTACGCATTCAAGTGGTCCTAATCTTGCTAAGAAACTCCTGAGGATGGGATATTACTGGCCGACAATAGAGAAAGAGTCCTATCAGTTTGCTAGGAAATGTCCTAAGTGTCAAATTCATGGTAACCTCATAAATGCATCAGTGCAAGAGTTGCAACCATTCACTATATCTTGGCCTTTCTATTAGTGGGGACTCAACCTAGTGGCAAATATACATCCTTCCTCATCAAATGGACACAAGTTTATCATCACAACCACCATATACTTTGCCAAATGGATTGAGGCAATTCCATTAACTATAGTAACCGACCAGTAGATAACCTTCTTCATCTTGAATTACCTCATCTATCGGTATGGTATCCCTATTTCCATTATCACAAATAATGGAAGACCTTTCAAAAATCAAGATGTCCAAGAGATTTGTGAACGATTCTGTATCCATCACTTTTTGACACCTTATTGTCCACAAGGGAATGACCAAGAAGAGGCTTCAAACAAGAAAATCTTGAAAATCCTCAAAAAGGATAGTGAATGATGCTGGTAAAGACTGGCATGCCCAGCTCAATCTTGTACTTTGGGCCTAGAGAATGAGTATCCACACACCTACAGGAGCTACACCATACTCATTGGTGTATGGATCATAAGCTATCCTACCTATTGAAGTAGAGATTCCATCACTCTAGGTGTCATTGAAAGGCCTCATTCCAGATGAGGAATATTGAGTCAACAAATTGCAAGAGCTTGAACTGCTAGATGAACATTGCCAATGTGCCTTTGATCATCTCAAGGCATATCAACAAATAATTTGAAGAAGATATAATCACAAAGTCATCCCAGGGGCTTTCAAAATTAGTAATCTAGTCCTAAAGGAAAACCCCTAGAATCAACAAGATCGAGAAAAGAAAGGGAAATTTGAACCCAACTAGCTGGGGCCCTTTGTTATCATATCAACTTATGGATCAAGAGCATATTAGTTATCAACCTTAGAAGGGGACGTTCTTAATGAGCCAACCAACAACATCCATCTAAAGAAATTGTACACTTGAGTCATCCAATGCACGGATCAAGCAAAAAAATAAAAAAAGTATAAAAATCGTCACTAGGGTGAAAACGTGGCAAACATGCACCCTGTGACACAAAAAAATTAAAAAAATTAAAAACAAATCAAAAGGTGCAATAAAAACAAGTGGTGAAAACTTGGCAATATGCGCTATTTTTGAGAGAGAAATTCATCTATCTATCGGTACTCACATCATATCTTTGGCTCCATTTGATCTAAACCAATGGCCATCACATAACACTTATACATGCAACATTATCCTAGACATACTTAGCATAGTCACTGTCCTTGATTATCTAAATCAGTTATCCAACTCATATCCCACCATGGCCTAGTGATCATTGTACATATTCATATCAAAGTGGTATCGACAACAAGGGGCAAAATCCTGACCTCATTGGGGGCATTTCACCTTGCGGGTTTTAGACATCAAACCAAACATATAGCAAGACAAAAAGGATCAGAGAAACCAACAGTGAACATAGAAACACGAGAAGCACAACCAGCAAGGGTAGACATCAAGGACTTGAACTAATTTCCATTGAACAAGACATTTATTTGCAAGATGTTTTACTTGACAAGAATGCATTTCGGATAACATGCATGCTTACTTATGGTTGTTAATTTTTGCTTATCATATCTCCTAAGCGACTCAAGAATGTCTCAAAGACTAGAGAAGCAAGGAAGGAATGCAATGTTTTATTTGTTTATTATTTGGGATTGAAACCTTCTACTATGCAAATTTATCTTACGACATGATTAGGCAACATATCATTGAAGACATTTTGGATTTGTATAGGACTAAGGTTAACTCTTGTCTATTTTACGCAAGTAACACTTAGGTCATCTTGGTTCAATTATACCTAGACATGTGTGCCGTCTTGTAATATCAAAATCCATGTAAGTTATACTCAGGCCGTTATGGTTCAATTATACTATGATGCTTGTATCAACTTTCAACAAATCAAGGCTCGATGATTAAAATAGGGAAGCACTGGCAATTTGATAAAAAATAGATGTCAACATTTGGAAATGAGAATGCATTAATATAATTTCATTATCATTATCATTTTAAATCTTGCATTAGGTTGCACATCATTTTCATTTTCCATTAGTATAATTTATCATCTTTAAGTTTCAATTAGGTTGCATGTCATTTTTTGCATCATTCCATTATCATTCTCATCATTAGGTTGCATATCATCTTTAATCTTGCATTAGGTTGCGTATCATTATCATGTTAATCTTGCATTAGGTTGCATATCATCATCATGTTAATATTGCATTTAGGTGCATTCGCATTATCATTTTCCACTTACATTCGATTGCATTATCAGTTTCATATCACATTATGGTTGCATTTTCCTACCATATCATAATCATTTCCATATCATTGTAAGTGCATTACATCTCATAACATACATTGCATTTTCAAAATACATCTCATATCATGGATATCATTATCCATCTCATTTTCATGATACATTTCACATTTCATTTCATTTCATTATTGCATTTTGCATATCATATTAAAACATGTGACATTCTAGATCGCATTATCCAAGGCACACAAAAACATGTTAGAAACATATGCAATCATCAAATCCAACCATCATCTGCATATCACCTTCTAAACATATAGTATCATTACAATCATCATATAAGCATGTGAATCATAAAAATAAAAAGCACACACATCACATCATCTGCAAAAGTCATATAGATCAAAAGCATATCATATAGCTCATCGAAATCAAAATAGTTGCATCCATATCATATCATCATGCACACGTGTGACCACATGTTGATCCAAAGGAAAATCAATGATACAAGTTAGAACCAATCGCCAATCAGAATAAATAAATGTCCAAAGTCCTTGGATATCATATCAATAACAAAGATGTCAATCAAAATACAACAATGTATATCTTGAGGGAATCATCAAAGGTAAAATGATATGTGTATCATCATCTGTAAAGAGAATCAATCATTCCAGGTTCCTTATCGAAAATCAATCAATCCAAGTTGCATATCAAAAATCAATCAACTAGAGTCCCATATCAAAATCAAGAAACATATCAAAGTGAACAATATCATATCGCAATTAGTCAATCAAGGACACATATCACACATCATATCAACAATTAACCCATATCGACAATTAGGATCCATATTGAATCAGGACCCATATCGAATCAAGACTCATACGGAATCAATCTCATATCGACCTTTGACCCATATCGACATGTTTGACTCATATCGACAATCAAGTTTGAGCCATATCAACCCATTGACCCATATTGACAATCAGTTTGACCCATATTGACCTTTGAAACCTATCGATGACCCATATCGACAATCAGGATTCATACCAACACGACCTCGGTGGACGTGTGGGGCATGTACGCGCTATGCCCACATTAGTCTTCCTCATTTATTCAATATTCTTTTTATTAAAATTTATTGATAGATAAATATCAAAAGAGTAAAAAATTCTGAAAAAAACAAGACAAAAATAAACAATCGAAACATTTAAAATTCAAAAATTATAAATCATTCAAAATTTTGAAAATCGTCTCGCATCGCGCCACTGCCTCGAAAATCGTAATTTTTTTCAATTTATCTCCCAAGGCGGCGTATCGACATCAATTTCATATCAGTCGCATATCGACATCATCAAGAAATTTCATATCGAACCAATTTTTCATATCCAGGGTCTCATATCGACAATTTTGACGACAACATCATATCGAGAATTTTGGCAACATATTGAACATTTTCTTTGAATCAACATGTGGTCACACGTCACTTCAAAGAGGGGCAAAACGTAGACACCTAAAACTGATACAACTAATTAAATGGATTTTATTCATTTAATCATCATTTACACCTATTAATTAAATTGAGATTTAATTAATATCCATATTCTTCTAATTGACTTTTTTAATTAAATTAAGATTTAATTAATATCTCCCTCTTCTATCTAAACCATTTAATTAAATTCACTTTTAATTAAATACCCCCCTCTAGCCATTTTAATAAATTCAAATTTAATTAAAAATGTCCATTTATCCACTTTCCCATTTTAATTAAATCTACATTTAATTAAAAATCCCCTTTGCATTTAAATTAATCAAAATTTATTTGTAAATCCCCCACTTGCAAAATCCTACAAATGCAAGTTGCATCCCTTTTGGCTAAAATAAATTATTTTAATTTGACCAAAAATCCTATTTTCCCTCACCCACTTGCAAAATCCTACATATCCCACTTGCCTCCTAATCATCCTTCTAGAACCTATATAATATCTTCATTATCCTAATTAATCCATTTTGTTTCTTCCTAGGTTCCTCACACATGTGTGAGCACATATCCCCTTTCTCCCAAGGTGGGACCACACTTGTGGGACCACATTGACTTTTCATCCCACTCCCCCTTGTGACACTTTTCACAAGGATAAGCTTGCAAATTTGGGACCATAAATGTCGGACCACATTGATCCTCACCCTCTCCCCCTTGTAACATTTGTGACAAGGCTAAGCCTTCCAACTTGGGACCACATTCCTCCTTCAATCTTGACCCTTGATTGGTAATCAATCTTGGCCATCTATTCCTAAGCCTTCAACTCTATAAGATGAGCCCTTGTCTCATAGCCAATATCCATGTTCATTTTGCATCCAATCTATAGCTAAATTGTTTTGTGCAGGTTACTAAGGAGCTCCATTGTCTTCTCTTAGCATTTTTAGATCATCTTAGTTGCATTATAGCATAGATTTCATCATATTTTAGTATATCATGCTAGTTTATTTTCCATGCTAGATCAATCTCATCTTCATAACATTCTCATGCTAGCTTAAATCTCATACTAATCTTCTTATTTTGGTAACATATCTAGTTTCATATCCATTTAGCATAGCACTAGGATCTTAGTTGCATTCCATTTAGATCATTAGAATCATACATATCTCTCGTTCTTTAGGTAGTCATCCTAGAGATCAAGTTCTCTTCCAAGCTAAGAGCCACCTTGATTTGAAGGATCCTTGGAGATAGAGGAACATGAGATGCGATCAAAATTCTTGATTTTGAAGCTAGTTTAGTTTCTATTTGAGATTTCTAACTCTAATATAATGTTTCATGTGTGTGCTTGTTTGTTGTTTTCTCCTCTTGCGGGTTGATTCCACAATTTAAAGCTCACAATAACCATAAACACTTGATTCAACATCAACTTGTAAATATATTAACCTAAAACCCCTAAACCACAAAACCCTAATATTGATACAAATTGAAAAAATACAACCTAAATTAAAACCCCCTAACACCTAATTGAAACCATTCCCTAACCTAAATGCAAAATCCTGAAATTATATTTCCTTAAAACGTTGAAATAATAAATGTTTAAACCAACTTTGAAATCCATTATTCCTAACCTACAACATGTTAGGTGAGTATAAAATCTTCATGGGCCAAGAATATCCTTAAGTAAAAATTAATAGATTTGAGCAACTTTATGTGAAAATTTAAATAGTTATGGGTTAATATCAGTTTTTATAAATTTTTAGTGTGTTTAAAAAAATATAAGTAAAGGACATATAAGTAGATGTAATGTATATTTATTTGATTTTTTTGATAAGTAAATAATCAAATAAGAATCTTTTATTTTAACTTTTTAACCAATATAACTTAGTCATATAATAGGTTTTTACATTTGCATTTTGTTGTTGTGGTTTCCAACTACTATATTAACAACCTTTTAACTTGCCTACATTTTGTTTTGACATTTTATAGAGATAACTTTTAGTACACAACAATATCTCTTAGAGAAGTTGTAAGTACAACATTTGACAAAATCTTTGTCCTTAATGTTTTGACACAGTAACATTGTTGACAATGTGTCCCAAACAAATTTTGAATTATTGGGAGGATATGATGGGAACCAAAGAAATGAAGATTTCATTTAATAATTAAACAATTCTTCAATAATATTTTTACACAATATTTTATATATTTTATTATATTGTAGAATATTTCGTTATAAGAAAATTATGATAAATTTAAGATTCATATAATTTATTTATAAAATATATATCTTCACATAGTTTTGAAAAAATCAATTAAATTTAATTCTAAATTAATTTGATATTTTCTTTATTTTTTATAAGTCCTTGTTTATTTAATAATTTTAATTTAACTACTATTTTTAAATTTAATATTTTTTAAAAATGTCATAAATTACTCTAAGAGTAATATTATATATGTAGTCACATAAATCTGTCCACTTAATTAAATGAATACTTAGTATTTATTTGATTATTTAACCATCAATTAATAATTAATTAAATTAATATTTAATTAATTCATCTTAACCCTCTTCTCCTATTAATTAAATAAATTATTCAATTTATTTGATTTAATTCACTTAACCAAATTCAGACCATTAATTAAATAAATAAATCATATTTATTTAATTAAATATTCTCTCACATTTAAATAAATTAATATTTATTTAAATCCCCCAAAATCCCACCTCTCACATTTAAATAAATTAACGTTTATTTAAATCATCTTTATCCTCTACCCACTTGCATTTTCCTACAAAAGCAAGTTGCACAATTATTTTAAATAAATAATTTATTTAAATCACCTTTATCCTCTACCCAGTTGTATTTTCCTACAAAAGCAAGTTGCACAACTATTTTAAATAAATTATTTATTTAAAATCCTATTTATCCTCACCCACTTGAGACCTTTAATGGTTTCCCTTAAAGTATTCAAACTTAATGGCTTTAAAGTCTTCAAACTTGATGGCTTCCTTCTATAGTCTTCTTAAGACTTTAATGGTTTTCCTTAAAGTCTTCAAGCCTTTAATGGTTCCCCTCAAAGTCTTCAAGCATTTTAATGCTTTATCTTCCTTTTTCTCATTTAAATAAATTAATATTTATTTGAATATTTATCCAAATACAACTTGCACACATTTATTGAAATAAATGAATTTTTATTTTAATAAAATCCTATTTTCCCTCACCCACCAAATCCACTTGCAAAATCTAATCCCCTTCTAGATTCTTCTAACCATTTCCTAATTAGCCTAATCCATCCCCTAATTATTGTCACATTCCTAAGCAAAATGGAGTCACTTCTCAAAGCCTAAAAGTCTTTGATAACCATTAAAGGCTTTCAACCTTCAACCACTAAATGGCTCAAAGTCTTTGATAACCATTGAAGGCTTTCAACCTTCAACCACTTAATCCCCAAAGTCTCCAATAACCATTAATGGTTACCTCAAACCCTCCCACATGGTTAACACATTTGTTTTGACTCAACCTCTACCCAACCCAAAGGTCTCATCAGGCCATTAATGCTTTGACCATGATTATCTCTTAAACATTTGCACAAAGGTTTATCCTTGGATTAACTCTTAATCTAGTGGGTAATCTTAATTTGGACTTGACCCTTAGCCTCTAGATAACCATGAGGTCTTCTCAGGCCTTTAATGCCTCCAACCTCTTCTCTCAACCCAATCCTATGTTGACACTTGTCACCATTTTATTGGTGCCAATTGTGCACATGGATCCCCAACTTTCAAACTTGGCCCTTGATTAAACCATTCAATCTTAACCCTTCATTTCCCCATTTCTTCTATAAATAGAACCCTTCTCCTCAAGCAAAAAGAAGCATTTAGAGTATTGTTGTTATACTGGCATTAGCATAGAGCTTTTTCATAGCATCACTATCTACTCTTGCATAGTATTTGCTTATCATATTCAACCATCTTGAATCTCCATATGGCATCCATGGCTAGTGCTAAAAGCTGAGAGCTACACTCATTTGGGACTTGGAGAGGAGAGGAACAAGGGAGGAGCAACTATGAGCATCTTGATTAGCTATTTTATTCTATGTTTATATGCTTTCTATTTCATGCTTAATATCTCTCTTGATATGCCTGTTTAGGATAATCTTTTGTTGCTAACACTAACGTTTGTTTCTTGTGCTCTTGTGTGTGTTGCCATCAAACAGATTTTCTAATCCTTTTTGCAGAGCATCAATATATCTATGAGATTTAGAAATATGGAGCAAAACTACACTTCAAATCATAAAAAGGTTTTGATAAGAGAGCATTAGTGGAATAATGGCAAGAGAATGAGTGTTGAAAAGCAGCTAGATTAAATCAGAAAAGAGGCTAGCAATGCAATGTATCTTTGTTCCCATTTCATTTAAATAGATTCTATGAAGTCCGAAGTCCCAAAAAGTAGGCCCTCAACTTTAGGAGACATTGGAATTAAAGGGATAGGAACCTTTTTTCAATAATGATTATAAATCCTCAATTTGTAGAATAGTAGTAGAGCACAAAGAACCTATGTAGAGGTGGTGTACTAGTTTTTGACCTAGATAGGTTTTAAGACACATATATATGGTCTTAAATGTGAGGAATGATAGGGAAATATAATGATTAATATAGGTTTTGAATATGAAGTCTATCTTAAACTTTACTTTGACGATGGAAAGATGATATTGGATTTATTTCACTTTGTCATTTTTGTTAGGGATGAAAACTTGCTTCATTGGTTGAAAAACATTTGATAAAAATAGTTCTTAGGCCTGTAGCTATCTATGAGAAAAATGGAAAGATAAATTCTATTTAAGTGAAAATATTTGGTTAGTGTGAAATTCTCTTCTAAGGGTTTTTTCATTACACAATTATCTAACAAAGCAAAAAGAGACACAATATTGGATGGTGCTAGTCTTTACTAGAATATTGGGACCAACCTCTTCTAGAAGCTTTCACATTCCTAAACTTCCAACTTTGATTAGGGTTTACAACCTACTATAATAATAATGAGACAAATCTATTCTAGAAAAAAACCAATGTTTCTCTAGACAAATTTTAGAAATGTGGTGAAGAAATTTTGGACAGGAATGTAGGGTCTATGCTGATTTGTATTCTTAAGTATCCTTCAAGCCCAATTCCAAAGTACATTTTTTAAACTTACATCTATCTACATGGCATCAATGAATGGAAGTTGTGTTCCTTACATTTTGAAAAATTTATAATACTATATTCTATTTCTTGTCTAGTTACAAATCTAATGGCTCAAAAATGCTAAAAATATAGAATCATTAGAGAAACCACATACCAAGCTCTAAATTCCATCTCTTGGACCAAATTATCCCCTTCAAATATGGCCAAGTTGTATTCCCTCTCTCACTTTCCATCTAAGATGAAGGTAGTTTTCAATCATGCCCTACCTCCTTTAGTAGAAAGCCACCCCAAAGTGATGGAGGTTATAGCTCAAATAACTCATTTTGAGAAAATTAGAGAAATCATTGATTAAGAGAAGGAAAACCTATAAATTTTGTCTCAAACACCATGTGTACCATATCATAATATGAAATTATAGAAACACTATGACCTATGTGACCCTTTAAAAAAGAGAGGTAGAAGATGGGAGAAGAAGTTTCTCTATAAGGAATAAATATTGGATCTTTATATGAGAGGGGTCTCTCATAGACATTATGAGGATGGAAGATGAATGGCTTAAATACCCATGACAAAAGATAATTGGCCAAGCATCAATTAGAGTTGCAAAATTTTAATACCATTTGCTACAAGATTTAAACTAAACATCGATGATAAAAAAATATCATTCAAAAATGGCAAAAATTGGAAGGGAATTTTCATCTCCTCTTTGAGGTCCTTATGTGGTTTGGGAACCATGTGGTATGAAAATTTGGCTAGTATTGTGCCTATTAATCAGGGTATGAATTGTCAACTATCTCAAATCACTTATTTCTCTAATCTCAATTTTTTCTCTTCAATATTTATGGCCCCATTTTCTCTACATAATAATAAGTTATATGTGATAATAATTTTTTAATTCTTTCTCTAATTAAAAAAGAAATTATTTATCCTTGAGGAAAAATTCAATGCAATGCTATGTTTTAATGATAAACAAGTCAACCTTAGTAGAATCACTTAGTCGACATACTTTTACCCTTTTGTGTATCAAAACTCTCTTATATATCATGTGCCAAAAAATGAAACTTTAACTAAAGGGGGAGAACTAGAAACATCTTTAAAGATTTAATTGCTTTTATCTCTCTCCAAAATATCTAAATCTAAATTACATAATGGAAATAGCATCATACTAGATATAATCCTCCAATCACTGAAACATAAATTTATTACCTTTTTTTTTGCCAACAATTTTCATTGATGTGTTATAAGCATGAAAAACCTCACATCCATCATATCCTTTATGTAGAAAACTACTCCTTGTGAGGGATCATATGAAATGTCACACCTGAATCAACAAGTTAAACATCATTACTAATATACTTAGCTAAAATTAAAAAAATCATCAAAATTACCATCATTGAAGGACTTATATATGGAAGCTTCAATTTTATTTTTCTTGTTCCTACCCTCCTTCTTCACATATCCTTTTTTATTATAGTTCCAACACTTCACTACTATCTTTTCGAGGGTCATAAAACATTATTTTGACTTATCCTCCTTTTTATCCCCTTTAGCAATAGAATCACCATCCTTCATTTTCAAACAATACAAATGTCTTTTTAGATATAGCTTGTTAAGAAAACCCTAGTTTGATATACTTCACCTATTTTCCTCCATAGCTTGTATACGGTGGCTTTTGTAGAGATATTTAGGAGGATAGAGTCTATTAGACACAACTGAATGGTTCCCCATACTTTCTTGTCTAACTTCTTCCAAGCATCATCTAATAGAGTAGAGTCCTCTCATTTATTTTCTTCTAAACTAGGCAACCACTAATATCTCTCTTCAAGGAGATAGTCTACTTTCATATATTTTAACTAATGCCATTGAATTTATCAATATCATGATGAGAAGTATAGGTTACAGTGTACAACCTTCCACAAATTTGGAAATAACCCGCAAAGGAAATGCTCTCACTATAGAAAAGAGCCTTCAACACTTAAGAGAAAGGTGTCCCTTCCTCAATAGAACCATTAGCTTCTATATCAAATATTGTAAAATAAACAAGTGGAGAAACCCATTATGGAAAAAATTCCACCATAAAAAGAGAGGCCAATATATTACTAATCCAATGAAAGATTAAAATAATAATACACTTATTTGTAGACCTCTATAAAATCTGGTAGAACCCTTTTACCTACACAATTGAACAAAAATTGATATCACCAAGTCAACTTAAGGCCTCAATTTATAGAAACTCTTGTGAGTGAATACCATTGTGGTGTCACCAAACAATATAAAATAAATGCACCTAGAAAAATCCCATGCCTACCTCTTTTGAATCATCAATTCCACCCAACATAGCCACTCAAATGCTCTTACAATTTTCATAAGGCATCTCTCTTGTATGATGCCTAGGGAAGGAATCAATCATATGTGTTGTCATAAATGTTGTCATAGTTGTTATAGTATCTTATCATAGTTGTCATAACTATCATAGAGGCTTATACAACTTATGATAGATGTCATAACCCCCCCAAAATAGCTAATTATCAAGGTAGGCATCTAAAGTGAGTAACTTTGACATTTTATTGTTACCATGGTACATGTTTAGTAGAAGTAACTCAATTACTTAATGCCAATAAATGGGAAGTTATCATGGTCCATAAATTTAAAATAATTACTATGACAATGAAAACTAAAATTACCACTACTTGTGAAACCCTTCCATCCCCTATGGGTGAAGAACAAATAATATTAGGAGTAATGGACTAAAAGGATTCACAAGGTTGATGACACCTAAATCCAAGTGAGAGTCTAGCATAAGAGAGGAAGATTTTCAGTAGAAATGTGTGGTGATATCATCAAAAGAAATCCAACAAACCATATTGTTACTTATTGATGAAAATTGCTTTTCATTCTTTAAGAGATTAAAATGGGTACATTACTATTTGAGATTGATGAAATTTAATGAAGGGATGATAGAATAGTTTGCAACCACATTTCAAAATAATGAAGTTATAGTTAAAGGCTCACGAGTGGAAGCTTTAGAAGCTGCAATTTCAAAAGTGTATAGATTACCCATGATTGGGAAAGACTTCCTAGCAGTAGTGGATGTAGTAACAGCCTGGGCTAAATTTTTAAGACCAAGAGAGGTTCAATTCTTTATCGTAGGAAACCAAGTGCCTATCCTACCATGATTATGGGTGGCAGTTACAGTTCATGTAATCATGTGTTTCACTTGTGATGGGAGACAATCCCTTGTTTATATAGTATATTTTAAGTATTAAGCCATTTGTGCCATCATAAATGAGTAAATGTTCCCAATTATTCGCATCATATGCTTAAGAGGATGGCTAATGAATATAGGAAAAAAAAACCAATTGTCCCTATCTCATAATTGTTTGCTATTTTTCTCATAAATAGAAGTTTGGCAACCCAATTCCCCAAAATTACTTGGAAGGATTTTTGTGCTTGTAATGATACATATGATAGACCCCTATGATCTATAATTGAATAAGTTAGGGAAGAAGATGAGTTAACCCACCAGGGGTGATGAGAAAAATGCACCTCATGAGAATAATTTACCATTAGAGATGGAGAACAATTTACCTCCTTTATCACTAGCCTATAGCCCTCATGAACACATAGATGGAAAAATGCCAAAGGATTGGCCCATAGAATTTAAAAATCAACTCATTGTGTCTCAACTAGAGAGCCCTATTTATTATCCTAAACCTAATTCCCACAAAATGAAACACGTCCACTCTACCTCTTCAACTAAGAGGAAGTCTAGAAAGAAGAAACTGCTAAAAAGGCATTCACATTGCCTCAAGTGTAGATGGGTTATGACAGGATAGTTGTCTCATTAGTAGGAAAATGTTTTAATTGTTGAAATAGAGTCAGAAAGGGAATATTTATTGAGGGACAAAGAAAATGAATCCTTAAAACATAAAATATAGGAGGTATACATAATATCTAGCTCAGGACAAGAAATCAAATGAAGATCTATTTATAACATGGAAGAAGGCTAAACCTCCCTAAGACCCAAGCCACGAAAAGGACTTAGCCTCCCCTATTGAATCCAATGAAGGCTTTAGGGTGGAGGATATACTTAAAATATTTCTTATAGGTTATACATATGAGAATAATGAATTGCAGGTTACAAATATGAGAACAATTAATTATAGGTAGCACTTAGGAGAATTAAGGTATTAGAGCACCAACTAAAGGAATACTAGCAAAAGGAAATGAGACAACAAAGAAAGGTCAAGAACCTAGAAATTGAGTTTTAATCAACAACAATAGGGGACAATATTGGAATGGCTAGATCAACTAGCCATAATTAAAATAAGGAAGAAGGAGTTGACCCCTATTCATAAGGCTAAACCCCCTATGCCTCCCTTAATTTCAACAACAATAACTCTTGGGTTTGCATTATGGGATAAAATAAGGGAATTTGATCAATCTAAATAAGAATGGGAGAAAGAGAAGGAAGACACTAAAGCAAAGCATTATATTGAAATTGAAGAAAGAAACTTGGAGATAAAGAAGTTAATAGTCAAAATTGAGAAACTAGCTGATTTAACAACCCAATTGGTAAGTTGAAAGCTTCCTACCCAAGTCTATACTTTGTATTTGTAGGAATAATTTTTATTCGTTCAAATTATCCAATTAATTAGTGACTTCCCTATTTTTTTAGCCACACCACTATCATTCTTGTTGCCACCAGCTAAGAGTTACTCAAAAAATGCAAGATTAATTATGTGAATTCTACTTGCTAAGACTACATGGAATCCCTTGATGTATGTAGGTGATGTTCAACTCAAAGATCTTGCATCATACATAAGAAATAAGCATCAACAATGGATACTATTTATGTCAAATTTTAACCCTATTTGTAAACCCTAAAGAGATCCAACCACTAAACCCTAGATCTACAAACTAATTCAACAAAATCCAATAAAGAACTATCTTACAATGTAAATAAACCATGTAACAACAAATATTATACCTTTACATCCATGAAAGGAGTGTCTCCATTGTTTTCCTATCCTCTATGATCTTGTATTTGATGGTTTTTCTCTCAAATTTGTGTTGCACTTGCACAAGAGCTCAAGGAAGAATGGATGTGGTTGTGATGATGCAAAGCTATGATGTAAAGATGATGTATGCTAGAATGATTTTGAAAAACTGTAGGTATGATTTCTTATAGATGGATTGATTGATTAGGCCCAAATTGAAGGAAGAATCCTCTTTAATAGAAATCTCCATGAGAATCAAAGGTTTAGATTAAGATGTTAAAAGATGAATGACTAGGATCACATAGATGAAATAGACTCAAAAGGATTTGAGCATAGGTAAAGATGAAGGGAGGAGATAAAGAGGTGGAAATGTGTTACACCCCATTGTGATGATACTATTTACTTTTACTTGTTTTAGTTAAAATACTTTAAGCACATGAATATGCTTTGAATATATTTGGAAATCAGAATGAATGTGCAGTCATTCCTATATTTTGAATATTTAAAGATGAAGTATATATATATATATATATATATGATTTAATAACAGTTGATTACTGTTGTACATATGTTGAGCTGGATGTAGGAAAAGAACAAGCCTCTAGAGGGGAGGAAGAGTATCACTCAAGAGTGGAATTTGGTTCGGTAATCTTATATATGTGCTTTATTGAGCTATCACACACTCACAACCTAGTTGGTCAAGTTGAGTTAGATTAGTTGGGTAGCAATAAGATGCCTTCTGTCGTTTGGGTGATTTTTTGTATTGGTGATGATTAGTGAAGTGTCGATATGTCTTGGTTTGAGTATCCTTGTTTGGAATGTTGGATTGAATCTCTATGATAGGTTTTTATCTTTGTGTTGCATATCTATTTACTTATATATTATTATTGAATACATATCATTATTATATGTACATATCGACTAATACATATAAATACTATTTGATTACTAAATAATAGATTATTTTTGTAATATATATATATATATATATGTGTGTGTGTTTTTAATTGTTTTGGTTTGATACTTGTTTTATTTGACATACATACATACATACATACATACATACATACATACATACATACATACATACATACATACATACATATATATATATATATATATATATATATATATATATATATATATATATATATATATATATATATATATATATATATATATATATGGATCGGGTGGAACGACCACCTTTCTTGGAGCACACCCTAATCCAAAGGGAGGTGGTGGGTTGACTAACACCTTTCCCTTCTTTCCTTGCATAGCGCCTTGACCAACATTGACACCCCCTTTAATATTTGAAATGCCCAAGTAAAATGTGTAACCTCAACAAGTATGTGGGAGGGAGATTAAAATATTTTGAATGCCCAAGTAAAATGTAATCTAGATAGTGACTTAATCAACCCCATGTTATAGTTGGAGAATGAGTGTAAGCACTATCCACGGGGAAGCACATAAGTAGTAATATGTGCCTAGTGTGGGTATCGACCTGTTTTATAAGGATACATGTAACTACTTGGGCCATGTGTGGACAACGTCCATAAAGGAAAAATGAGAAAAAGAAGAGGTCAACTAGGTATCAACCTAGTTAATTCTCATAGGAAAATATGCATTAGTAATATAGTTATAATTAAGTGGTCATCCTAAATATAAGGAATAATTAGTCAATTTGTATATGATATTTAGAGATAGAGTTCTATTTGTTTAGGTAAGTGGTGAGTTTTATTCAACATCATAATTGACTTAGTACAGGAATTCATAGTGTTATTTTGGAGGACTGTTATATGTTGGTCATAGAGTTAGAGAGTAGCCACACAGTCTTAGTGGTGGAGATAAGTAAGAGAGATGTGGAAAATTAGAGAGCTTAATTATAGTCTCAAGTCTCTGAAATTTATGTATAAATAGAGGAGAATATCTCATGTTTTGGAGATCATTTCATCTCTCGCATTTAGCTCTCATATCATCTTAGTTTTTCATCTCCATAATCTCTTTCCATTTGCTTAATGTTTTTTGTTTTGTAGTTTTTCGTTGAGAGAAGATGATAGTTCAAGAGTTGTGAGGGAATGGGCTAGTTGCTATTATTGAAGGCTTGGGAATTTTTGTGCTAGTGGATATGTTGTGAAGTTAGCATCATTGGAGGAAGGAATCGGTATTGCATGGTAGCTAGAATCCAGGCATGAGTATTCCACCTCTCTTTTGTATTGATATGTTGTATATAGAGTATGATGGTGTATAGGCTCAATTGAAGCTATAATAGGAATTGTGTTACTTGGAGTACAAGTATTCTTGAGTGAGGAAAACTTGTAATCTTATGAATAGATTCATGTATGTGATTGTTAAGTTAGAATTATTCTTTATTAAAGCAATGATTAGAATTGAGATACTTATAGGATATGAATTCTTGAGTTGATAGGAAATCAATAATCCTTAGGATTAGATTTACATATATGTTTGTAATAGCTAAGATAGAGCTATGCTATGATATGTATTTATAGTGTATATAAATGATTGATTTGGTTAATACTAGGGTTAGGATAATTCATGAATAGGAATAACCTAGATATTCATTCCATTATTTAACCTTATGAGAAAGGTATGGGAATAAGATAAATGACCAATTTACTATGATAATTCTATGCTATGGTGTGTATCTTTAGTATGTAGGAATAATTGGTTTGGTTAATCCTGGGATGAGAAGAATCCATGGATGGGAATAAACCTAGATATTCATTCTATATTATTTGACCTTATGGGAAAGGTATGGGAATAAAATTAATGGTCAGCTTACCAAATAGAGCAATGAAGTGGGTGGACATACGAATCTCACTCGAAGTATGTATGCTAGGAAGGACATCCAGACCATTATGTATTACTTATGTTCTCTTTAAGCTCAGATGAAGCTTTATTTGTATTCAAATATTCCTAAAGAAAATGGAAGTTTGAAAATGATATTGTAAATGCATTCATATTTTTATATTGTATATGCTTCATGATGAATGAAAATGAAAAGAGATTTATTTCAATTATGTATTATGATTTGCAAAGAAAAAGGAAATTTTTTATTACTTGTATTTTGACAATGTATTTCTTTCACTTGTGGGTCAAAACTTGGTAAATCAAAAGGATAGAACAAAGGGGTTGTTACAAAAGGTAAAATTTGAAGTGGAGGGATGAGATTAAAGAGTAGGTAATCTTTGGAGATGTGTTGTCACGTGGACAAGAAGAAAATGATAAAAAAATTAATCTATGTGTGTGCGATTTATTTTGACATAAAAAGGCTTTACCATTTTGAAAATATCTTTGGCTAATTTTAATTTTAGGATACATCTCTAAAAATTTGACAAAAAATGTGTTTGTCATATCAAAAAATTCTTCGAATGTAGCTCACAAATTTGACTACCAATCCTCCTTCTTACAACATTTCTTTGATAATGAGATGCAGTTGTGTTATTCTTCCAAAATTATTCAATTGGGGATCTCAAGGCTTCAACAATTACTTTATCTTTCTATGGTAGTATACCAAAGAATGCCCATAATACATTTCTATTTGGATCCTCCACATTTAGGCACCTTCTCATGATTTCCATTATAGTTTTTTGCTTATTTTCCATTCTTTACTTGTCTTTCTAATGAGACAAGCTTTAGAAATTTGTTTGATTGCTTAATATTTTTGATGTAATGACACATTGTGTGACATTACTATCTTTCATCCATGAGGAAGAACCCACACTCTCATAAGCACTTGTTATATTCTTTACAATATATTCTCACTTGAATCATTCGATGTTCTTAGCCCAATAATATTTGTGATGGGCCTACATTATAGATTTCTCATTATTTCAACAAATATTTCACATATTCTAGTCTCATTCATCTTCTCAAAAAATAATATCCATATCCTGTTAGCAGATCTTTGACAAGTATGGTTTGTAATCTTATCAATCATTTGTTTCAAAACATTCTCATCAATATCAATGAGAAAATTAGGATATGTAGACGAAAAACTAAGATTTGCCTCAACATTAGGAATGTCAAAAACATTAAGGATAGATGGTATACCTTTAATCAAAGATGAAAAGGATGATGTAACTTGATATTGAGATTTAAAATATGGTTCACCTTCAACTTGAGGTGTGGAAGATGGAGTGTCTCCAACTTAAGATTTGAATGTTGATGTACTTTCAATATGAGATGTCATAGATGGTGTGCCTTCAAATTGATTTGTGATAGATAGCATGCCCCTAACTTTGGTATTTAATTATCTCATTAGATGAAGGTTTTGCATCTATTGCCTTATGCGACCATCTCTATTACATTGCATGGATTTTAATGTTCCCCTTGAACAGGCATAATTTATTGTATGATGTTCTATTTCCTTAATGAGGTTGCCTCACTCTTTCTCTTTTCTTTGTATTCTTAGTTTCACACTCATTTGGTGCTAGAGTCTTTGTTCATTTCCCCAAGATTATAATGGATTCTATATTTATGCACAAATAAGACATAAATATTAGTTCATAACTTCAATAGGGTAGTCATAGACTCTTTAGGAGAATCATATGTTCACTAGGACTATCATAAATTTCCAAGGGAAGTCATAGCTTAATTAAGACTAATATGGCTTCTTTAGGATGGTCATAACCTTGTTAAGATATTGTTTTACTTTAGCAAGGATAACATAGCTTTATTGGGGCAGTCCTAATGAATGTAGCACAATCATAATTTCATTAGGATTGTCACAATTTATTTAGGGCAATAATAACCTTTATAAAATAGGCTTTTAATTTAGTAGGTAAATCCTATTGAATATAGGATAGACATAGCTTCATTAGGAAAGTTCTAATGAATGTAGGATGGACGTAGCTTCATTAGGGAAATCCTAATGAATGTAGGACACTCATAGCTTCATTGGGAATGGCATAGTTTTTTTAGGACACTCATAACCTTGTTAAGATATACTTTAAATTCAACATGGAAGTCCTAATGAATGTAGGATAGACACAACTTCATTAGGGAAGTCCTAATTAATGTATGAAAATCATAGCATCATTTGAACTATCTTAACTTCATTAGTGGTGCAGTCACTGGTTAGGAGGGACCTCAAAGAGATCAATCCAGATTGGGTAGCAAGAGTAAACACATTAGAAACAAGTTGATATGATGGAGGCAATGCAGAATTGAATTAATTAGATCATGAAAATTGATTATAGATAACTGGTAACATCCGGGTTATAAGATTCGACTCCCTGGCCAGCTACATACATGCTCAATTACAGAACAAGTCACAACCTGACCTCAAAAACTTGAGATCTATCCCCTATGTTCTATCTTTATTTCTTATTGAATTCTAATGCTCAATTATAATGATTTATACGATCCAAGGGTATCTGGTCGACCCAAAAGAGATCAAATGTCGAAGAACAAGATCAAATGTGTAAAAATTAATAGGTCAGCCTCCACCAAAGAGATTTATCTAGAAAATCTAGAGGTTGAAGTGCGGATCAAAGGGAAGGTTGGCCACACACCAAAGAACATAAAAATCAATACATAGGGCTTTGTAAGCTACGAAAGGGATCTGGTAGATTGACCAATGCAAATAGGTCCAAGCAGTTTTGGTGCCAGAAATCTATCTCAGAAACTAGAATTGATAACTTGTTGGAAAATGATCCAAATGCTTCGTGATTTAGGAATAAATAAGATGATCATATCCTCAACAAAAATCCAATTCCACAAGATCCAGTGAGCCAATGCAAGAAAATGTAGAATGAAATCCTGAAATTGCAAAGCAAAAAACAAATAGAAAGAAATATGTTTTGGTTGATTCCAGATTCCCAAGAACTGGGGATGCTCCTACATCAGACATCTGGGGTTGTTGGAAAAGTGAGTCTCTCACTTTGTTGGGGTCAGAGGAAAACTATGGTGGTCTACCTTTTCCTGAGAAATCCAAGATGAATCTTCAACCAATTTGTCTTTCCACTTCACAAGATATTCCTTATACTGGCTACTCTGGGTACTACATCCAATCCTACTGTCAAAAATGTCTTTAATATTCTCTAGTTCCTTCTAGGGAAACTATTTCTCCAAGTCTGTAATACTATCCTCTCTGAATTCTGGTTCATGATACTGATGTAGATCTGCAATGTTGAATATAGGTGAAATACTCAAACTATCCGATAACTCCACTTCATATGCATTTCTGGAATTGAATTTCCTCAAGATCTCACAGGGTCCAAACTTCCTCATCTGCAACTTGTTATAGGTTCCAACTGCAAATATTTATTTTCTTAGATACACCATCACTTCATCACCATCTTCAAATTCCTTATGTCTTCTCTTCTCATCCGCTTTGTCCTTATACTTGTTGTTCATGTCCTCCAAATGCTGCTTAACCTGAATATGCAATGTTGTCATGCGATTTGCAAATTCTTCTGCTTCTGCACTTCTCTTATCTTCATTACTGATATCTCTCAATTTTGACATACCTCTAGGGTGTACTTCCGTAAAAATCTCAAAAGGTGTTCTTTTGGTACTCCTCTTTACTAAATTATTGTAGGCAACCTCTGCTTGTGCTAGAATAAAATCCCAACTTCCGGTTTTCTCTCCAACTAAGCATCTCAAAAAAAATTCCAAGCTCCGGTTTACTACCTCTACTTATCAATCGGTCTATGGGTGAAAAGTAGAACTAAATTTCAAATCTGTCTTCATCTTCTTCCAAAGTGTTCTCCAAAAATGACCAACAAACTTAGTATCTCTATCTGAAACTATGCTTTTAGGTAATCCATGCAAGCTTACCACTTCCTTGAAAAATAGGTTAGCTATATGCACTACATCTGATGTTTTCTTACAAGGTATGAAATGAGACATGTTTGAGAGTCTATCCACCACCACAAATATAGAATCATTCCCTCTCTGTGTCTTAGGCAATCCAAGTATGAAATCCATGCTAATATCCTCCCAAGGTCTTTCCGATATTGTCAAAGGTTTATACAATCCCATATTCTGACTATTACCTTTTGCAACTTGACAAATTCTATAACTATAGAAATTTCCTAACATTCTTATGAATCTGAGGCCAAAAGTAATATTCACTCACCAATGTTGTTGTTTAATCAATACCAAAGTGTCTAGCTAATCCTCCACTATGATTCTCCTTTATTAGATTCTCTCTCATAGAACTCTTAGGTATACACAATTGAACTCCTCTGAATAAAATCCCATCTTGAATGAAGTAATCCAACCATTTGCTTCTATCTACCATAACTAGTTCTCTACATGCTCTCCAAGGTTTTATAAAATCTGGGGCATCATCATGCAAGGTCTTTAACTCCTCAAATTCTAATACTGTCACTCTCATCTCTGTCATCAAATTCCTCCTTCTACTTATTTTGAATTTCCACTCCTATGCTTCAACACAAAGGTGTAACTCTACAAAAATTCTACCCATCTCATATGTCTCTGATTCAAATTACTCCGACTGTTCAAATACTGTAAGGCTTGATGATCAATATACAACACAAAATCCTTAGGCAACATGTAATGTCTCATATTCTTCAAGTCTTGAACTATGACATGAAATTCCTAATCATACACTAAATATCTCCTCCGGGCATCATTCAACTTCTCACTAAAATAAGCTACTGCTCTCCCTTCTTGACTCAAGACTGCTCCAATTGCATTCCCACTTGCATCACAATCTATGTGAAACACTTTGTTGAAATATGATAAAGCTAACACAGGCTTCTTAGTCACTTTCTTCTTCAATAGTTAAATTTTTTTTTTCTCTAGTTGTCCACTTGAATTCCTTCTTATCTCCCCTCATTGTCTTAGTCATAGGACTACAAATTGAACTAAAATTTCTGATAAACTTCTGGTAAAATCTAGCCAATCCATGAAATGATTTTACCTCTCCAATGCTCTCCGGCATAGGCCATTCAACAATCGCTTTTACTTTCTCAGGGTCCATCTTCAATCCATCCATAAATATCACAAATACCAAATAAACTAATTCTTCCTTCATGCAAGTACACTTCTTAAGATTTCTCAACAACTTTTCTTCTCTCAAATTCAACAAATGCTCCTCTTTTGTCTTATTGAAAATCAGAATGTCATCCAAATATACAATAAAAAACTTACCCAAGAATTGATTCAATACCTCCTTCATCAATCTCATGAAAGTACTTGATGCATTAGTCAACCCAAAAGGCATCACCAACCATTCATACAGTCCTTCATTTGTCTTGAATGTTGTCTTCCAGTCATCTCCTTCTTTGATTCTGATTTGATGATATCCACTGTTCAAGTCTATCTTTGTGAGGTATTTGGCTCCACTCAAATAGTCCATTATGTCATCCATCCTAGGAAAAGGAAACCGGTATTTCACTGTGATCTTGTTTATTTCTCTGGAATAGGTACACATCCTCCATTCTCCATTCTTCTTAGCTGCTAATACTGCTGCTACTACATAGGGACTCAAACTTTCTCTGATCAAACCTTTCTTCAACAATTCCTGCACTTGTTTATTCAACTCTTCATTCTTTGTCGGTGTTATCCTATATACAACTTTGTTAGGAAAACTAGCTTTGGGAATCAGGTCCATGCAATGACTGATACTTCTCACAGGTGGTGATCCATCAGGCACATTATCTGAGATGATGTCTTCATTATCTATCAGCAACTCCTTTATCTCTTACAATTGTTCTTCATGCTACATGTTCTATATCTTTTTAGGAACTAAGGTAAAACACACACTATCATTTCTCATTCCATCAAGGAATTTCCTTCCATCCACCAAATAGATTCTAGCATTCGTACAAACTTCTCTATTAAAAGGCTTCTCCAAGGGTAACAAGGTCTACTTCATCCCATTTGCTACAATAGTGTATATGTTCTTTCTCCCATCATGTATTGCCTGTCTATCAAACTGCCAAGGTCTATTCAACAAAAGGTGACAAATATCCATAGACATAATATCACACAAGACTTCATCGTGATAATTTCTCATTTTCAATTTCACCAAACATTTCTCACTTACTAAAAACTTATGATCATCCTGAATCCATGCTATTTGATAAGGCTTAGGGTGTTTCAATCTTTCCAAATTCAACTTATTCACCATCTCTTTTAAAACAAGGTTATTTGAACTACCACTATCAATAACAACTTTACAACACTTACCGAATACCTTACATTTGGTTTTGAACAAATTTCTCCTTTGCAAGGGTTCCTCATCTTCTCCGATATGACACAAATCTCTCCTCATCATCAACACTTCTCCATCTTCCAGTTTGTTAGTTGATCTGGTGGGGCTGTCTTCTACCAATGTTGTTCTCCTGATATTCTCTGTCTTCTTACATTTGAAAGAATGATGTCCTTCTCCTCGACACTTATTGCAAGTTCCTCTGAACACTCTCTTGTCTTATCTTCTGTCGTCTTTTCCAAAACTTTCATTCTAGTAGCCATCAGGTTCTCTTCTTCGACATAAATTTCTATCATCCTTCTGGTATGAATTGGCATCTTTGCTTAATTCCTTGTCCCTGTTCTAATATATACAGGTTCCTCTTCCTCTGGAATATCCTCTTCCTCCTTGAAATCTTCCTTTGAAAAACCTTCCACCTCTACCTCTTTATCTCTGCTCATGTCTTTTGTTCAACTTCTCTTCTGCTTTCAGGGCATACTGGTAAGTTTCTTCAACACTCTGCAACTTGATCAAACTGAGTTCATCTTGTATAGACATCCTGAATCCATTCATATATCTCACAACTTGTTCAACCTCATCAAAAACATGTTTGGATCTAATATTCAACTTGTAGAATGCTTCAGTTTACTCCTTCACACTAGATTCCTTCTGCTTCAAGTTCTGCAACTTCTAGAACAAATTTACTTGATAATCAGCTGGCATAAACTTTGATTTCAAATTAGCAACCATCCGCTCCCATGATTTGATCTTCTCTTTACCTCTTCTCTTTCTATTAACCTGCAAATGTTTCCACCAAAGAGATGCATGACCTTTCAACTGGGTACAGACATACTTTACCTTTCTTCCTCTGCGGTGTTCTCAAAATCAAAATACTTCTCCATCTCTGAGATCCAATCCATCAACTCATCCGAATCTAACTTTCCATCATACTCTGGTGGGGTAAAATGTGGTTTAGTGTTCACCCTACTCAAAACCCTCAAGAACCTTTCTTCATCTGGATCAATCGTCAGTGGATTTTCTACTTGTCCTGCTGGTGCTTCTTCTTCCTCATCTTCACTCACATCTTCAATATGTCAGCCTCTTCTCTAGGTTGTCTCAACAACTTCCAATTGGGCTACAATTTCTAGCAATATTTCCATCATAGTCAGGTCTGCATTCCCACCCACTCCACTATTCCTATTTCTTCTTCACATCATCTTTACGCCAGTCCTTTGCATATGCAGGTTGGATTCGTAGTCCGCCACCTCACAATAAAATTCTCAAGACAACACAATCTCCAGAATGAAATCTCGCTCTGATACCACTTGGTGCAGTCATTGGTTATGAGGGACCTCAAAGAGATCAATCCGAACTAGGTAACAAAAGTAAACACAAAGAAAAAAAGAGGGTATGATGGAGGCAATGCAGGGATGAATGAATTAGATCATGAAAACTTATTATAGATAATTGGTAACATTCCGGGTTACAAGATTCAACTCACTGGTCTGCTACATACATGCTCAATTACAGAATAGGTCACAATCGGACCTCAAAAACTTGAGATCTATCCCCTATGTTCTATCTTTCTTTCTTATTGAATTATAATGTTCAATTACAATTATTTATACAATCCAAGGGGATCCGGTTGGCCCAAAAGGGATCAATTGCCGAAGAACAAGATCAAACATGTAAAAACTACAGGTTGGCCTTTGTCAAAGAGATTTGTCCAAAAAATCCAAAGGTTGTAGTGCAAATCAAAGGGAAGGTTGGCCACACACCAAAGAACATCGAAATCAATGCACAAGGCTTTGCAAGCTACGGAAGGGATCTAGTAGATTCACCAATTCAAATAGGTCCAAGCGGGTTCAGTGCTAGAAAACTGTCTCAAAAATTGGAATCGATAACTTGTCGGAAAATGATCCAAATGCTTTGCAGTGTAGGAATAAAGAAGATGATCATGTCTTCAAGAAAAATCCAACTCCACAAGATCCGGCGAGACAATGCAAGAAAATGAAGAATGAAATGCTGAAACTGCAAAACAAAAAACAAACAGAAAGAAATATTTTTTGGTTGATGTAAGATTGCCAAGAATCGAGGATGCTCCTACATCAATTAGGTTAGTTCCAATGAATTTAGAATAGTCATAGCTTCATTAGGATGTCCCAAATGAACCCATGATAGTCATATCTTCATTAAAGAAGTCCTAATGAATATATGACAACCATATATTCATTAGGGTTGTCCTAATGAATCCATAACTGTCATAGATTGTTTAGGGAAATCCTAATGAATACATGACAATCATAGATTCACTAGGACTATCATGACTTCATTAGGGAAGTCTTAATGAATATGGGGTGGCCATAGTTTCATTACGAATGATAAAGACACAAATCTAATGATGAAAAAATAATATTGTGCTTTATTTTTCTAATATGACCCTAAATGAATGAAGAAGATTAATTAAGGAAATTGGTTTGTCATTGTTATTTGGATGGAATATATCTTTTGTGATTGCCATACAAACTGTAAGAAGGTGGTATCTTAAGAAAGGTCTTCTTAGGAGTAAATGATTTTTACTTTAGATCATAAATTCACTTTCTAATGCCTTCCTTGATGCATGGTGAGGAGCATAATGATGGTAAATTGGTGCAAGAGCACCCAGGGGCATGAACAACCCTACACCAAACCAAAAAATAATGCAAATTTAATTTCCCAATTTCTTTTATTTATTTAAGCTTCTTATGAAATTTCTTAGCATTGGATTGACACAAGTTAGATGTTAGTAGTTGCAACTGGTTGTAGATATGTTAGCAAAATGTGGAAACATAGAACTATTTGATTGTAAGATTATGAGATATGGATAAAAACACAATGATGTGACACACTTTTATAAAGGAAGTGGCCAACACAACTAAAACTGTTTAACTTCAACTGCATAAAAATTACATTTCTAAATTGAATTTCAAAATGATGTAAACTGATCAAATGTAGAAATATTAATGAAATTTATATTTCTTATTTTTAATTATTATTATTATTTTTTGACATTTTTTATATATTGAAAGATAGGTTTTTTATTGCTGAAAAATGTTGAAAATTAAGGGTTCTAGTCGCCGTCACCAAAAACAAATGAAAACGAACTTATTTGTTTCTGATTTTAATTTTCCAAATAGAGGACATATATATGCAGTATTAAAAAAAAATAAAAATTTTTATGCATTTTTTTTCTCCTAATAATATTTTAAAGTCCAACATAGTTGAGTTTGGTAGTTTTCATTTGGCGTCACCTTTTGTCTACTAAATTTATCATTATAAAAAAAATACCCATTTGGAGAAGATTCTCTCATATAGTGAAATACATTTTAATTTTAATTTTTTAATATCATTTAATATTTTTTTAAAAAATTTCTAATCAGGTTCTTTTTAAAACATACTCGTAATGTTTAATTAATAAAAAATATTAAAAGTAATCAAAATACTTAAAAAAAATGTATGCCCAGATTTGTGACTTCAAGCTCTACAAAAGGGTATTTTTTTATTTTTGTAAAAAATATTCTATCTGAAGAAAAATAGCGTAGAAGTTAAAATTTTCTAAAATGCAGAGAAAATCACTTTTTTGTGCCACATCCATGACACATAGGCTTGTTCAACTGAACTAACTCCCGACAACTTCGGTCCCCCAATCAACCAAGGGACAAAGTGTCATGTTTTTTTTGTTTTTTTTGTTTCCTTTTTTACAAATTCAATTCGATAGGGTTAATTTGAAGGTGATTTGAACATATTTTTGTGGGTGACTTTTAAAAGGTATATTTTTATTCAATTTGATATTTTTTATGTTAATTTTAATTTATTAATTTAAATAATGTTTTAATATTTATATTACGTGTGTAATTAGATGAAAAGTGACATAACATTATGTTTTTACCCACATGTACAAAATGAATACAACAAATGCATTTGACAGGTGCAAAATTAGTTGTCACGGTCTTTGCTTGTATCCTCACATGATGTTAAAGATTTGGAATAGGGCATGACTTGCATCCATTCTTACAAAGTTTTTCCATATGTTATGGTCACAATTGTAGGGCAGGCGAATTGTTTAGTAAAATGCCTCAGAGATAATTTTTTTTATAGAATATGCAAATAATGGATATGTTGAAAAGGCTGTAAAAACTTTCAAGAAAATCAAGTAGTAGGCGTACAGACAAATTTCATAGCATTAACCAATATCCTCACATCCTCGCATGATACATAACTAATAGACACACAAATGAAGCCCCCTAGCCGCAATTGTAAGGAGAATAAATGATTTTTATTTTATTAAAAAATCGCTTAGCAATGAGAGGCCTCTAAGTTCGATGAGGACTCAAAAAATAGAATAAACATCCATCAAAGAAGAAATGTATTTGGAAGAACTTAACGTAGGAGATGAAAGGATTGAAAACGAATTGGTGAAACCAAAACAATGGGGGTAGACAAAGCTTCACAGATTATAAAATGACATTATATTAACAAAAGAAAGTGGGGGTATGGCCAAGAGGGAGTGAAGTCTACAAAGTAATGTGTGTGGCTGCGTAGAGTGTGTTATGTTAGAAGGTATAAGTAGAGTGTGTGAGGCTAATAGAAGGCCAACATTTGAGTTAGCAATAAAATTTATAAATCATTGTTGCAATGCGAGTGTTGCTTTTGAGCAAAGAGTCTTTGCATCATTTTTTTTTTTTGAGTTTGTGTATTTGTGAGGCAAGAGTTTTTTTGTCTTGCATCATAAATTGTACTTTTATCATGTACTTGTAGATAGATTTTCTTCATTGGATGATAGTGTTGGCATATGACGCTATTTTGATGATGCTTTGGTGAAGATTGATGATGTCTAGTGCATGATATTTTTTAGGAGATGTCATTGATGACAACTCAACCTATTGATCTTATTCGATATGGAGTTTGGTATATCCAGATGTCTTAAGTAAAGTCTGTCAATGATACTCTATGTACAGTTTTAGTGAGAATCTCTCATTTTTGGTGATGTGTTCTTCATTTTTCGTGATCTGAGTTAAGTTGATTAGGTATGAGAAACAGATTATCACACAATCTTATCCTTTGGTGTTGTTTCCTAAGCATGTTAGAAGGTCTGGTACCCAGTAGACCAGTAAAATAGAGTTATTTTCATTATTGATGATGTAATGTGTGACCAAATTCTTTGTGGTGATTCCGATGGTTGTTTGTTAGTTAGAAGCAATTGGACCGACTTATGGAAGTGTGTGATCGTATGTTTTGGATCCGGAATATAGTTTTGTAAATATTTGAGCCGACATTGAAGCTACACATTTTATATTTTGAGAAGTCGACTTGTGGGAGATCAATTTGGTTAGTGCGGATATATAAGATCGACTTGGATGATGTTTATGGTAGATGATATGATGTGTGAGATGTTTTTGGGATCGATTGAGCACAATTTCATATCCACACTTTTAGTTTTGTTGATCTGGTAATCAATAGCAGAGAAGAACAAGGTAGTTTATCAGAATAGTGCAGCGGATCACTTTGTGCCTATTTGGAATTGTTATTTGGCATAGTCAGGTGCTATTATTTAGTTCATTACTCATTATAATAATTTTGTATTATTTTGTAAGGTAGTGAGCCTTCCTTCGGGTTGTAGCCCTTTTGTAATTAAGCACTCAGCTCTAGGTAGTGTGCCTAAATGCATGTGCATTCCCCTCATGTAATATTGTTTTACTACTAGCCATAGTATAATAATATTGTGGGTGCTCAATCCCACAATGGTTTTTCCCTTTCCAGTTTTGCATGTAAAAATATTGGCATTATGGTTATACTCTTATTTACATTGTGTTTTAGCATTTTAGTTTCTATTCTTTGCATCTAGTGGTTAGAGAATCAAATTAACAAGTTTGTAAATACTAAAACGCTAATTCACCCCCCCTCCTTTCAGTGTTATTTGATTCCAACAATTGGTATCAGATCTTAGTTCCTCCAAGGAATCCTAACAACTTGATGAAGATTCAAAAGATTGAATCAATGGACTCTGGTTTGCAGAGGCAGTTTGTAGAGTCAACTTCGTGTGGCACTTGAAGATCTTGATGTAGAAATGAAGGAAAAGAGTATCTTGAAAATAAATTTGAATGTAGCCAAAGAATTTATTGAAACCTTAAAAGATCAATTGAACACTTCTTGGGAAAAGAGAAATGAGTTGATGGACAAACTAATAGAAAAAGAAGAGCAAATCATTGAAAATCAAGATAAGACAGATGAATGTGAGAAGTTGGCTAGAGATAATATAGTTTTGAAAAATGAGATGCAATCTATTGTGATGAAGCTGACTAAGGAGATTGAAGACCAGAAGAAGAAAGAAGAAAAACTAGCTCAAACATTGAAGGAAAGATTAGATGAATGTAGCATAATAACCTATGAGAATGACTAGTTGAAGCTTGAGTTGACGCAAACGAAGAATGATGGACAAGAACTTGAGAGATAGATCATAATTCTGAGAGGTGAGTTGGCTACTGCTAATGAATACAAAGAAAAGTTAAAAGCTAGTTCATCCTGGTTGGATGAGATATTGGAAATTCAAAGACATGGAAAAGACACAAGAGGACTTGGATTTGAGAAAGGAGAATCCTCTGGTTTTGGTCAAAGCAATCATCAATAGAAGAGCAAGAAACCTCTGGTAAGACAACCTAATGCCTATAAATTCAATGATAGATGTTCTACTTGCAATAAATTTGATCATATGGAAAATCAATGAAGAACTAGGATGAATAATGGAATGATGAACAATATGAACAATGGTCCTACCTTTACCGGTCAATGTTTCAAATGCAACCATTTTGGACATAAATCAAATATGTGCAGAGTGATGAACAATTTCTAGAACAAGAGATGTTTTACATGTGGGATGTTTGGACATATATCTAACCAATGCAGGATGTGACCAAATCAACTTTAGGCCTATGCAGAGAAATGTTGTCTGTTATGCATGTAACAAATTAGGTCATATTGTAAGGCATTGTAGAAGCAAGAATACATCGGTGAACAGAACAAATCTGATGAGAAAGTCAAATAAAAGATAGATGAAATCAAAGATTAGCATAAGAAGATGTGGGTAAAAAGGAAGATTCAAATGTGCAGAATGTCTCCACACCTGAATCCAGTGATGGAACCTCATCCGGTAACTAGGGCTTTTTGGCCTTAAGGAGTTTTTCATGCTAATATTTAGAACCTACTCTTCAGAGATTTGTAACCAGTTTTGGAAGGTTGCACAAGATCTAGATCAATCATATAGATGATATCTAGAAGAATTGTGACAATTTGGTAATTCGGTGAATGAATTAATGAAAAACAGTGTAACCGGAAGAGCATTTAATTACAACTGGAAATTAGGTTTTTTGAGGTTAAAAAGGGCATTTAAAGAGTTTATTCTTCAATTAAATCGAGAGAAAAGAGAAGAGTAGTAGAGTGAAAGAGATTTGATAGCAAAATCAAGTTCGAAGCAATCATTCAGCAATTTCCAGAGCCCAATTGTAAATCAAGAGGTATTTATCCGTTCATGCACTATCCTTTTAAACCCTAAAATTCATCATGTCATCTACATCCATTATTTATATCCCTCTAGTAGTTGATATTTTGGAGAGGGTAAGGCTCGTTTTCAAAAGGCATCCTTTCAAATTGGTTGAAGATGATTTGGAAGGAGCGTTTTCATCAGTCCCGTACGACGTTCTTCACAATGAAGACATTAGGGCATACATTTATTATGATATTGAAGAACTTGGCAATGTAGACATGCTTACACTCTATAACAAGCATATGGTGGACAATTTTGGAAATCTGAAGCTGGAATATAAGATTCTTAATGACAAGGGTTTCACACAGTTTTTCCATTTTCTGATATTTGATGAAGCAGAATGGGTCTGGTACATTCTCAATAGAGTTCATGATGAGTTCATATGGCTGGACAAACCACATAATATTACAAAATAGACCATTCAGGTAGTCACTTGCTTGAGTGCAACCAGTGAGATTCTAAGCTTGAGGAAAGTACATAATACCATTGTGGTAGTTGTTACCGATTCCCAATATGAGAACCGATTGATGGCAATCAGTGATATTGTTGAGCATGATGTTATATTTGCCTCAATGGTGGTAGGCTACAAGGTATATGAATCTATTAGGAAGATCTCGATCTCCAGTACTGCCATATTCACTGCATATAAGATGCTCAAGGAGAATTAAAGGTGTGATTTGTGCTCAGTACTCTTGAGTGAATTGTTGAGCAACTTGAAGAAAATTAAGCAAGATATGAAACATACCTTCAAGTTTGGATTCTAAATTGTGTGCTTAGCTCTCTATTTCTTGAATGAGATCCTTGGAGTTGGAAAAGTCCAATGGGCTTATGACAAACAGGCAGTGATGAAAATTAAGGAAGGATTGTTGGCTATAGGTGACAATACAATGACAATATCTTCCTTATGGGGATATTTCAAGAACTTCTAGGCCTCTATGAAAAGAAGAGAAAGAATCCCCAAAGAGATAGTAGAAAAATATGAGAAGATGATTTCTTTTATGGTTGATAAGGATCAGTGTCATATGGAGGCAGTTGAGGCGAGAACATTTGGATCATGCCTATGGGATATGAGGTTGATGCTAATACACTTGATGCATATGCTCAACACATATTGAGAAAACCAATAGGCTAGAAAGAGAAGAGATTTGGAAATTTTTAGGGAAAGGATCTAGATCTGGATAAGAAGTTCACTAGAGCCGCAAGGAAAAGGAAGGTAAGAAAGGAGGTTGAGGAACTTGCTGAACAAATGAGCATTACTAGGGAAGCAGTGGAAAGGGCAAGAGAGAAAAACATCCTGAAGGAGGAAGATGTGGTGAAGCCACAAGTTAAACTGATGCCTTCCAAGTTGTCCAAGGTGAAGCATAGCAAATCTGCACCTACCTCTGGTGTGTACAAGCCAGTACCTCCACCCAAGACTAAATTGACAACATCTATCGGTGGAGCTGAGAGGAGGAAGAAAGAGAAATCTACAAGACAATATGTTGCAGTAGAAGAAGAAACAAATTCAGATGAAGAGGTGAGGCAAGTAAAGAAGACTGCCACCTATGCAAGGGTAGTTTAGAAACCTACATCCAGTGATTCTCCTCTAGCAAAGAAATCTAAGTCACAAAGAGAGCCATCTAGAAGGACAAGGACATGCAAGAATAAATCTGAGATAGATGAGGCCCTGAAGTTCGGTAAGATTGAATTTTCCTTCACTATAGTACCCCCATTGCATAAAATTGTAGATACAATAGTCAATGAAGGTAATTTACCAAACCTTCTTGTATATTATTAGAATTCTTCTAAAAAAGTCTGGAGAGCTATAGAAAAGGCAATTGTACACTATATGAATTCTTTTAGTAAAGCATTGATTGAGTTGTCATATCTTATCCCGTAAGAGTTGTATGATATTTTGGATGCTTGGAGATACACAACTAGTGTAGAAGATAAAAGGTTGAAAGAATTTACATCAGTAAAGTTGTGTCTGGAAATAACAAGAGAGGAAATACCTAAGATTTTGGGACTTGCAAAGGAGAATTTTTGGAGAAAGCATAGAGTAAATAGGATAATGTTCAAAAGGGTTGTAAATAATACTGAAGGTATTTTGAGAATTTATTGAAAGAAAATGGCTATCAAGTTATTTTGGAGAAGGATAACACCCATCCAAAAGGACATTCAAGTAAAGACACTTCTCTTCTAGCAATTCATTTGTAGACAAAAGTTTCTTAGGATCAACCATCTATACAAATTGATCCGGTTGATTAGGAAGCTCCAGTTGATGTTCCTGATAATTAAGCAGTAGATAAATCTGGTGATGCTACTCAAGATCCTCTAGAGATTGAGATCATAGTAGAGATGATAGATGAGGATATGGGTGAAGTAGGAAAGGGTAGTGGAAATGATGAGAAAGATGAAGAGTATGTAAATACTAAAGAACCTATGAAGGAAAAGGATGAAGGGTAGACAAACAAGGCTCTGATAACCATGAAAACAACCAATATTCTTGATAAAGGAAAGCAAATTGTAGTTGAAGATGATCTTTATCATGGTTCGGTTGATTTAAGTACAATGTCCCCTCTACACACACTAAAATTGGCCACTCTTGTGCAAATCAAGGCTAGTGAGGACTTACTCAAGTCTGCATAAGAAGAGGAGGTATTATCTTTGGCCACTATAGTTTTGGAGAAAGTATTGCCTAACCAAGTAAGAAAATTACCAATGACCAACCCTCTACTAAGCTCAAGGATATGTTAAATAAAGTAGAATATGATTTTGTATCACTAGAGAAAGCTACGGATATAAAGGTTTTGAATAAGTTCAATAAGATGAGGCTTCAAACCTATTTAAAAACAATTGAGACTAATAGGGAAGTTTTGAAGTCTACAGTGAAAAGTGTGGAAGATGCATTAGATGAAGGCAAAAAAAATATTCAAATCATGTCTATTTTTGCCCAAGTTTACTGCAGATATTGATAAGCAAATAAGAGATCTTGAAGGGAAGCTAGCCAATATTGGTCATTCATTTGCTCCTCATTCAATTTTTCCAAATTCCCTAGAAGCCCAAATAATGGATCATACTGAAAAAATAAAGGGCTTCAATAAGGGAAAAGAGAAAGTGTTAAGTAGAGTGAGAGAACTAAGAAGTCTAATCACTCCCCGAATGGACACCTTACTTGGAGCTTTGCAGGATGCAGTCAATGCTTTAGATAAACTGGTGCCATCAGATCTCAAAGGTGTTGAAGTTCATGAATACATGTTCAATGTTCTAATTAATTCTTTAGATTGTTTCTCAAGAGGATGGAATGGGTATTTGCAATCCTTGAAGGTCACTTATGCATACATTTTTTAATTCATGTAAATTATTGCATTCATTTGTACATAAGTTTTGGCAGATTCCTACCCTTTACCATTGATGTCAAAGGGGGAGAGAGTTGAGAGAGAGAAGTGAAAAATGATGCTCATTCTTAAGGGTAGTCAATTGATTTGTCAATTGAGTGTATAGATGATTCAGTTCAGTGTACGGATTTCAAATTATTAGATTGCTTGTTGTTTTTGGAGTTTTTGAACACTTATCATTTTTCACAACGTTGCCATCAATGCTAAAGGGGGAGATTGTTGGCATATGACACTATTCTGGTAATGCTTTGGTGAATATTGATGACATTTGGTGCATACTATTTCTTAGGAGTTTTTATTGATGAAAACTCAACCTATTGATCTTATCCAGTATGGAGTTTGGGATATCCGAATGTCTTGAGTAAAGTCTATCGGTTATACTCTATGTACAATTTTGGTGAGCAGTTCTAATTTTTGATGATGTATTATTGGTTTCCATGATCTAAGTTAAGTTGATTAGGCATGAGAAGAATATTATCATGTAATCCTATCCTTTGGTGTTGTTTCCTAAGCATGTTAGAAGGTTAGGTATCCGGTAGAGAAGTAAAACAAAGTTATCTTAATTATTGATGGTGTAACGTGTGATCGAATTCTTTGTGGTGCTTCCGATGGTTGTTTGTTAGTTCAAAGAAATTAGAACGACTTATGGAAAGAGTGTGATCATATGTTTTGGATCTAGAATATAGTTTTGTAAAGATTTGAGTCGACTTGAAGCTATACATTTCATATTTTGATAGTTTGAGAAGCTGACTTGTGGGAGATCAATTTTGTTAGTGCGGATATATAAGATCGACTTGGATGATGCTTTTGGTAGATGATATGATGTGTGAGATTCTTTTGGGAGTGATTGAGAATAGTTTCACGTGCACACTTTTAGTTTTGTTGATTCGATAATTAGTACCAGAGAAAAACATGGCAATTTATCAAAACAATATAGTGGATCACTTTGTGCCTAACCAAAATGGTTATTTGGCATAGTCAAATGCTTTTATTCAATTCATTACTCATTGTAATCATTTTTTATTAGCCTGTAAGGTAGTGAACCTTCCTCCGAGTTATAGCCCTTTTGTAATTGAGAAGTGAGCTCTAGGTAGTGTGCTTGAATGCATGTACATTCCTCTCATGTAATATTGTTTTACTACTGGCCATAGTATAATAATATTTTGGGTACTCAATCCCACCATGGTTTTTCCCTTTCCACATTTCCACATAATTTTTTTGGTGTTATGGTTATGCTCTTATTTGCATTGTGTTTTAATATTTTAGTTTATGCTCTTTGCATCTAGGTAGTTAAAGAATCAGATTTAACAAGTCTGTAAATACTGGAACACTGATTCACCTCCCTCTCAATATTTTTTGATTCTAATAGATAGCTTGTACTTTTATCATGTACTTTATTGGATAATGGATGTAGGACATCCCTAATGAACCTAGGAAGATCCTAATGAATGTAGGACTATCTTAATGAACCCAAGACTATCACTAACACATTTGGACACATTTTCCAACGAAATATCATCAAAATTCTGACCGTTTTGTGTCGCAAGTTTGATGAAATGGTGGCAAGTTTTTCATCATTGAAATTTCATTGGAGCATCCAATGCAGGATATTTCATCGAACAATCAACAAACATTTCATCGGAAATGAATTTCACCTCGCATGGAGCTAGGCAACTATTTTCGTTGGAACTCTAATGGAAACCATGGTAGTTTTCCATCACATGTACAATAATCTCATTGAAACCATGTTACGTGCAATGAATTTTAATAATATCAATCATTATAATTCCAATGGATTGACACTATGCTTCAACAAGAATGTTGTGCCTTTGATGAAACATTTCGTCAGAAGTTTAGTAGTCTTGTCGGGGCATTTTTGGGGGCGTTCATCAAAATTTTGATGAAAAGTTATTTAAAAAAAAAACATCAGTCAATCTCTTTCTTTCTCTCACCATATATCTCTATCTATCCCTCTCTTTGCCTCTTTCTCTCGAGTGTCTCTATCCCATTCTATCCATTCTCTCCCTCCCTCTCCCTCTCTCTCTCTCTAGCTCTCTATCTCTATCTCTCCCTCTCTTTGCCTCTTTCTTTCTCTTAGGTGTCTCTATCTCATTCTATCCATTCTCTCCCTCCCACTCCTTTTCTCTCTGTCCCCTTCTCCCTGTCGACCTCTATCTCTATCTCTCCCTTTCTTTACAAGGTTTAGAGTTAGGTTTGGGGATTGATGGTTCACTAAAAACTCTCTATATCCATATTATTTGCATTACATATCACTACAAACTTAAACTTAACTTTGGAAAATTTTACTTGGCCAATAGATGGTTAAGTTACTCTAATTTGGTTAAGGGTTATAAAAGGTTGTCGAAACTTAAACTTAACTTTGGAAAATGTCAATGTTGTCAAATTGTGAGTGCTATGAGGTTTTTATTATCAAATAGAGATAAGGGCTTTTGAGTATCAAGAGGTGATAGAAGACAGGGTGAAAGAAATTCAAAAAGTACGGTAAAAAAACCCTTGAGTTCAATCATTCACTAAGAAGTGATGGTAATGAGAGGTTTTAGATTAGAGAGATGTTGTCAAAGGAAGACTTAGAGCAACCAAGTTACTGCTATGTAATTTTGGGTAATGTTTTAATTGCAAAATTATTAGTTCAATGATTGCAAGTTTTGTGTAGAAGATGCTCTAAAGTCTTGAAATGTAAAATTTTTGACTATTTATGGGAAGCCTTAGATACAAGGGGATATGTTTTTGTCTTATTTAAGTCCTTAGCTTGACTAAGATCAAAATATCCATATGTATTTGATAGTGACAAATGCTAATGATTGCATTGACAAGATGCTACTATTCTAAAGAAAAAAGCAATCCATATGCAAAGCTTCAAGAAAATTAAAGAGAGGAAAGAAAACTTGAAAAATATATAGATTTATACCTTCCCATATAGGTTGTATTGATCCATATTAAAGAAAATATGAACACCAATGGATTCGGTCCTTGGTAACAAAATGGATTAGCAATGGTAAGTTATTTCCATGTAAACCATAGTCAAAGTCAACCATCAACGAGTCTTTGAAGGGTAAGCATACATGAATTGTTCCTTGCCTAATCTGTAACCAACATTTATCAATGATTGTGTATGTGTTAGCTTATGTGGTAGAAAGTGAAAAATTTAACCAAACAAAATACAATAAAATAAACTTAATTTAGTCAATAATTTAGGTAATTTAGTCAAATTATCTAGCTTGAAATATAGCCACACCACTCACAGATACCTTGCTCTTGCAATTATGTTGAAGACAAAATAATAAAATTCTCAACTGATCTGATGATGTCAAGTATTGCTCTTAGTTTGAAAGATCAGGACTTGAAGCATTGGATGCCCCAAAGACATGAAAGAAAATATGGATAGACTAACATCTATATTATAAAGCATTGGATGCCCCAATTAAGACACAAACACATCCAATGCTTCATAGTATAGACTCATTAGTCTACTCATCTTTTCTTTTAAGGTTTGATGTTCGTGGGAATCTATAACTCTACATGTAAGAAGCTGATCTATAATTATGGATCATGATTATAAAATGAAATTACATCAGTATATAGAGTTAGTATATATAACCCTATCTCAAAACAATCATGTTATCCTACCCATGGAAAAGTATCCAACAATATGTCCACATAGGTTGTATTGATTCGTCTTAAAGAAAATATGAACATCAATGGATTCAACCCTTAGTAACAAAATGAAATAGAAATGGTGAGTTATTTCCATGTAAACCATAGTCAAAGTCAACCATCAATGAGTCTTTGAAGGGTAAGCATACCTGAACTGTTCCTCGCCTAATTTGTAAACAACATTTATCAACAATTACGTACGTGTTAGCTTATGTGGTAGAAAGTGAAAAAATCAACCAAACAAAATACAAGAATATAAACTTAATTTAGTAAAAAATTTAGGTAATTTAGTCAAATTACTTGGCTTGAAATATAGCCGCACCTCTCATAGATACCTTGTTCTCGCAGTTATGTTGAACACAAAATAATTAAGTTCTCAACTGATCTGATGATGTCAAGTATTTCTCTTAGTTTGAAAGATCGGGAATTGAAGCATCATATGCCCCAAAGACAAGAAGAAATAAAATATGGATAGAGTAATAAGTCTATACTATGAAGCATTGGATGCCCCAAAGACACAAACACATCCAATGCTTCATAGTATATACTTTTTAGTGTACTCATCTTTTCTATCATATTTTCCTTTAAGGTTTTATGTTCATGGGAATCTGTAACTCTATGTTTAAGAAGTCGATCCAATCAACTTGTGGTGTTGTTGTTCATGTTGGCTCTGTTGGACCCTGCAATTAAGATTCAATACTCATTATTCAATAATATTAACAGTGAAACATAATGAGATATTGAAAAGAGTGTTAACTTATTGAGCCTAGCAAAAGGTCTCGGTTGGAAAAGTTATTTTGTGGTTTGTGTTGTGTTTGGTTTCAGGTGTGGATCCATCTAATTGAAAAGAAGGTGTTGGAACAGGTTAGGACGAAACCTGGTTGTGGTTACCAAGAGACTAGGGTGAGAGGAGAAAGTGACTCCTAGGTGAGGCAAGGAAGTTATGAGTTTGTGGTAGTATGAGAGGTGGATGCTTGGATGAACACCTGAGTTGTAGCCATTGGATACTCCATTGATGGGAGTAGTTGAGAGGATGCCTCAAACCTATCAAAGTGCAGGTTGTATGGATTAGTGAGAACCTTAAAGGAGGTTTTTGATAGTTTCTCTCTTTATTCCCATGGTTTGAGGAAGATTTTTTACATGTTATGAGTTATTACAAGAGAAGGAATGAGATCCTAGTTGGATAGTCCTTATTGAGTAGCCAAGATGGTGTTGATGATTGTCATAGAGTTGAGAAGCATCGTTAAGAGTTCAAGAAGGTTGGTTATGAATGGTAGAATGCATGTGAGTGGCTGGACAAGGGCTTGAGAAGGCTTAAGTGAGTTTGGGCTATCAAAGTCTAGTGAGTAGGTCGAGGAGTCAAAGAAGAAATTTCACCTATTGAGTTCATGAGAAAAGAAACTAGCTAGGGATAACAACAAATTTGAAAAGGACTTCAAGTAACACAAAGGTCACAAATAATCTCTACATAGTTATGAAGAAAGTTTAAAGACAATGAACAAGGAGATCATATCAGTACGAAACAATATATGCACAATCCAAGATGCATTAGCTCAGACATAGGATAGTAAGAAAAGGCCTCAAAGCCTCCATGATCTCAGTCAAACCCAGAAGGATCAGTCCAGGAGTTGATGCATTAATAGAGACAATGATGAGAGCATGAATCCTTTTCTATTTTAGCAAGGATCTCAGAAGATCCATTCATTTAGCAAGGAGAATCTTAGAAAGGAGAAACTTGTTACTATTACTACTACAACTCCTTCTTTAATCCATCAAAGGACAAGGTCGTCTAAGGCTAAAGATGAAATAAGGAAGCACCTGAAGAAATTCCAATTGCCCATAAGAGATTAAGAAAAGGTTCCAAACAAATTATTATTGTATCTTCTAAAGAAGACAAGAAGACCAACCACTCCAAAGGATACTAGAAAAGGATACCACTAAGCAAAATATCCTAGACTATTGATATAACAAATAATGAGGAATAAATTATTGAGAAGACTAATGTTTCAAAAGTTAATGTTAAGGAAGAGGAGAACCAAAGAAAGGGAACCTAGGGTAGAAGATCTCACACAAGATGATGTATAAGAAGAAGAGATAAGGGTGTCGATGCTTGATGGAAGGATGAATGGTATATGAAGATTATACTCAATGTTAGGATGAAGGATACATAATTGGTGAATATTGGCCAATACATTTGGTATTTGATGCTATTTGATGCTATTTGTATCAAAGTTTCAAACAGATTACATGTTGAAATTGTGAGGCCCTACCCCGAGCTCGTCATAGAACTTCTTTATTTTCCACTATGGACTTATAATTCAATACATTACTTTTATGCACTATATATTTTGAGACTATTTGATAGATGATTTGATATCATTGGATATGATATATCCCATATTATGTTTAATTTCAGTACTTATGTTGATGATGTTATGATTCATGCATGCCTAGTTGATGAAGCTTTATATGATTTCAATGATGTTGCAATTTAGTAAAGGGTTACATATGGATTGTTAGGAAAGGTAATTTGATTTTATCCTTATTGTTCTTTGATTAATAGATCGAACCATGAAATGATGTGAAACTGCATGCTATGTGTTTTAAAGTGTATTCTTTTATATATGTATGCATATTGTTTTGGACCTACTGATGTGTGGGCTGAGATGTGTAGGATATTAATCCATGTGACCATGGAAATATACAGGAGAACTAGAGCCAAACCTATGTATGATCGTGAAGCCAAAGTTTGTATATTTGGAGAGACAATACCTCATTTGTAATGTGTTTATTTTGTATAAGTGAATGCATGAGTGTGTATTCAATTTGTTCATCTTTCATTTATTTTCACCTTGAAAAGACATGTCCAAGTGTATGTTGATGTATTGTATTTTATGGTGTCACTTTACACTTGTGATGTATTATGAGTTGGCATGTGACATGACTTTGAGAGGGAAATATGAAAACCTATGCATTTTTCAAATCCCATTATTTTTCCCAAAAGACAACTTGGTTAGGGAGCCTTGGTATGGTCAAATCAAGTTTGACCCGTAGGTAAACTTTAGGTGGGTTTTTTTGGGGGCAAACCAACTCCTATAGTTGAGATTAAGTCACTTTTTAAGGCCCACTTGATATAGATATGGGCAAGGGACCTTTTTGAGCATATAACCACTCACATGTGATTGTCAAGTCGCTTCAAAAGTGACCTTTTCTTGATGGACGAAAATCATCTCTTAGAAGATTGAGTCTTGGTAAGACAACCTTCCATTCTTGTGTTGGATGCACTTTTCCACCTTACACTTACCTTTTTAGTTTCCTTTGTTAGAAACCTTGTAAGAAGATTGGGAAGACCAACCTATGAGCTCTCACCATCCTCTTACAAGTAAGTTGAAAAATGTGAGGAGAGAGTCTACTTAGGAAAAAAATTCAGAATTAGAATTTTTATCACTCACTCTCCAATCTTGGAGATGAAGAATTATTGGAAGAATTTTTGAATTTGAAGGGGAAATTTAGCTAAGGTAGAAAGCTTTGAGTTGGTGAAAAAATCTTGTTGGCTTGGGTTGGAGGCTCTTCATCAAATCTCTCATCGAATACCATCGCAAGAGTTGAGGTTGGTGCATTATCACCCAGTTTTAAATGCATATTTTGGTTGTTTTTATGTAAATCTGCATGTTGTAAAAATCTTGTGTTTGCAACTTGAGTGTTGTGCTATTTTGAGTATTGGTTGAGTTTTTCATTTTGTATAATGCTTACATATGTGTGTTGTTTATGTGAGTCAAGACCAAAATCACCCTTGGGATGGTAGAGTAGTCTTGGGGTGAAGGGAGTTTGACATTCATAGGGTGTAGAGTCTCTCTTCCAGGAAGAGAGGGAAACAAGGATCTAGGATCCTTGCTGCATTTTATTTGTTTAAATTGGGGGTCATAAGGGAATTTTGGGCTTGAAATCCTCAGGGGGACATAAGGGTTTTCTTTTTGTGGTCATGAGAGACCAAGTTTGAAAGAAGATTTTGGCCTTGCGATGGCCTTGGGTTATTTTATGATACTTGCAGATCTCCCCATGTTTATTTGACCTTCACCCCACTTAAAAAATGCCATTTTTGATGGCTATGTGATAAGATTGGGATGAGAGTTTTGTGTTGAATGTATTCTCTTGTATTTTGAAAATTGTATTTGTGTGTTGCATGTTTGTAACCTATTTGGAATCTAGTTCTCTCAATCTTGAGGGTGGCCTCTTGTATGCCTAGGATGGGAGGTGAGCCTCCATGGTCACAACCAAAGGAGTTATTTCATTTGCAGGTCTACATTTTGGATATAGAACAAAGAAGGAAAGTTATCTATGTGACTGAATGAGGAATGCTTCTAGTTGTACTTTCAAGATTATTTCAGTTTATGCTCATTTTCTAGTGTTATTGAATTTTGAAAAAAAAAATTGTAGAGGGAAAGAAACAAATGTATTTTACCTTCCTACTATTGAGTTTCAAAAACAAGATGTATGAGAAAGAAATGTTATTATTTCTTTAAGTTTATGTAATTAGTATCAAAAGGAAGGATGCAAGAAATGTGTAGTAATTAGTTGTAATTCTTATTTGAGTAAATGCAAGTTGGAAATATTTACTTTTAATTGCAATATGGAGTTGTGTTTCATATTTAAGCGATTGTGGAAATAAAGGAAACTTGCTATCACTAAACTAGTATTAGTTATATTATGTTTAACTCATAGATAGTTATCTCTTAACAAGTTAATTCTTACATAAAATAAATAGAAGAGTTCCATTTTATTTCCAGCAAATTTCATTTGTAATACTATAGGAAAATAAAATACTTGGGAAAAAGAAATAGATTCAGATCCATTTATACTTTTGTTAATGTTTTAAATTAGTTTATTAGTTAATCTAAAAAGTTTAGATTTAAACACTATATTAGCATTTCCTTTACTCTCATGAAAATAATAATATTTTAACCTTAAAGTATATTTAATTGAAGCATCTCTATTATTTATCTCGAAACTAGTAAACTTGGAAATAAAACCAGAATGGAAGAAATATACTATTATGGGAATTTAAATGAAAGAAATATAAGAAATATATATATATATATATATATATATATATATATATATATATATATATATCTCTGTGTGTGTGTGTGTGTGTGTGTTAATATAAAAAAAGATTGTTTAAAATACCATGTATATATGTGTGTGTGTATATACATACATATGTATATGTATATATATATCTATATATCTATATGGAAATATATATATATATATATATATATATATATATATATATATATATATATTTATTTATTTATTTATTTATTTGTATAAAGACTTTTAAATAAATTGATGGGATGTATTTCTTTCATCCCATGGGATATATATATATATTTTCAAATAAATATATTTATATACATAGACATAGATATATGTGTGTGTGTGTGTGTATAAAACGTAAATAAACTCCTTGGAGATTAACTAATTAATAATAATTGCCAGGGGTCGTTATAATTTTTAAATATAGTGTAATGATCCTATTGGTTATTAGATAACCATGGCTATTAAATTAATGTTAATATAAAAAAAGGTGTATAATAATAATAATGTATTAAAGTTGGAAACCTCGCAATTAAATAATACATTTTGCATTAATGATTAAATGGCATTATTTGAGTTAATTTAATTAACTCTAAACGATAGTGGACTTAAATAGTTAATTCTATGGTTTTTTGTTGGGTGATGGATGATGGGATAGATGGCTCTATGTGTGCATGGGTGTTGTGCTAGGGTCGATGTGCCCTAGCCCGTGTCATGCGGTCTAATTGCTTCATTCCATGGGGGGAGGTTCTTGCTTGCTGGGGCTCAATTTTTTCTTGCTCGTGGTTGGGTTTTCTCGATTGCCACAGGGTTTTTTTGCAACCCTTTTCTTTTTCTTCTGCTCTGGGTTGCATTTGGGGTGTGTCAGGTTTTTGGGTTGGGTTTTTCCCCCCTTTTCTTTTTCTTTTTTAGTATTTTCTCTGGATCCATGGAGAATAGAGGATTATCCTCTTTTCAGATGGTCTCTAGAGGTCTGGATATGGCAGATCCATCTCATTTGATGCATGCATGTGGAAAGGAACACATTGGTCATTCCCAATCAGAGGTAGGCATCTCTTCTTTGAAAGAGCCTTTTCGCATGAAAAAGGTGAATGGTTGTTTGGAGAGATCCCAAGATCGTCAAGTTTTGGTTATTCAACCTGAGCAAATTGCAAAGGATGTTAAATATTGGTGCAATCATGCTTTCATATGCAAATTTATCGGTCTTCACCTCTCTATACCTATTTTAGAGTCTTCAATGCTTCGTCTCTAGAATCTTGAAGGAGACATGGAGCTACTTATGGTAGCCAATAACTATTTTCTGGTTATTTTTGCTAGCCTAGCAGACAGGAACGAGGCTTTTGAGGGTGACCCTTATTTTTTCAACCAGGTGGGACTCTTTATCAAACCTTGGCATATTGGTTTTAGTTATGTTGAGGATCTTCCCTCTCGTGTGCCTGTGTGGATCTGATTGTTGAGGCTTCCATTGGAATTCTAGAGAGAAGATATTCTTCACTCAATCTCACTACTTCTTGGTAAACCTGTGGGTTTGACTTCACAAACTCAAGATTGAAAGGTAATTTCCTACACTCGTATATGTGTAGAAGTTGATTTAAATAATCATTTGCTAGAATCTATGGAAATCTATTTGGGGACATCTTCTTAGATCCAACAGTTGGACTATGAGACCCTACCATTTAGATGCAAAATTTGTCATAAATATGGTCATTTAAAGCAAAGATGTCCCAGAAATAAATCTTCTAAACTGGTTGTTTTTTATCCTCCTCACTCTGTTCTAGGGGAAGATAAGGGGAAATCCCTTATGCGTAATGGTCTTGTTGATAAAGATGGCTTCATTCCTGTCAAACCTTAGAATAAAGACAAGGGAAAGAAGAGAACTTGGTTGGATAGGAAAAATGATTTCACTCTAAATAGGTTTGAGGTTCTAGAGGATTTGGTCCAAAAGGAAGGAGTTCTAGTTGAAATGTCCTTGGCTGCCCAATTTCAGCATGAGGTGTTGGATGGGGATTCCAAGAAAGAGGGCCGGACCCTATCTTTGGAGAATCAATAGGATGTTCAAATGGTTATGGATTTGCCTTCCCATGTTCAAGACAACAAAGATCTTAGTGAGTCACAGGTCTCTGAAGGTGCAATGGTCATGGCATCTACTCCTCCTTCCACTATTTTAGCCTTAGGTTCCATGAAGAGTAACAAAGCCCCACCTATTTTAGGCTTGCAACAGAAGACCCTCAAAAAGGGTTCTCTAGACAAACCTTTAAGGAGTGGACGAAAAACGGATCAAGAAAAGGTTAAGCTTATTGGTGATACTTTGGTTGAGTCAGGGTCTGTGAAGCCCATTGATTCCCACTTCTCTCAACCACATAAATGATTTTTCTTTCATGGAATGCAAGGGGGTTGAACAAAATCCCTAGACAAAGGTTGTTCACAGATTAATTGACTATGAGTCTCTTGATATTGTTTTTATTTAGGAAACTAAGCTTTCAGTTGATGCTTTGGCTAGTTGTGCTTTGCATGTCTGGCATCAAGGCCTTTGGTAGGGAGTCTATTCTCATAGCAGTTCAGGGGGGTTTGCTTGCTTCTGGAACTCGATGAAAGTTTCCCCTTTGTGGTGGTTTTCTAGCAGGTCTTCTATTTCTATGGTCGCTTCTAGATTTGAGACTGGAGAAAGATGCCTCTTCTCTAATATTTATGCTCCTACTGATCTTGTGGGTAATTTTCATATTTGGGTTCGCAAGAATCTTGTTCGGGCTCAGGATCCTTTCTCCCCTAGATTTTGGTTGGAGATTTTAATGTTGTTAGTAGTTTGGGGGAAAAGCAAGGTGGGTTATTCAGGCTTGATCTTTCCTCAAATTTACTCAGAGATAATATTGGTCTCTTGAATCTTATTGATGTGAAGCCAATTAATAGTGTCTATACATGGAATAATAGGAGGAGTGGTGTTGAGGCTATCTCTGAAAGGCTTGATAGATTTTGGGTTTCTTGCTATTGGGTGCATGATAGGTGGTCCACTAGTTCAGAAATTCTTGATTGGAGGGGTTCTGATCTGTTGGTATTTTGGTATGGTTTTTTCATTGATGTCAACACCTGCTAAATTCACCTATCTTGGAGATGCAGCAACATTCACTGGCAAACAGTTACCGGTATATAGTCAACCGACAGGATATAATGTTCACCGGTACCTGAAATGATATGGAAGACACTTGGTAATGTTGAAGACATCACGTGGACACTTTACTTTGAAGTAATAATCATTGGTATATTCTTATTTGCATATTTTCTTTTATTGACAAATAGGTCCAGGTTATCTAGGGTTACACCGACAGACTTATCTTTTCCAGATCAACATGGCACGCTATGGAGATGATTTATTATTGTTGTAAATGCATTAAGCTAACATGTTCAATCGATTATTGCATCAGATATTGTATTATTTGTAAAATATTTTTTGTAATATCTTGTAGAGCCGACCTACTAAAATTGGTCTTAGGGTATGGTATAAATGTAAGATCTTATTTGTAAGATCAAATGTGGAATGTGAAAAAGAATTGTGTGAAGGTATATGCGAGATCAAGTAGAGGTATACACGAAGACATCATTTGAAGGTAAAGTTAGGTTTTTGTAAGAAGCATATCAGCACTACACCGGTACTGAATCCAGCATATGAAGATGCTATTTTGTGCAGTACACTCTTATTGGATTTAACCATCCAACTGTAGTTAGTGTGACTCCCATTTATGATTGAGCAGTGAGCTCTAGGCTGTTGGCCTTTCTGCATGTGTAGACCCCTCTTTGTACACTTACTATCTGCAGTAGTATCATTTGATTGTGGGTAAGGTTTTCCACCATGCTTTCCACATACAAATATTGGTGTCATGTGTTGTGGATGACTTTGTGCTTATGTTTCATGTATTAATTCTTACCGGTATAGCAATTTTTTGTTAACACTGTTTACCGGCATACTTAACTGTCTTACCGGTATTAAGCATTAAGTTGGTTAATAAGATTTTGGTTTGAATTTATTTGACAACTGATTCACCCCCCCCTCTCAGTTGTCTCTGGGACCTACAATTGGTATCAGAGCTTAGTCCTCTTTTTGCAGAAGTTTAACAACTTGAAGAGATCCAATGTCTACTAATTATTTCAGAAAGGATAGTCCTAAACTTGATGGAACCAACTATGGGATATGGAAATTCAGAATGGAGACACATCTAAATTGGGTTGGTAAAGACATCTACGAAGTTACTAAAAATGGTTATACTGCTGTTGTAGCTCGTCAGACTGCTCCCATTGCTTTAGCTAAAGATGAAGAAAATGATTGCAAAGCAAGAGAAGCACTTTTGAGCACATTATCAGATCAACAAATCATGGGATTATCAGGTAGGTCCATTACAAAAGCTATCTGGGATCATTTGGAAACACTGAATGAAGGGGATTCCACAGTCAAAATTGCAAAACTTGAAAGCTTCCGAGTCAAGTATGAACATCTGAAAATGGAAGAAGATGAAAGGATTTCTGCTTTTATGGAAAGAGTAAATGAAATTGTTTTGGGTATCAAATGTTGTGGAGGAACCTTAAGTGAAGATGAGATTGTTTCAAAAATCTTAAGGGGTTTGCCACCGGCATATAAAATGAAGGTTACTGCTATAAATGAGTTGAGAACAATGCTCAATACATCAGTAACTAGGGATACATTGATTGGAAAACTTTCAGCTTTTGAAATTGAGGAATTTAGTCCTGTTGCTACTATAAAAACTGATTTGGCCTTCAAAGCATCAACATCATCTGCTCCATCTTTTGACAAATTAGACTAGAGAGCCTTTTATGCAAGAGAACTTGAAGAAACTAGGAAGGAGAATGAAGAGCTTGAAGAACTTGAAGCACTATTTGCAAGAAAAATGCCAAAAGGTCCAATTGGAAGTAAGTATGAAGGTAAAGCACCCTTTAAATGTTTCAATTGAAATAAGATTGGTCATATGGCTTCAAGATGCCCTGAAAGACATGCTAGATTAAGAGAAGAAGATAGAAGGACATACAAACCTAATCCTGAATATTAGAGATACAGATTTAAGAAAAACAAAGATAAATCTTGTTACATTGCTGATGAAGGTGTGACTGATGATTTTGATGAGGATCCAATAGACAATGGATGGGTCTTTGTTGCTATAACAGAAGATCAATCGGTACCTATTGCTCAACCAATAGAACAAGCCTTAGGAGCTAAAGTTGAATCAAAGGATGAATGGATTATTGACTCAGGATGCTCACATCACATGACTGGAGACAAAGGTAAATTCTTGAACTTTCAAGAATACAATGGAGGTTTAGTAAGATTTGGAGATGACAAAGGCTGTTCAATCAAAGGTAAGGGTTCAATATCTCTTGATGGTAAACATAACACTGACAATGTCTGCTATGTTGAAGGATTAAAACATAATCTTTTAAGTGTTGGTCAATCAGTTGAGAAAGGTTTTCAATTACAATTTAAAAATGGAAAATGCAAAATCATGAATAGAACTGGTTTGGAAATTGCAACCGGTAATCAAACTAGAGGTAATATCTTTCATTTGAATAATAGTGAAAAGGCATGCTTAATTGCACATATAGATGAAAGTTGGCTACGGTATAAAAGACTATGCCATGTAAATTTTGATTGCATGGTAAAAATCAGTACCTCTAAGGCAGTTAGAGATCTACCTAGAATTGTGAAACCTCAGAATACAATTTGCAAGGAATGTCAATTTGGAAAACAAGTTAGAGCTACTTTCAAAAGTATTCTAGAAAAATCCAATAATGCCCTTGATTTAATTCACACTGATTTATGTGGTCCAGCTAGAACTAAAAGCTTACAAGGTGATAGATATTTCATGCCAATTATTGATGATTATTCTAGAATGTGTTGGGTTACTTTTCTCAGAGAAAAATTAGAAGCACTTGGGAAGTTCAAGCTATTCAAAGCAATGGTTGAAAATGAAACCAGTAAGAAAATTAAATGTTTAAGATCAGATCAAGAAGGAGAATTCACATCTAAAGATTTTAATACATTCTGTGAATTAAATGGAATCAAAAGACAACTATCAGCATCTTGGACACGACAACAGAATGGAGTTGTTGAAAGGAAAAACATAACTATTTTGGATGCAGCAAGAAGTATGTCATCAGAAGCAAATCTACCACATGTGTATTGGAGAGAGGCAGTAAGCTCTGCTGTCTATACATTCAACAAAGTTCACATCAAAGGTGAAACTGGTAAGACCCCTCATGAACTATGGTTTGGTAATACTCCTACTCTTAAGTATTTCAGAATTTTTGGAAGTAAATGTTATATTAGAAGAGATGAGTATATTGGCAAGTTTGATCCTAGAAGTGATGAAGGAATATTTCTTGGTTATTCATCTAAGAGTAAAGCTTATAGATGTTTTAATAAAAGATTACAGAAAATTATTGAAAGTACAAATGTAAAGATTGATGAACAATTCAGAGGAACATCAAGGTATATAGACTCTGAACCGGTAACAGAAATTATGACAAATGAACCAACAGTAAATCCACCAGTACAGAATGATGATCCAGTTACTTCGGCATCATCAGAGGATTCCACAATAAATGAAGAGCAACAACAGACTAAGACACCCCGGTATGTAAGACTGAATCGTTCTGAAGATCAGATAATTGGAAGCAAATTTAAAGGAGTCATGACTAGAGGAAGATTGGAAAATGAAGAGGTATGTCTTATTTCTCAAATTGAACCATTATCTATCAATGAGGCATGTGAAGATAAATTTTGGATTAAAGCTATGGAAGAAGAATTAGGACAAATTGAGAAAAATAATACTTGGACATTAGTTCCCCGGCCTAAAAATAAAAATGTAATTGGAACCAAATGGGTATTTAGAAACAAACTCAATGAAGATGGTAGGGTTGTCAGAAATAAAGAAAGACTAGTGTGTAAGGGATATTCTCAGAAAGAAGGAGTTGATTACAATGAAACCTTTGCATCGGTAGCCAGAATTGAGGCAGTTAGATTATTCTTGGCCTTTGCAGCTCACAAGGATTACAAAGTTTATCAAATGGATATTAAATATGCATTTTTGAATGGAGATCTTGAAGAGGAAGTCTATATTGAACAACCTGATGGATTTTCCTTGATAGATGACAATGATATGGTTTGTAGATTAAGAAAAGCTCTGTATGGATAAAAACAAGCTCCAAGAGCTTGGTATGCAAGATTGGATAAGTATCTTTTAAAGATTGGTTTTACTAAAGGAAATGCAGATAGCAATTTATATTACAAAGTAACTAATGATGACATCTTGATTATGGAAGTATTTGTTGATGATATAATCTTTGGAGGAGAAGATGGATTATGCAAAGAATTTTCTCTTGAAATGCAGCATTAATTTGAAATGTCTATGATAGGAGAAATAAAATTCTTTTTAGGATTGCAGAATTTACAGACTGATAAAGGCATATTTTTGAGTCAATCTAAGTACTTGAAAGAACTACTTAAGAAATTTGGGATGGAAAACTCTAAACCGGTAAGCACACCTATGACTACAAATGACAAATTATCTCAAAGGGATGAATCTAAACCTGTTAATCCAACTAGATACAAATCTATGATAGGAGGTTTATTGTATTTGACACAAACCAGACCTGACATTATGAATGCAGTATGTATAGTTTCTAGATTTCAAAGTAATCCTAGGAAAAATCATGAATCAGTAGTAAAAAAGATTTTCCGGTACTTACAAGGCACAGTAAATCTTAGATTATGGTATCCTAAAGATGAAAATTTTGATCTATATGCATACACAGATGCAAATTGGGCAGGAGATGTGGATGATAGAAAAAGCAACACTAGAGGAGCATTCTTTCTTGGAAAGAGATTAGTTTCTTGGTTAAGTAAAAACAGAGTTGTACATCTTTATCAACAGTAGAATCAGAATATGTTGCAACAGCAACAAACTGGACACAGGTACTTTGGCTTAAGTAAATGTTGAAAGACATAAAGGTAAAATGCAAGGAACCTATTACTATATATTGTGATAACACTGCAGCAATTGATATATCTAAGAATCCAATATTACATTCTAAAACAAAACATGTTTCTATCAAACTGAATTTTCTAAGGGAAAAAGTTGAAGAAAAGGAGATAAAACTGGTTTATGTGAATACTAAAGAACAACTTGCAGATATTTTTACAAAACCTTTGCCTAAGGAAATTTTTGGGTATCTCAGAGATCAGCTCGGAGTCTTACCTCCACCAGTAGAGACTTAGACAGTTGATGATTGTCATCAACCGATAGAGTTTAATGGACAAATCTTTTATTCTAGTATTTGATGAGGAAGCTACTTCTCAGGGGGAGTAGTTGGTATATTTAATTGGTTGGTATTTTGTATGAAATTGACTTTTTGTAACTTTGGCATTTGATGTCAAAGGGGGAGAGATATATGGAAAAATATTTGGGAGAGATTGATATGAGAGATTGGTATTGAAAATAAATCTTTGAATAAACACATATCACTCCTAGGGGGAGAAATGAAGATTGTTGATTTTTTTTTGTACTTGGCATTTCTGTTTTGGCACTTTGATGGTTTTTCCATCTTGTGTTGCCATCAATGCCAAAGGGGGATATTGTTGGTATTTTGGTATGGTTTTTTCATTGATGTCAACACCTGCTAAATTCACCTACCTTGGAGATCCAGCAACATTCACCGGCAAACAGTAAACTATGCAAACAGTTACCGGTATATAGTCAACCCGCAGGATATAATGTTCACCGGTACCTGAAATGATATGGAAGACACTTGGTAATGTCGAAGACATCATGTGGACACTTTACTTTGAAGTAATAATCATTGGTATATTCTTATTTGCATGTTTTCTTTTACCGGCAAATAGGTCCAGGTTATCTAGGGTTACACCGACAGGCTTATCTTTTCCAGATCAACATGGCACACTATGGAGATGATTTATTATTGTTGTAAATGCATTAAGCCGACATGTTCAATCGGTTATTGCATCGGATATTGTATTATTTGTAAAATATTTTTTGTAATATCTTGTAGAGACGACCTACTAAAATTGGTCTTAGGGTATGGTATAAATATAAGATCTTATTTGTAAGATCAAATGTGGAATGTGAAAAAGAATTGTGTGAAGGTATATGCAAGATCAAGAAGAGGTATACACGAAGACATCATTCGAAGGTGAAGTTAGGTTTTTGTAAGAAGCATATCAGCACTACACCAGTATTGAATCCAGCATATGAAGATGCTATTTTGTGTAGTACACTCTTATTGGATTTAACCATCCAACTGTAGTCAGTGTGACTCCCATTTATGATTGAGCAGTGAGCTCTAGGTTGTTGGCCTTTCTGCATGTGCAGACCCCTCTTTGTACACTTACTATCTGCAGTAGTATCATCTGATTGTGGGTAAGGTTTCCCACCGTGGTTTTTCCCCTTACAGGGTTTCCACGTACAAATATTGGTGTCATGTGTTGTGGATGACTTTGTGCTTATGTTTCATGTATTAATTCTTACCGGTATAGCAATTTTCTATTAACACTGTTTACCGACATACTTAACTGTCTTACCGGTATTAAGCATTAAGTTGGTTAATAAGATTTTGGTTTGAATTTATTTGACAACTGATTCAACCCCCCCCTCTCAGTTGTCTTTGGGACCTACATGATCATTGGCCTATTAAGCTTTCTATTACATCTTTTAGAACCTCCAAAAATCCCTCTTTCAAATTTCAATTGATGTGGTTTCATGATTAGTCATTGAGGGATCTTATGGTTGATTGGTGGTATGAAGGGTTGCCTACCTACAGGAGGGCTATGAACTCCTTTTGGAAGAGATTACAACATGCATAATACAAACTAAAGAGGTGGAATAAAAAATGTTTTGGGAACTTGCATATACACAAGATGGCAGCTCAATCCAAGCTAGATGAGGTTACACATCAAATTAGGGATCAAGGGATGACTGTGGAGCTTAGTATGGTCGAGTCCCTTTCTATAAAGGACTTAGAAGAGTGGGAGCTGCGTGAGGAGATTTTCTGGAAACAAGTCTCGTGTGGATTGGATCCAAGAAGGTGATAGAAACACTGCTTTTTTCATAATTGTGTTAAGGCTCGGAGGTATGGTAACTCCATTACCTCTCTCATTTCTTGAAAAGGGGTTCATCTTTCATCTAAAGAAGAAATTGCTATGAAAGCTGTTAGTTTTTTTTATCTAATTTGTTTACCAAAGAGGATCCTGAAGCTATGGTGGAAGAGAGGGCCATCTTGAACTGTATTCCCTCTCTTGTCTCTTTTGAAATGAAAGATCTTCTCTTGCGCCCCATTTTATTGTCTAAACTTGATGGGGTTGTGTTTGAAATGAAAAAAGGCAAGGCTCCTAGCCCTGAAGGGGTTCCTTTTGAGTTTTTCAGAATTTTGGGAGATTATAAAGTATGATCTTCTAGATGTGGTTCAAGAATCTCATAGGAATAAATAAATGCTCAAATATATGAATTCTACCTTCTTGGCTCTCATTCCTAAGAAGGAGGGGGCTAATAGCTTGGATTAGTACATACCTATTACTTTATGTAATGTTGTCTAGAAGATAATCACTAAATTGATTGTTGAACGACTCAAACCTCTTCTCTGCACTTTGGTTCCTAAGGAAAAAGGTGGTTTCATTCATGGAAGATAGATCCTTGATGGAGTTGTGATAGCAACGGAGGCTATTCATTCGATGGTTTTCTCTAAGGAGAAGGCTATGTTTATTAAACTTGACATGGCCAAAGCTTATGATAGGGTGAGTTGGGATTTCTTACAAAAGCTCCTTTTGGCTTTTGATTTTGGAGAAGAGTGGGTGAATTGGGTTCTTAGTTGTGTGACTTCTACCTATTTCTCAGTTCTTATTAATGGGGAACCCTCATAATTGTTTAGCGCTTCGCGAGGGCTTTGACAAGGGGACCCTTTATCTCCCTATTTATTTATTCTCATGGCTGAAGGCCTTGGTAGATTTCTCACTTCCCATGTGAGACATGGCCTTTTTTAGGGCTGGAGTTGGATTAATGCTCTACCGCCCTACTATCATCTTCAGTTTGTGGATGACACAGGTTTGATGGGCAGGGCCAAAATCAATGGGGCAATGAATTTCAGGAGAGCTTTGGATATCTATTGCAAAGCCTCAGGTTAGAAAATTAATGAAGATAAATCATCCATATATTTCTTTAATACCCCTTGGCTTATTCATAACAAGATTTCCAGGATACTCAGATTTCAGATGGGGTCCCTGTTGGCATTCTACACTCACATTAGAATGGTTGATGTTGTCATTGATGGCAACCAACTAGTAATAGGATTCTACAGGTTCACCAGCAACACAGACATCATCTACTGACACCGGTAGGCACAACAAGTTCATTCACTGGCATCTAGTTTACACCGACAATGAAGCATACTCACATTTAGGCTGACATGAGACAAAGTTTTATTTATGTGAACTGTATTGTAATGTAATTAATTATTTGTAAGCCGACATGATGTATTGTAAAGAGTTATATATGTATGAGATCTTATAGGTCATTTTGTTATATATCATAGAAGATAGCGAGAAGATTTTGTAACAAGTGAAGATAGGTTATGTGAGTGAATATCGACAAGGTTTTTGGTTAAGGTTTCTAACTGAACTTAAACTGGTAATGAATCAATCATTGTAGATTCTATTTTGAGCAGTACATTATCTTGGATTTAATTATCCATTTTGTAGTCAGTGAGACTCTTTGATTGAGCAATGAGCTCTAGGCTCTTGGCCTTCCTGCATGTACAGGGCCCTATTGTAAGTAGTATTTATTCATATTGGATAGTAAATTTTGTGGGTCACAAATCCCATCGAGGTTTTTCCCTTACCGGGTTTCCTTGCCAAAATATCTTGTGTTATGGTGTGCATTTATGTTGTCTCTATTATTTCTCTTTACTGCATTATTACTTGTTTGTCGGTACATTAATTTGGGTTGCAAAGTTATAAATAACTTCAAATATTCCATCCACTGGTTAGACACTGATTCACCCCCCCCCCCCCCCTCTTAGTGTCTTTGGGACTATAATTTTATCTAAAAATTGGTATTAGATCCCGTTCCTCTATTTGCAAAATCCTAACAGCTCAAGGAAGATTCTGAAACTGATACCAATGGAGAGTTTGAGAAAATAGTTGGAAGGAGCTCTTGAAGATTTTGAAGCAGAAAAATTGAAGAATATCAAACTTGAAGATGATTTGAGAACTTCCCATGAATTCATTAAAGGACTTCAGGAGAGCTTGGCTATAGCACAAAACAAGAGGAAGGAACTTCGTGAGCAAATGTAGAAACAAGATGATGATGAAAAGGAAACTCTTAGAGATATTGCATAAAAGTTGAGGCAAGAGAATAATAACATAAATAATGAAATGCAAGATTTAACCATGAGGTTATGTAAGGATATTGAAGATAGGAAGAATAATGAAGAAGACTTGACCAAGAGACTTAATGATAGAGAAACTGAAAATCTGAGACTTTGTCATGAAAATGATATGCTAAACAGATCTGATTCCCATGCAACATGATAAAGAGGAGCTTATAAAACAAGTTGACATTCTAGAAAATGAGTTGATCACTGCAAATGAATACAAAGACAAATTCAAGAAAAGTTAAGAAAGGCTTGATGACATGCTGAAGAGATAGAAACTTGATGGAGATACAATTGGACTTGGATTTGAACATGGAGAAAGTTCTGGGACTGCAAACAATCAAGATCACATCAAACTAGTAAGGCAACCTAATGCTTATAAATTTAATGGGAAATGTTTTAATTGCAACAAATTTGGTCATAGAGAAAATCAATGCAGATTTAGAAATAATCAGAAGACAAACTCACCCACCGGTCAATGTTCCAAATGCAATAAAGTTGGTCATAACTCAGACAATTGTAGAATGAATGTGAAATGCTATGTTTGTGGTAGGTTTGGACATTTATCTAATCAATGCAGGACACAAACCGGTCAAGGATATGGAAAAGATATTCAGAGGAATAATGTAACTTGTTATGCATGTAACAAGATTGGGCATATTGCAAATTTTTGTAGAAGCAAGACTATACCGAAGAACAATAAAGGATCTAATGAGAAGGGAAAAGAAAAAGTAAACAAAATAAAGCAAGAATTTTCAAAACAATGGATTAAGAAGAGAGATCAGAGAGTTGATGAATCTGTCTCTGCACCGGTAGAATAGAGTAACCCTCCACTGGTAGGAGCTTATTCATCTAACTAAGGAATAATCTTTAGGGGGTATGGCAGCAAGTTGAAAATCATGCATTTCACCCTTGGTTGATCGTGAGAAGTCATATTTCTAGTAGATATGTTAAGATTTCACTTAACCGGAAGCATTCAATGCGGTTGTTGAACAAAATTTTAGTTATAAAGCACCAGAAACCCCTTATTTCAATCCACCAAGTATCCAAGCATTCAAAGAGCATGAAATTGAGCAAAGGCATTCTAAAGGTGAAGCAACAAAGGTCTTTTCAGGGCATTCAAGGATTTCACAGTTAAAAGGTATTTATCTTTTGAAATGGCATCTTCATCCTCTGTACCTGAATTCATTGCAAACCCTTCTATGGTAGAGGATATTAAGTGCCCTAGACCCATATTTAAACTCATTCCCATGATTACTAAGCAAGATGATTACATTGGAGCCTTTTTTAAGATTTCGAAGGGAGTTGCTTTTGCCAAAGACCCGAGGATTTATATTAACTACAACTTAGAGAATTTAGGGTCTAATGATTTGAGGAACATGTACAAAGATGTTATAACTAATGAACAAGTTTTAGTCAAGCTGGAGTATAAGATTGTTGAGAATTTAGGATTTGTTGAAATTTTGAACATCCTGAATTTCTGGATTAGATAGTTCATCTTGTACTGAGCAGAGTTCATGGGGAGTTTATGTGGCTAGACTCTATTTTTAAAATCACTAAAGAGGCAATCAAGGCAGTTATTGGTTTACCCTCAACTGGTACTAGGCCCGACAAAAGGAAGAAAATACCAAACAAGGGTGTTATGAACCTAATCAGAGTTACATTTGACAACAAATCTCTTAGGGTTAGTGATATCATTGATGCAAATGTGAAATATGTGAGCATGGTATTTGGATACAGTGTTACTCATGCAAATAGGTTTTATTTCTAGCTTGTGTATACATAGTGCATATGAAATGGTTAAGAACAATTCTAGAATTGACATCTGTGAGTGGCTTAAGGATGATCTGTTAGATAACTTAAAAAGATTAAGGGTGATAAGAAGGGAACATTCCATTTTGGGAATCTACTTGTATGTTTAATGCTTTACTTCACCAAGGAGATACCCGATATTGGTCACAAGGACTTTGCATATGACATCCCTGTTGGTAGACAGATCATGGAATCTATTACCAGCATAGGTGCTAACAGTGATGATATGGTAAAAGCCTATTTCAAAAACTTTCAAACCAAGATAAAGGCTAGAGAAAGGGTACCGCAGAGTATTGTGGATAAGTATGACAATCAAATATGTTTTGTAATCAAAAGAGATGAAACATGGATGAAAATTGTTACTCCTAGAACCATTTGGATAACATAGATGGGATATGAAGTAGATCTGAACATTCTAGAAGCTTATGCAAAGATACTTCTTGATGCACCAAAGGAACCTTCCAAAGAAATCTTTGGCAATGCTAACACTATTGAGAAGGTGGTTGGTATGCAAAGGAAGAGAAAAAGAAGAGAAAAATTCATGAGACATGCATCCAAATTAGTCAAAGAAGTTAAGGAAAACGTAATGAACTTGAGTGGTCTTTTTGCTAGTGAACTAGAAGGACTAGAACCGGTAACTCATGTTTCATTGGTTGTCACTTCTTCTGATACAGACAATGATAAGGCAACAAAGTTCAAAAGAGTTGAAAGGAAGAAGAGGAAACCTTCACTGAAACCCTCTCCTTCTCCCAAAAGGACAAGAACATTATGGAAGAAACAACGGGCTGTAAGAGAGCCCAAGAAGAAGTTAACTCCGAAGAAGAAGCAAGAACCTAAGGCACCAAATACCCTTACACCGGAGGAATTTATCAATGAAATTACAAAAGAAGGTAATCTTAGCAATGTGAATAAAGTTTATCATTCTTTCAAGGATTCTGATAAGGACATGATAGAGGATAGCATTATTTTGCATCTTGACATCTACAAGAAAGTTTTGATTGAGGTTGTAGACGATCTGCCTAATGACTTATATTTGAGATTATAGGCTAAAAGAACGTCAGTTATGGAATTGGATAAAAAGTTAAAGGTTGAAGAATTGTTGGCGGTTCACCCTGTTAATTCCAGGGAGGAGATTGATGAACTGATTGTTGAAGCCAACCGGTCAGTTTTTGTGAGCGGTCACCCGTAGGTTAGCCTAATGGCTGGGAGAGTGAAAGAAATAGTAGATGAAACTATTGACAAATGGGACATATTTTTTGTTGAAAAAAAAAAGAAAGAAGAAAGGGATAGGCATAAAATGGATGTGTCTTTTGCAAAGGTATATCAGAAAGATAAAGATAAAGGTAAAGGTAAAGGTAAAATTGGCAGTGTACTTGTTATAAAGATTAAGGATAACCTTTCTCCACCGACACGGGACACCCCACCAATAACTTTAGTGACACCGATACAAACTGACAATCAACCAAAAAAGAAGGCTGAAGAAATAACAAATGATGATACTAATTTGGATTCAGAAATTCTTTTTACCATGAATGTAGATACACAAGATTTCAATATTGTTATGGACAAAGATACTATAGAGGTTAGGATAGTTGATGCTATGAATATTGAGATCTCTGAGTCACCGGTCAACACTTTTGACTCAGAACACTGAGATACTAGCAGAGGCTAAGAAACCTGCCACTAAGAAACCAACAAAAGAAAAGGTAAATACAAAGAGTGAGAAACCGACAACAACTGTAAATAAAGAGAAAATAAATGATGGAAACAAGGAAGAAATTGTTAAGATAATTGGTCAAGTGTCTGATAAAAAGAAAGTTATTGTAGAACCTAGCACATCCACTATAGATCTCAAACCTACAAATGTAACAGATGTACTTTTGGATTTAATAAGGAGGATCACAGATTGCAATGCCTTCGCATTTAAGGTCATTGATGATACATTTCCTATTTTGAAATGATTGCATCGACATGTAAGATAGATCATATTGATGGTTCTTTAGGTAAATTGGATGCATTGTCCAAATTCATTGCCTCAAATGTTCTAACTATAGATAAGGTTAATGAAGAAGCTATGAAGGAAAGGGTGAATAAATAAAAAGGTGAATTCTTTGACAAAACTATCAAGGACTATATTGAGCATATTGATTCCTTATTACCGGTACTTTATTCCACAATTTTGGAATACAAAGAATTGTATAAGGAAGCCTGCAAGCCTCACCACCTAACTGAAGACATTGATGAGGAGATTAAGAAAACACAAAAGGAGATAGATGACATAGCAGATAATATGATAGGTTCTTTGGGACTTACCTCAGTTTTTGAACAAGAAATGGCAATTTTTGAGGAAAAGATTGAGAATTTGGAAAAAGAAAAAGAAAGGATAAGGATGAAGGCTTGAGAGTTGAAAAAAAAAACTTGGTCCTAGATTGGACAACCTTATAACTCAGTGGGTTGAGATATCTAAAGAAACAATTCAAGGAGAACGGTCACTGGAGCAACAAATGTATTATCTAACCGACATGATCCAACAGACCGAAACCATTATTTCTGACAGTAATAAATTCATCCAAAGCTTGAATCTAATTTTGGTGGATATCTTTCAAATTGTACACAATCGATTATAGGATATGAGGTGGAATTTTGTATTCTTTGATTCTTTTTGACATCCTTTGTCATTGATGTCAAAGGGGGAGTAGTATGGATAAAAATGCACAGAAGGGATCACTTGCTTAGGGAGAGCACACTTTTTTTTGGGATCATTTTTGGACTTCATTTTTGGACAACGATTTTTGGATTTTTCTCATGATTGTTGCCATGAATGCCAAAGGGGGAGATTGTTGGCATTCTACACTCACATGAGAATGGTTGATGTTGTCATTGATGGCAACCAATCGGTAACAAGATTCTACAGGTTCACCGACAACACATACATCATCTACTGGCACAGGCAGGCACAACAAGTTCATTCACTGACATCTAGTTTACACTGACAATGAAGCATATCGGCACTCAGGCTGACATGAGACAAAGTTTTATTTATGTGAACTGTATTGTAATGTAATTAATTATTTGTAAGCCAACATTATGTATTGTAAAGACTCGTATATGTATGAGATCTTATAGGTGATAGTTCTGATACTAATTGATAGATTTGATACTAAATGTTTAGTACATATGCCAAGCAAACAAGATGAGAAGGGGGGGGGTGAATCATACAAACTTAATCTTCCATAAAAACATCAGATTCAACCTCGGTAACTGATACTTCAGTAAAATAACCAAAACTGCTAAACATGCAAACTCAAAAGCATATAAACATCATAAACCTCATAACACTAGAATTAACGTGGAAACCAAAATAGGGAAAAACCACTGTGGGATTTTGGACCCACTAAGAAATATACTCTTCTAGAGTATGCTCGGTTAAAAGAAAATCCTGTTAAAGATTACAAAACACATTGCTATATGTGACCCAGTTAAGGGATTTCCCTCAGATCTGTTAGCATCTTCACTTTGTTAGAAGTGACCTTATCAAAGGGTTTCAAACACTCAATCAGAATATCACCTCGCTAGAGGATTTAAAAATAAGACTGTTAAGTCCACTCGGTTAAGAGATTTTCTGTTACTTCACAAAATAATAGTAATAAAAATCTATCTACAACTTCACATCTAAAATGCTGAAGCAGATTCTTATTTGCTCAATACATTCTAGACATAGAACTAATCTTGTCCATCTACTGGGCTTCTATACTCTGTTTCTCAAATAGGTCTTCAAGATTCTGTGCTTGGTAATCACTATGTAGCATCCCTATGCATACACTTGCCCGCATACATTGTTTATCAACAGTTTCCTATTTATAAACAATTAGCTAACCGCTTAATCTCCTTGATCACATTTCCCATGATCAATCATAGCCATCAGATCTTCAATCTTGTCCAGGTTCAATGCATCCTTCGATCTAAAAACATTTTACCCTACCTCAAAACTTGCATATATTCCTTGGAACTTGTGCTAGGGTATTGCAGTTCAATCTGAGCTGTAGATCTTCTTGCCAATTTTCCTATACCATAGATTCTTTAACAAACTTGATTCATGACTTACCAATCAATTAATCATAGCCAGCTCATCAGCTTCCTTCATTAAATAATGCATCCAATCATTTAATGCATTCTGTTATTACTTGGTTACAACTCGGTAACAACTCGGTAAATACTAAACTTCACTCGGTAGACATTCCGCCTTCATTAACCGATAGCGATAACCTTAGGGTTTACCGACTAGGTTCCTTGCTCGGTAACATAGTATAGTATTAACCTTTACAATTTACAACATATGTAAGATATCAAAACAATTTAAAACATCATGATCTCATCATTGTCTGACTCGGTAATAGTTGCCCATTGAATACCTTATTCATCCCCTTATTTATCATATTCTTTCTGTGTCTTTTACTGACTTCTTTATACTCATCAAATCATTCTTCTTAAGATATGGCAACATCATACTAAATTAGAAAATCAATTTCTTGACATCAATGACAAAATAATGATATTAAGACAGTAAATATCCTTAATCAGTTATATCTCAATATCCTTATTGAAATGCCAACAATCTCCCATTATCTGTTATAATGCCAACAATAGGTCATTTTGATATAGATCATAGAAGATAGCGAGAAGATTTTATAGCAAGTGAAGATAGGTTATGTGAGAGAATATCGACAAGGTTTGTGGTTAAGGTTTCTAGCCGAGCTTAAACAGGTACTGAATTAAGAATTGGAGATGCTATTTTGAGTAGTACATTATCTTGGATTTAATTATCCATTTTGTAGTCAGTGAGACTCTTTCATTGAGTAGTGAGCTCTAGGCTGTTGGCCTTCCTACATGTGCAGGCCCCTATTGTAAGTAATATTTATTCATATTGGACAGTGAGTAAATATTGTGGGTCACAAATCCCACCGAGGTTTTTCCCTTACCGTGTTTCCTCGCCAAAATATCTTGTGTTATGGTGTGCATTTATGTTGTCTCTGTTATTTCTCTTTACTGCATTATTACTTGTTTATCAGTACATTAATTTGGGTTGAAAAGTTATAAATAAGTTCAAATATTCCATCCACCGGTTAGACACTGACTCACCCCCCCCTCTCAGTATCTTTGGGACTGTCATTGCATCTAACAGTCCCTTCCTTTTTTGTACCCCGAGATTCCTTTAGATTTGGGGATTCAATGCGAAGATTTTTGGCAAAGAATTTTGGATAAATTTTGTTGTAAGGTTAACCATTGGACTTACAAGTGGTTATCCTCTGTTGGAAGAGTGATTCTTCTAAAGACTGTGGTGCAAGTGGTTCCCATTTATAGGTGTTTTGTGCAAGCTCCACCCTCCTTCTTTGTCAGAGAGTTCGATGCTCTTTCCCATCAATTTATTTGGTCTAGTATTTTTCTTTCTTCTAAGTGGAGTTTAGTTAAATGGGACTCTATTTGTAGACCGAGACATGCTGGGGGTCTTGGCCTCTGATCTATTGCTTTGGTTAGCAAGGCCTTGGCGGCTAAGCTATATTAGAGGTGGTGTAACAGTTAGGATCAAGATTGGGCCAAGATTTCAACCCACAATTATCTCCCTGGTGCTAATGATCATGAGGTGCCTTATCTTAGTTTAGTGGGTAGGGGCTCTTGTATCTAGCATACTCATAAAAAAGGTGCCTAACTTATTAAAGATGGCCCTTTCTAGATTTGTAATAGAGGCTCTAAAGCTCTTTTTTGGTAGGACTCTTGGGATGGCCCCCCTCCTATTATGTCTAGTTATCCACAACTTTAGCCTCTTTGCAACATTTTCACTGATGCTGGATGGGTTAAGGTGGAGAATTTTAAAATGCTTAGGCGCATTGGATAGGTTGAGTTGACTTGTTGGAAGGATCCTCTTGAATGGCCCTTGAGTGGTTTAGATGAAGATTGTGTAGTGTTGATTAATATCCTAGAGGGTAGGTTATGTAGCTCCCTCAAGGAGAGAGATATTTTGGCTTGGGGTCCTAATCCAAAAGGCAAGTTTTCTATTGGTGAATGTTATGCTCAGAATGATAGGCAATTGCATGGACTGACGGATGTTCCTTGGTGGAAGAAGGTTTGGAATAACTTCTCTTGGCTGAAATGTAATTTCTTCTTATGGCTGGTTGCTCAAAAGAAATGCCTCACATGGGAGAATCTTCATAAGAGAGGCTTCTAGGGACCATCTATCTGTTATCTTTGTATACATAATGAGGAAGACTGCTCCCACTTTTTCTTTTTTTTCTATGCCCTTTCTCTAGGGAGATTTGGCACATGTGGTGGGAGGCTTGGCAACATTCTTGTTTTCATGCTACCTCCTTAACTGAATTTTGGGATAGCTTGGGCAGACCCCAGCAAAGACCTCTTTTCTTCAAGTGGCCTGGGCTATTGGGCCAGTCCTTATTATCTGGAATTTGTGGTTGGAAAGGAATCAGAGGGTCTTTTGTGATTCACATATAGAGAGTCCTCAGCTATGGCAGAATATAGTTAATGGGCTTTAAGAGTCAATCTCGGCTAAGTGAAATTTGTCTGAAAATGTTGATCCGAGTGATTATGCTCTTGTAAGGAATTTACAATTGGAAAACATTAAAATGGACCGTGCTGCTGGAAATAGATCTCGACATGCAAAGAAACAGATAAGTAGAGATGGAAGGTGGATTCCCCCTCCTGTGGGAATCTTAAAAATTAATACAGATGGCTCTTCCTATGGGAATCCTGGACATGCAGGTATTGGAGGTGTAGGTAGAGGTGATGATGGTTGTGCAATTTTTTTTCTTCTCTATTTATACTGGGCAACACTCTAACAATATTATGGAGGCCCTAGCTATTAAGATTGTTGTTGAGTGAGGTTGTTCTTAGGATGGAGGAAGATTATTTGTGAGTCAGATTCTCAGATTCTTGTGGACATGTTGAACAAACAAAATTTGAATGATGTGAGTTGGCAATTAGCTTCTGTAGTCAGACAAATTTACAACTATGTAATGCATTAGAATTTGTCTCCTTTTGTCATATTCCTAGGGAGTAGAATAGAGTGGCTGATTTTTTGGCCAAGTGGGCTTCAGAGCATGTTGATGGTTGGGATTTTAGTGGACGGGATGGTCTACCTCCTAATTATCTTGAAACTTTAGACATGTTAATGCTAGAAGACAAGATGGTGCAAGAGCACCCAGTGGTGTAGGATCAATTTCCCTTTTATGTTTGTTTTATTTTCATTGTCATTTTTGAGGCCCTTCGAGGCTTCAGATGAGCCTAGTTTTACCTACTTTGTGCAACGTCATCTTTCTGAGGGCTTTTCGAAAAGGTATTTTCATTGGAAGTCCGACCGTCAGATCTTTTGGTAGGGTCACTGGACTTTGTAGTGGTGGTGTTGGTGTTGGTGGTTCTTTTAGGATCCTTTTAATTTTTGTTGTTGTCTTAGTGGGCCTAAGGCCCGTTCTTTGTAATCCTGTGATTTTTGAATAAATTTTTACCCCTTTTTCAAAAAAGAAGAAGTTAATTCTAGGGAAATCAGATTTTAATCCCTAAAAAGGTTATATTTTAATGAATGGAGATATTCGAACACTTAGTTGTGAAATTATTAAATAATTATCGAATCTTATAAAAGTATCATTATTAACCCTAGGAATGGTTTCTTTAAATTATTTCAAAGAACTTTTCCTCATTAGGTACAATGTAGAGCAATGGCTTAAGGAGTTAATTTACCCGACATAGTCAACGTACGTTACATGTTGTCGTTTTAATTTAATTTTAAATAAAACATTTTGTTGATCACATTAAAGATCTCTATAAGTTGACACTTAGTAATCGAATCAATGAGAATAAGTAATCAACTACATCTTAACATTACATAAATCACAAGTAATTATGCTTTTTAAAAAAAAATTGTTGTTGTGTTTTTGCCTTAAAGTTTGGACACTACACAATTAAGTTTGATAATCACAAGCAGATACGTAAACTAAAAACTGAAACAAAAATCAGAAATCTTAATCAAGGACCTTACCTATGATGGTCTCCACTAAGTAACTTGTTGTGTTGTTGTTCATGTTTGCTCTATTGGACCCTGCAATTAAGATTCAATACATATTATTCAATAAGATTAACAATGGAGCATAATGAAATATTGAAAAGTGTGTTACCTTATTGAGCTTCCCTTTGTTTCAAGAATAGTTTAATATCATCTACTTAACAGGGCCAACCACGTGAAGGTGGAATCTCATTTGGCCCCTCCCCCCCTAACTTCACTCTAAATTCCCCGTTAACATATAATATTCATTCATTCTTTCATCCATTAATCAAATATCACATTCATTCATTATCGCAAACATTCATTAACACATAACATTCATTAACATTCATTAACACATAACATTCATTAACATTCATTAACACATAACATTCATTAACACGTAATATGATTACAATCATTTTTTTTTTTTGTTTTAAGCTAAGTAAGGACTAAGTGGAGCATCGTTTTCTTCATCATTTTTCCTCTCTTTAGTTGTTGTGCCCTCTGCTCATGATCTTAATGTATGTTGAGTCTTGTACTCATGATGTGGACGCCTATGCAAAGAGGGGTCTACTGCAATAAAAAATAAATGGGTTAAATTGATAAGTTTTTTTTTTATTGTTACAAGTATTTCATTAATTAAAAGAATATTACAGGTGTGCTCTTTACCTGATGGGGCCACATCATCTTCCTGATCATGTCATCTAGCCTCATCCTCAACATGCTGAACACCCTCTAAATCCTCTAGAGTTGAAACACAAAAGGTTACATTAATCAATACACCAATTAAAATTAAAATTGTTTAAGAGAATAATAGTGGTCCTCTTTGCCTAATGGGGGAACATCACATTCTTGATGTTGTCTAGCTTGATCATGTGCAACTTGTTCATCATGCTCTACATGCTCTAAAATAAAATCGGAAAAGGTTACATTAATTACTACACCAATTGCAATTAAAAATGTTTATTGTATTAATAATTACATAAAAAGTTTTGTATAGCACATGAATACCTCTAGTACCGGGATGCACACCATGACCTTCATCATGTGCAGGTTGTGCTCTACCCTCAATAGGTTGCATTTCAATGTCATGTGCATTGTTAGCATTGCTTTCTTATTTAAAACAAATATAGTCACTTTATGATGGAAATTAATATAGAATAGATTACTGCTCAAGTATTCAATTTTAAAAAATCTTCATTTAGGTTATTTACCTCCATGCCGGATGCACTGGAAGCTTGTGTTTGCCCACTCAAGACTCTTAGGCATTCAACCATGGCTCCATAACCTTGGTGATAGGCAATCTTCATGTCATCTTTTGTGGGCACTCTATTGAATTCAGAGCCTTGCATTTTTACATAATATCATGAATTTTGCTTCTATTGTGTGATTAAAAATAAATTGTTTGTAATTTATTATTTCAATACAATATTTCATTTATTGATACTTATAATTCGTGCGACAAATTTCATGTAACCACTAGAGCCAAGTTTGTGTTGCCCGTGTTTTTCTAGTCTTGTCTTTGTTGCCTTCAATGTGTTCGGGCAACTTATGAAAAGTTTGAAATATGTTAGATTATGTAAAAATAAAGAGTAATGAGTACATAAGGATAAAAACATAAAAGTGTGTCACGTTTCAAGCTAACTTATCAGCACAAGTGAATTTAAGTAATTCTAACTAAAAAATAATTTTACTCAAACATATTATCTATATAGATTCATTATAGCCAGGTTATATATGGACCACAACTTTCACAATTGGAAGTGTCTACTAAATGTATATTTTATACTGGACTTTGGGTTTAATTGCCCAAAAAAAATAAAAAAAATATAAATACTCAATGTTTCAACAACTCCTACTCTTATAAATAATATTTTTTTGAAATGTAAAAATACCCATTTATAGATCTATAAGTGAATTTTCCAAAATATATATCTTTTAATATTTTAATTAGTTTATATATTTTATATTTTATATTTATTGCAAGTAGGTCATCAGCACTAAAATATAGGGTTCATTATCTTGTCAAGGAAAAATACTAAAATTTATTTAAATTTTTTGAAAATAATATGATGCAGTAGAGAAAGAAATCTATGTCAAGATGATATAATTCTATTCTAATTTGGATAAATAAGTAAGAAAAAAGTCGGTGGGAATCGGAAAGAGTTATATTTCAGCACATGCAGCTTTTCAAATTTATTGAAAAAATATATTTATAAAAAATAGTAAAAAATATATCCATGCACTAAAGTTTCAAGTTATCAATATACACAAAAAAATTGATGAAAAAAGTAAAATTTACTAGTTAAAGTGTGGTGGCTTGTGTAAGTTCAATTTCAGCATTTTATCAACAACTAAATTATAGTGTTTACTTTATTGAAAACTACATTTAAATACTTTCTTAAAATTTTGTTAAACTTACAAACATAAAATAGACAAAAGAATATAAATTTTATTACTTTATATCATTTCAAAATTCAAAACATATATTTCAGTTTCTATTTATTTACTTTATAAATTTGCATCAACATTGACCATTTCCTTTATAAAAGTTTGACATGGCTTTGTACCTTTACTCATAATTAAATTGTTTATAGTATCACATACCTTCCTATGCCTGGTGGTGTATGTCCTTTTATTTTTTTCATCTTTTTCCTTTCCATCCGAAATGAGGTCCTTCCACTCCCTCTCTGGAATCATGGCGGGATGCTCATACTTTATGTTCTTCTCTAGATGTGTCCTATATTGGTCCCTCACATACTTTAGATATGTGCCATTTTTCTAAAGGACCTTGGTTTTGTTGAATGTGTCATTTCTGAACAACATAACTAAATGATTTATGAGTTTATCTTTTAATTGTTGATTTTGGGCATTCCACCATGTACGTATGCTGGGCTCGAAGAGTTCCAATGTAATTTCATTTAGATTTTTATAAAAAAACATCATTGCCTGCAAAAAAATCATGGGATCATTAGTACAAAAAGAGTGATCAATAAGTAAATTACAATTGGACTATATATAATAATAATTTTAAAGTACTTGGAACCTTCTCTATCTTAATGGGCACGAAATCATCGGTCACCACAAATGTGGCTAGCAACGTTCCTATACTAGTAATATGAGAAGATCCAGAAATTGTTGCTAAAATATCACCACTAGTGACCTTTGCATCCCCAGGTACATGTCCTACTGCACTCTCTTCCCTGTGCTCGGTGCAGCTAGAGGCTGGTGCACTACTCGATGCCTACATGTTGTGTGTTACTGACATTACAACGGACAATATAGGCGCGAATTATGGGGTCAGATTAGGTGGTGTATGCACATGAACATGGACAACACCTAAAGTACCTTAAATAATACATTAAATATATGAGCAATAACACATTAATGAAAGGACATGAACATGTAAAAATATGAGGTGGTGTATGCACAGGAACATGGACAACACCTAAACTACTTGGAGTACCCTGATCATGGCCATCAACATCACGAGGATGCAAAAAATCCTGTACAAAGAACATGTACATATTTTGAATCATGACATAAAAGAGTATAAAATATAAACCATGAATGAACTTATGTTATAATTAAAGATTTCATGACAACTTACAAGTTTTGTAATCTCTTAGTTAAATTTTTCGCCCTCTCTTTTACCTCATTAGTTTGAGGGCCTATGAATAACAGTTTAAGGATTTCTTTATTAATTTTTTTTTGCATTTTTCTTATCATTTCAGTAGGGTTTGTGGAATATGCTATGTCATCATCACATAATAGTGACTCCACCTATGTATCGATGTTGTTAGGTATTGTAGGTGTCTTTCCCTGAACATCCAATTGTGACAAGAATATTAGTAACATTATCAAAATTAATCCAAAACCATAAAGAAAAGAACATAATAATATAACTTTTTGCTCGTATCTAATTTGTACAATTACAATGAGGTTTATGTACTGGGTAGAAGTGCTCGGAGATGTATCTTGATTTGTGCTATGGGTCAGATCCTCCCCCCTATGATCAATGTCGCGTTGTGACAAAAATTAAATATAAAAAAGTTTTAGAGAAATGAAACCAATAGACTTACGAAAAAAAACTTAATAATAAAATGGTATATTGGAGTCATTAATTGGAGGTTGGTTTAAATGGTATATAGTATGTATCACCCCCATGGTAGAAACTTTGTTTATATCTATGCGATAACTACTGTTTCTAGGTATGATTATGTGTGTTTTTTTTCATCAAAATTTCAGATCACACTCTGTGATCCTTGAACATAAGAATGGATCAGAGAGTGTGATCCAAAATTTTGATGGAAAAAAACACACACAATCATACCCAGAAATAGTAGTTATCAACATTATGGATTTTGGAAAATTGTTATCTCTATATCTATTTGATTGAAATTGTAATCGATTAGCAGCTCTTCCCATGCACTTATTGATTTTATCACACATACGAATACACGGTTTCCCTCGCATGCCTCAAATATGCAATTGGGTTGCTTATTAGTTGACCTAGGCCATGTACTATTTATAAACCATGCAATATATTCCCTGTTGCTTTTGGCCTTCCATCAATGTACATAGCCACTCTTTTACTTTGATCATTATCTTTTAGCTCTATATAATTTTCTGGTAGTGCATAGCTATGCATACTTCGTGTATATTGAACCAACTACATCCAATCTTTGTAAATGTAACAGGGTTTGATATACTCCATCAATTCAACAACTTTTTTGTAACATACATTTATGTCATCCATGGAAAATAGGCCCAAACCATGTAATGATGATGGTGCTATGTGATATATCATCTCATTAACACAAAAATAAATGTTTATTGGAGAAAGTTCCTTGGGTACCCATTGTTTTTGTAGATGTTTGTACCTCAAGGGCATCTCGATGTTTCCTATACTCTCATGATCATAAGAACATGATCCCCCTTCAACAAGAAAAAAATCCATGCATTTATGGATTTTTCTTCTTATATTTTGACCTCTAGTTGATCTCCTTCTTTTAGACCTACTACATGTCTCACTTTCCTCTTCGCTTCCTGAATTTCCCTCACTTGAGGAAGACACATCTGACAAATACCTATTTGGTGGTGCCTACACTCCATCAAATGAGAGAGATAGTTGGTAGTGGGTCAATTTTTATTGTGAGATGAAATAAATTTTAGGATTCCATGGAGAGAGACTACAAGAAGTAATACATGGTTCACCATACCTTGTTGATTTTTTGCAAATGTTGCAAATAAATTTGAGGGCAAGTTGTCAAAGGTCCATTGCATGGATTGATAAGAATGGCTTATGATTTTTCCCCAAATTCATCATCAAGGGTAATTTTGATGAAGAAGTTACCCCTAAAGTAGAGGTTGAGATTGAAATTCGAATAAGCCCAACTTAGGCCTCAAGTGTTGATAATTGTAATAGAGTTGGTGCTAATGTGGAGGTTTAAAAAATTGAGCAAGTTTGTTTTCCTAGTAATTTTGGAGTTTCAAAAACTCAGAAAAATAGTCTTCCTGGTCACTTAAATCATATAGGAGGGCCGAGAAAGTGGAATGAGTTATACAATGTTGATGTCAAGGTGGTTTAGGTGAGAAAAAAATCAAAGGTTTGACAAAATATAGTTGCTAAAACCTGGCTTATTATTAACCCACTCCAAGATGGGTGTAAAGAGAAAGCAAGCAAATAATGAAAGGTTTCTATATGGTGTATTGACTTATACCTGCCGATTCATGAGAAGAATCTTTCCCTTGACTTTATGTAGACTATGCAGGATCATCACCAAAGGGGTTATGGGTCTTGCATATGTAATTCATTTATCATATGTTAGCTTACATCTTATATGAAAAATGCATAGACAAGGCAACAATCTGTTTGAATAAATGCCTCAAAGAAATGTGGTCTCATGGTGATGGAATGCCATGACGATCATAGTAATTTGATTTCCATGGCATTCCATCACCATGAGACCACATTTATTTAAGGCATTTTTTCTAACAGTTCACTTCCTTGTCTATGCTACCACATTTTTCATACATTTCTTATATTACTGAAATAGTGCAAAATATATATTCAACATAGCTTGGAAATGTTCATCCGGATCACAAATTCTCTAACATCGCATGAAAGTAATGAAACTTACTAATATACCTTCCAAACACTTGAAATCTAGGAAAACAGAATGATAATTCATATACATCCACATCTAAATCCTTTAGATGTGTTGGGACTTCAAATTTTCAAAAATTGAAGCCCCATAAATTAAACCAAAATTAGTATTAAAACTAATGGCCAAGCATTAATTTTCACCTTATAAAAAATAATATAAGCCCTAAGTCAAACACGAATAAACCTTTAATATCCACTTCATATTGTCCTTCCTCGATCAAAGTTAATATATCTAGCATATGGGATTGAACATCATTGACGACAGCATGTTTGGATGAGATAAGCACCTTCCATAAAAGTATTTAAATCTTCATCGACATAATACATTATTGGCATATGTGCAGAGTGTGATGACATGATGATATTGTATGTTGTCATTGATGTCAATATGCTGAAGTATGAACCGGTATATTGAAGTAAGCAGACTTGCAAGAGAACTGGTATGATGATGTGAACCAGTATATGTGAAAAAGTGAAGTGGTATGTTGGTTCAAGTGAAGCGGTATGTTGAAGTGTGAACCGATATGTTGGAATGTGAACCGGTATATATAAAGTTTTGTATCGGGGTTTCATTTGGTATGACTACCGATTGGTAGTCTTAGCTTCAAGGTTTTTGGTTGATGCATTTCAACTTTGTGTGATTCGATCGATGACATCCTATGATGGGTTAGCATTGAAATGAAGATCAGATCGTGTTGCCACGTCAGCCTTGTGTGCATGAAGGATTTCCTTGAGGATCTTGCATGAAGAAGATTGATCCTATCTACTTCAGGAATGTGTGAAGTCTCAGTAAATGGTGGAGAGTGTGTGATGGGTTATCAACTTCTAGAAGTGGCAAAGAATGAACAATGGAGAATGTCTTGAGATTTGTTCAAGATTGTTTTACACTATGCAATGTGATTGAACGGTCAGGATTGGACCACTTGTATTGATAACCTAAATGTTTAGGGTTTAGGGTTTATGCCACCAACCTATCTGTTGTCTATAAGGTCGATGATGATTTGCATTGTGAAGTTGTTGGCAAATGTTATGTGTGTATCCAAGTGAAGAGATACTTGATTCTTTCTAGACTGGAGAAGTGTGTTGGTACCTATAGAGTGTGATTGCAGAAGTAAAGGAACTGAAATGGATCCATCTTGGCATTGAGTGTTGTTATCAGATCAGTGTATTACCTATTGACTTCTAACCATTTCAGTAGTTGGAAAATCCCTTTACCAGGTTGCTTTAACAGGCTTTTTGTAAATCCTTTAACAGGGTGACTCAAAATCATTGAGTTCTTCAAATCCTCTTGCGAGGTAACCTTTAACAGGGTTCTAACCTTTAACCGGGTATTTAGCCATCCCTTAACCGGGTGATCCCTAGCAAGATCGGTTCCTAGCAAAACCTGTTGTAAAGTCCATATAACCAGACAAGGCTCCTAACAAATCAGACTTTAGAAGAGTTCAAAGAACAACTTGTGGGTATTCATCCCCACCGTGGTTTTTCCCAGTTGGGTTTCCATGTGAAAAATAAGTGTGTTATGTGTGATGCTTTTTCATGTGATGTCTTAGTATTTTTTGTTAAGTGGTAAAGCATGCTGATCCAATGGATTTTATATTTTTGATGTACTACTTGTTGATGCATATGGGTGAAGTGGAAATGAGATATTAGGTGTTGTGAAGATCTAAGTGTTATCGGTTTATGTTTTTCACAGTCTCACTATGTTTTACCGGTAGTGCCCTATTTTAGATCGGTGATACTGTTTACCAGTTAGTGTAGTCTTTGCAGTCAAAGTGGCGTAAGGAAGTTTTTGTCTATACTGATTCACCCCCCTCTTAGTATCTATTGAGTACTTACTATTCATCATTACTAATCATACATATCATCGAAGATAACTTTTCTTGCAGGGTGGCCTAACATAAAGCATTGATGAACTCCGATATGCAATGAGAAGGGAATTAACATTATCGAGGGGCAAAATATCATCAAAGAGCATTAAGTAGCTTCTATTTTAAACTTCAATAAAAGACTAAGCCACAATAAAAATCAAAGGAATGTTACTGAAGGGGAAAGGTTCATTGACAAAGAACCATGCAAGATGTGGTCCCCACTACAATGGCCTTGAAGAGAACACAGTCTTGATGAAAATCAATGATAAGTGATCGTTGGGCTAATAATCATCGAAGGGAGTACTCCATAAAAGGTCTTCGATAACATAAAGAGATCTAATGAAACATAAAAAACTATCATTGAAGGAACAATCTGCATTGAAATAACATCAATGATGGCGATGAAAACAACAAAGCGATAAAGAGGAAAATTAAATTATCAAAGTCGTAGATATCATCGATGACCTTTCCTTGATAAGAAAGCCGCTGGCAAATATGATCAAATACACATCATCAAAGTGGACGCTCTTATCGAAGAGACAAAGTGCTAAGAAAATTTAAAGCCATGGTTGATAAGACTTAGGGTTTTGATAAAATGTAATGAAGTTTCATAGAAGAAGAAAATCTTATCGATAACCAGAAATAAAGAACTCATTTCGATAAAGGCATATCAAAGGTCACCGACAGGGTGGAAATCATAGAAAAGAAGATGATATGACATTTACAACAATTTCAATAAATATTGAGGATTAATGCTTACACAAGTAACACTCATCAAAGTTGGTTTATCATTAATGAGCTCGAGTTGGTGAAATTTACTGCCATGAGAACATTAGTCATTTATGCATTGAAATTCAAAACATAAAGAAGAAGTTGTTCCAGAGGGAGAAAATATCACATGGAATTTGTAGATACATAAAGTTCAACATCTTGGAGAAAGATAAAGCACAAGAATAATTCAAAGCTGAAACCGAAATTGTTTTGCAAGCCTAAATTAAGTGAGTTGCTAACACTTTTTTTACTCCATATTTGCAGATTATGGAATCATCTTCGACTACTAGGCCTTCCAGGGGTAGAAAACCAAAAAAATCCCCCACCTATGGACTTCAGTGAGACTTCTAAGAGAAAAAGGAAAAATAAAGAGGGGAGGGCATTAAATCAAGACTTGTTAGTCCAATGCCCTTCCTCTAGTTTAAAATCTAGAAAACTAAAATATGAGGAAGAGAGGTATGAAGATGTTGGCATTGCACACTCCAATGAGAATTGCAAATGATTGAAGGTATTGTCATTGATGGCAATCTTGCAATCCTATGTCACTGGTAGGCACCGACACCAATAGACTCTACACCGACAGATAGTTCACCGGTAGCAGCAAAGATGATTACCGGTACCCCAACCGACATGATTTTGATTATTGTATATTGTATTTAATTGTAATATCTTTTTGTAAGCCGACATGGTATATTTTAATAAGACTCATATATAAGTATGAGATCTTGTAGATCATTTAAGTAGCAAACATGGTTAGAATATTGCAGAAGTAATGTGCGAATATTAAGGCAAATTTTGGAGTAAGGTTTATGGTTATTTTATGAGCTTAACCGGTACTGAACTTGGCATAGAAGATGCTGAACTAAAGCAGTACAACATATTGGATTTGTATAATCCATTTTTGTAAGTCAGTGAGACTTCTTTTGTAATTAAGTAGTGAGCTTTAGGCAGTTGGCCTTCCTGCATGTGCAGGACCCTATTGTAAGTAATATCCATTCATTGGCAAGTGAGTGAATATTGTGGGTCACAAATCCCACCAAGGTTTTTCCCACACTAGATTTCCTCATTAAAAGTCTTGTGTTATGGTGTGCTTTCTATGCTGTGTTTATTGTTCATATTTACTACATTAATTCTTGTTTACCGGTACACTATTTTGGAATGCAATTTATTTAATAAGATCAGAAAATCTATTTACCGGTTAGATACTAATTCACCCCCCATCTCAGTATCTTTGGGAATCATAACAATTGGTATCAAAGCCTGGTCCTCTATTTTCAGAAGCCTAACAACTTGAGGGAGATTCTGACACTGGTACAGATGGAAAACTTGAGAAAGCAATTGGAAACAACTCTTTCAAATTATGATGCAGAAAAGTTGAAGAATATCAAACTTGAAGATGATCTGAAGACTGCACAAGAATTCATTCGAGGACTTCAAGAGAATCTTACTATTGCTAGAAACAAAAGAAGAGAACTTCATGAGAAGATACAAAATGATGATGATGAAAAGGAAACTCTTAATATTCTTGTAAGCAAGATGATGTAAGAAAACATGACTTGAGGAATGAGATGCAAGATATGACTATGAGGTTTTGTAAAGACATTGAAGACAGAAAGAAGAATGAAGATGACTTGACTAGAAGACTCAATGATGCTAGAACTGAAATTCTAAGACTTAGTCATGAGAATGATATGTTGAAGACAAGTTTGATTCAGTTGGAACATGATAAAACTGAACTCATGAGACAGAATGATTTCTTGGAAAATGAGTTGGCCACTTCAAATCAACACAAAGAGAAATCTAAGAAAAGTTCAGAAGAACTTGATGATATGCTAAAAAATCATAAACCTAATGGAGACACTAATAGTCTTGGCTTTGAAGTTGGTGAAAGCTCTGGTACTGTAAACAATAATGATCAAAGTAAACTGGTAAGACAACCTAACGCCTACAAATTTAATGGGAAATGCTTTAACTGTAACAAGTATGGTCATAGAGAAAATCAGTGTAGATCTAGAAACTATCAGAACACTAATGCACCCACCAACAAAGGTTCAAAATGCAACAAAATTGGTCATAATTAAGAAAAATGCAGAATGAATGTAAGATGTTATGTTTGTGGAAGATTTGGACACTTATCTAATCATTGCAGAACACATACTGGCATAGGATATGGAAAAGCTATTCAGAAAAACAATGTGACTTGTTATGCTTGTAACAAGATTGGACATATTGCAAAATTTTGTAGAAGTAAGGCATCACTGACAAATAATAACTGACCCAGTTTGAAAGGTAAAGAGAAGGTTGAAGAGGTAAAGTAAGAATTTTCAAAACAATGGATTAGAAAGAGAGATCATAATGTTGATGAGACTATTATTTCACTGGTAGAACAAAGTATCACTCCACCAGCAAGAGATTCTTCATCTAATTGAAAAGAAACCTTTTGGGGGTATGGAAACTAATTGAAAATCATGCTAGTTTACCCTCGGTTGATGGTAAGAAGATGAATTGCTTCTTTACCGGCAGATGTGTTAAGTTTCACTTAACCGACGGGCATTTATTATGGTAGTTGAAGGAAATGACATTATAAAGCAAGTGTTTTTCACTCTTTTTCACTCACCGAGCATCCAAATTTCGTAAGAGCGTGAAAAACCCAAGTGAAGGCATCCACATCAAGAAGTGAAGCAAAATCTTTCAAGCATCCAAACCTAAAGGCAAATTAAGGTATTTATCAATGGCTTCCTCCTTTGCTCTTGAATTCATTGCAAACCCTATTGTTATTGAAGTGGTTAAATGCCCTAGGCCCGTATTCAAAATCATACCCGAAGTAGCAAAGTAGGATGATACCCTAGGTACATTCTCTAAAATCTCTAAAGAAGTTGCATATGTAGAAGACTCTAGGATATACATACATTGTCATATTGAGGAACTAGGTGCTGATGAAATCATGAATATGTATAAGAATGTCATTTGTGATGAGAATGGTGTTGTGAAACCAAAACATAAGATCATAGAAACCCTAGGTTTTGTGGAAATACTTGATATTCTAGATTTCCCTAAGGAAGTTGTGAGGATTGTATTCAGTAGAGTTTATGGAGAATTATTTTGGATTGATTCTATCCATAAGATCACTAGAGAAGCAGTAAAGGTTGTGACTGGCTTACCTTCCACCAGTAGCAAGCCTGACAAAACTAAGAAAGTTTCAAATAACATTGTGATGACATTAACTGGTGCAACCTATGACATCAGATCCTTAAGAGTCAATGATGTGAATGACATAAATGTTAGATTCATTAGCATGATACTAGGATACAAAACTACACATGCTAACAGATTGAACTCTGTTTCTAGTTTATGTATCAAGAGTGCTTATGATATGGTGAACAATAATGCTAAGATATATATATGTGAATGGTTGAAGGATGAATTGATTGACAACTTGAAGAAAATTAAAGTTGATAAGAAAGGTACTTTCAGATTTGGTAATCTACTTGTGTGCCTAATTCATATATTACAAAGGAAGTTCCCGGTATAGGCAGGAAAGAATTTGGTTTTGACATACCGATAGGTAAAAAACTATTGGATATCTTTACCGGCATGGGAACAAACAAGGAAAATAATATAATTGAATATTTCTAAGCATTTAAAGCTAGAATGAAAACAAGGGAAAGACTACCTCAGAACATTGTTGACAAATATAAGAATGAAATTTGTTTTGTTATCAAGAAAGATGAAATCTGGATGGAGGCAGTGGTTCCTAGAACTGTTTGGGTGACAAAAATGGGTTATGAAGCTGATGTAAACATAATTGAGACATATGCCAAAGCCCTACTTGAAGCCCCTAGAGAACCTGAAGAGAAAATATTTGGTAGTGTTGAAACTATTGAAAACAAAGTACAAACACTTAAACAAAGGATGAAAAGAGAGAAAACTATTAGAAAAGCAACACAACAGGTGAAAGAGATCAAGGAAAATATATTGAATATCATTGATATTAAGGAAAGTGACTTGGAAGGGTTACAACCAGAAACTCACCTGTCACAAGTTGGAACTTCATCTGATAGTGAAATACCAACTGAGTTTAATAGAGTAGAAAGGAAAATAAAACCTTCACCGACACTCTCTCCTGCACCAAAGAAAACAAGAAGGAAACAACAAGCAGTAAGGCCCCCAACAAAGAAAATGACACCAAGGAAGAAGATGGAAAAACAAGTTATCCCTCCTTTAGACAATCTTCTGAATGAAATAATGGATGATGGAAACTTACAGTCTAATGTTAGTAAATTGTATGATACTTTTACAAATGAGGAAAAGGAAAGCATAGAAAATAGTATCATTCTACACCTAGATATCTATAAGAAATTTTTGATAGAGGTTGTAGATGATCTGCCCAGTGACTTGTATAGATGACTTGATGAAAAGAGGCTAGCTATTATGGAATTGGATAAGAAAATAAAAGTTGAAAAGCTAATTATTGTACACCCAGTTAAATCAATAGAAGAAATTGATGAGTTAATAAGTGAGGCTAACAGGATAGTATTTTCCAATGGTCACTGGCATGTATCCTTAATGGCAAGCAGAGTTAATGAAATCACTGAAGAGACAATAGATAAATGGGATATCTTCTTTGTGGAGAAAGAGAAGCAAGAAGAACTTAATAGACCCAAAAATTTTAAGGTATATCAAAAGGATAAGGACAAAGGTAAAGGCAAGGTAGGTGGACTACCCAACATAAAAGTTATAGACAATTTTCCACCACCTCCTTCTATTACTTCACTAATTGAAACTATTGACACACCGATAACTAAGGATATGGAGACTACACATGAGGATACAAATTTTGACTTTGAATTTTTATATTCAATGAATGTTGATACACAAGAGGTCAATATTGTGGTTGATAAGGAAACCACTAGTGAGAAGAAAGATGTGGCTATTGAGCCACCAATTGACAATTTTGTTGTTGAAACACCAACTGAGAACATTAATATTGGGATTGAGACACAATTTGAGCAAACTGAACAATCAGTTGATCCCTTGGTTATTGGAATGGACACTATTAATACAAACATTGAAAAGCCTACAGAGTTAGAGAAACCGGCTGATAACATAGAGAAACTAGTTGAGATACTGACGGTGGACTGTACAAAGGTGCATACTGAGAAACCGATAGTGAATACCACTGAGACATCATTAGAGAAACTGACAGTAGAGTGTACAGAGAAACCCACTGAGGTATAGGTTGAGAAACAGGAAGAGAAAATGGTTGAGTCATAGGTTCTTGTAGTGACAGTGCCATCGACAACAACTGAGAAGCCTAAACCTTTGCTGATAGAAATGCAGACACAAACTGACCTACCAGAGGTCAATGCAAGCAAAGAGGTTACTCACACCGGTAGAATGTAGATTGTTAAGGTAGTTGGACAATCATCTAGTTCTTCCATGACAGACTTCAGACCAACTAATGTGACAGAGGTATTATTGGATTCAATTAAGAAACTCACAAAGTGTAATGCACTAGCATATAAGGCTATTGATGATACAATTACTATTCTAAAATTGATTGCACCCAAGTGCAATGTGGAAAATAAAGACTCTTTAAGTAGATTAGACACATTGTCTAAGTATATCACCGCTAACATATTGACAGTGGAACAAGTAAATGAGGAGACATTTAGAGAGAAAATGCATAAGGAAAAAGAGAATTCTTTGATGAGACAATAAAGAAGTGCACACAACACATTGACATCCTCCTACTGACATTAAGCAAAACCATAATGGAGTTTAAGGAGTTGTACAGAGACACATGTAAGACTAATATTTTGACAGTGGACATTGATAAGGAGATCAGTAAAGTACAAACAAAAATAAATAATAAAGCTGACAATATCATTGGTTCCTCCGAACTAATATCAGTTATAGAGCTGGAGATAGCAGGTTTTGAGGAGAAACTTGAAAAATTGGAGAAAAAAAAGGAAAGAATACAATACAAGGCAAAAGAACTTAAATGTAGACTCAGTCCCAAATTGGATTACCTCATCTCTTTAAGGAAAGAGATATTAGAGGCACTTGTTCAAGGACTGAAGATATCGAAAGAGAAAATGCATCACCTCACCGGTATAATTCAAAGAATAGAGGCAACATTGAAGGACAGTGACAGATTCACTAAGAGCCTAAATTTTATATTAGTAGACGTATTTCAGATTGTAACCAACCGGTTACAGGGTTCTAGCTGATAACTACACTCAATTGACATTTTGACAAACTTTGTCATTGATGCCAAAGGGGTAGTAGTAGAGAAGAGAAAAATCCAATGACTTAGAGATCATTTGCTCAAGGGGAGCACACATTTTCGGTAAAATTTTTGCATTTCAATGTTTGGATACAATTTTGAATTTTTCTCATGGGTGTTGCCATCAATGCCAAAGGGGGAGATTGTTGGCATTGCACACTCCAATGAGAATTGTAGATGATTGAAGGTATTGTCCTTGATGACAACCTTGCAATCCTATGGCACCAACAGGCACCGACATCGATAGACTCTACACTAGCAGATAGTAGATGATTATCGGCACCCCAGCCAATAGGATTTTGATTATTGTATATTGTATTTAATTGTAATATCTTTTTATAAGCTGACATGGTATATTGTAATAAGACTCATATATAAGTATGAGATCTTTTAGATCATTTAAGTAGCAAACCATGTTAGAATATTGTAGAAGTAATGTGTGAATATTAAGGCAGATTTTGGAGTAACGTTTATGGTTATTGTATGAGCTTAAACCGATACAGAACATGGCATAGCAAACACTGAACTAAAGCAGTACAACATATTGGATTTGCATAATCCATTTTTGTAAGTCAGTGAGACTTCTTTTGTAATTAAGCAGTGAGCTTTAGGCAGTTGGCCTTCCTACATGTGCAGACCCCTATTGTAAGTAATATCCATTCATTGGCTAGTGAGTGAATATTGTGTGTCATGAATCCCATCAAGGTTTTTCCCACACTGGGTTTCCTCATTAAAAATCTTGTGTTATGGTGTGCTTTCTATGCTGTGTTTATTGTTCATATTTACTGCATTAATTCTTGTTTACCGGTACACTATTTTGGAATGCAATTTATTTAATAAGATCATAAAATCTATTTGCCAGTTAGATACTGATTCAGCCCCCCCCCCTCTCAGTATCTTTTGGAATCCTAACAAAAGATAATCATGAGCATCTAGGGGATGTTTGGACGAAATTGAGGGGATAAGACTTGTTCATGTTCTATTTGAAGAGGAAAGGTAGTCATGAGCCTATATGAAATCCATAGAATTTGAATATAGGAAGGCTAGTGATCCAAAAAACATCTTTACTAGCCCTAAATTGCTGAGAGCTTTAGCTGAGAAGTATGATGTTAACACAAAAAAAATATGTGATAGGTTTGGTGAACCCCTATTGCCAATTAGAAAAGATGTCATTACATGGGTGTTTGGTTTGGAGTGGGGATATGAGATAACCATTGACCTTAGGAAGCTAAAACATGAGTACACATCTTTTGAGAATGTATACAAGGAGTGGAGATTGTCTTTCCACAAAAAGAGGGAAAAGGGAAAGAAACCTGAGACATTTAAGGATACTGATCTGGCTCCCTTTCATGTGAACCAGTTTAGACCACACATTAAATATACTTATTACTGCATAAGATAGGTCCTTGGAGTTGAGGCACCTCCACTCATGGAAATTGCACCAATGGTCCTTGTTGTTGATGTATAGTCCAAGGACCCCAAGGTATTTGATTATGCTTCCTTCATTGCCGATCAAATGAATCACGACCTTGAAAATATAAAAGGGGATCCCAATCAAATTGCATTCACACATTATTCACTATTGATGCATATGTTATTGTTTGTTGGAGAGGAAAACAACTTATGGGGAGATGATTTACCCAGACATATGTATAAGAAGAAAGGAATGAAGAAGTTGGTGCATTTATGGCTTTCAGTATGGGATTAACGTTATGCCAATTTTCAATATCTTTGAAGATCAATTTGTGAAACTAGTAATGGGTTTGTTAGGGTATGATGAATTTTTTGAGACCTAAAGACTTCAATCTAGAGTTGGAAATTGATCACAATTGGGGAGATTGGCATTCATTTGAGACCGATACTCAAATTAGGGTCTATGGGTTTGAAGGAGCCCCCAATGTACTGCCTAAAACAATCCTCGATAAAATTTCTAACATGGAGATTATTAGGCAGATGCATGAGTCTAGCCATTTGCATCTGAGATCAAGAGGCAAGAAATCCTTCCTACCAGGTTGTTTATTTTTTGGAGATTTTTTTGTAAAGAATACAAAAATTTATGAACTTATTGGTAAGAATATGAAATACTTTTGTAGCATCCTAAAATTGTGACACTTGCAATTTCGACTGCATTTGGGTCTTCACGATGGCGACGCAACACGCAACCTGAATGGAGACCCCGAAACCTGATTATGACACTGAAAACTGCATTTTCTTGCACCCTGGCCTGAACCTCCTTTGCACCCTGCTGTCCCGGGAGGTGGGACCAGAGCGCCCAGCGCCCTGGTCCCTGGGTCCTATTTTGGGCCCGGTCTCTTTTGGACTTCGGGTCTTTATGTTTGCAAATTGGAAAATTATCTTTCTTGGTCGGCCTAAGGTCAGGAAAATCAGTCTATCAGCCCTAAATGACAAGTATATAAACTACATTATCCTCTCCCATTTGGGTAAGAAGGTCATATGTGCAAAAGCGTGGAAACTATACTCAAACATTCAAGCATTCAAGCATTCCTTCAAGCAATTGATCATTTCAAGTCTCCATTCAAGGCTAAGTGTTGCATTCAAGACAAGGATTCAACCATTGAAGAGGAGATCACATACTACATGCTACATACAACATACTACTACAACATACAACATACAACATCTATACCTTCACACATAAGGATACAAACATCCTTACAACAAGGTATTAGTACTTGTTTTACATTCCAGACATTTACATTTACAACATTGCTCATTTCTTGGTTAATTCCAAAACCAGGGTTTGACCTAAAGGCAAACCCCTAATCCCTAACCCCCCAATCGTCTTCGCTTTTCTGTGTGTAGGTTGCAGGTACGCGGCTGAAATTGAAGATCTGGAATCCTTGTGCAGAGACGAACAGATCTCCCTTCGTTTCGTGGATTTTTCGGAGGACCGTGGCGCTCGGGCGCCATCGTCCTGACAAATTTCACTCAAATTTGCAGGACAGTGCCGTATCGACATTTTACTGCTAATTCCAGGTCCGCAGCTTCATACTGTATTCCAATCTCAGTTTATAAGCAAATCTTTCTCACTTTCTATGCATTCCTAGCTTAATTCTTCTATGCACATTCTTTACAAAAGAGGGTAGCCTTGCTGTCATAACCCTTGAAACTCATTTAGCATCCAATCTTGCATTGCGTGGGATTGGATCTTGTGAGTTTCAACCCCTCTTTTGAATGTAAAGTCTCTCCCCTAAGTGAAAACCATCAACCCTAGTGAATCTCCCTTCTCTCTCCTTGGAGTTGGAAGAGGGGAGAGCAACTAGGGTTCAATCAAGATTTTCCGCTTTACATTTTGGTGAACCCGACGTGAACATCCTTTCTAATTATTCATGATTAGATCTGAAATTTGATTCTTTGATTAAATTTCCATGTTTGATCTTTTGCAAAAATTTTAGAGGTGATTGCATAAAAACCCTAAATTTTCTTTTTAGTAATTAAACTTGTGAAATATTTAATTGTTAATGCTTGTTTCAGATCTGCCCTTCTATTACAAATTATCAATTCAAATTTGTGCTTTAATTTTGAAAATTAAGTGGTTAAGTGTCAAAACCCTAATTTTTGAAACCCTCTTGATTCAACCTTTGACTGACAATTTCACTGATCAAAACATCTCCAAATCAGCTGTAACTTTGGATTCCGCAATAAAATCACAATATCTTTCATCCCTGAAAATTTGGAAAAAAGTTGCGAGGACCGTGTGCACTCCGAGCGCCATCATCCCTGACATTTTTTCCGAAATTTTGGGAGCTAGATCTTACTGTATTTTCTTGCTAAAATCCAGAATTTTGGCTGATTTTATCAATTTTAACACCTTCAAAATTAAAGTCAAAGTTGGTCTAGGGATTGCTTGGATTAACGCTTCTAATCATTCAAAAATCATTGAAACTAAAATTTTATGTCAAAATTGTGTTCTTACTATCCTAAATCTAAAAAGTGTGTTTGCATTCATTCGAAATTTCAGTGCTTTATTCAAATTCTTGCAATTCGTGACTTTTGAAATTAAGTGCTTAGTTACAACAACTTTAATTTCCGCTTTCAAAATTGAATTTTGCGTGAAATTGAGTCAATTTTTAAATTTCAAAATTTGCATTGCTCTTGACATTCCCTCTAAAATCATAAAATTCAAAATTTCAGTTTCCCTCTCTTTTTCAAAATTCAAATTTTGCATTTTTCGACAATCTTGGTAGGGTTCAATTTCGAGATTGCAACTTTAATTTGGCCTATCTACAGATCGTAAAATCACTCAATTTTTTCAGATTAGCTCTAAAATCATCATAACTTTCATCCCTGCAAATTTTGAAAAAAGTTGCCGGGACCGTGTGCACTCCGAAGCGCCACGGTCCCTGACATTTTTTCTGAAATTTCGGGAGATTGTCCTGATTGTATTTAACAGCTTAAATCTAGAAGATTGGCTAATTTTACTGAAAATTGCTACCTCTAAATTCAAAACTTTCTCTCTCTCTCTAGTGCATGAGTTTTACAACAATAAGCCCTACTTACACTATTCCCATTAGACGAAGCCGTAGAATTAAGTCTTTCCGAGGTTTAATTACCGAGGAGATGGAACCTAATTTGAATAGCCTTTTTAACGAGGACATGGGTAATTCCTCTAATCCTCCTAATGATGAAGAAGCTCTCCATGAGGTTTCTGAGGAACAACTTTCAAAATTGGATAACCAATTTGATGATTTTCGATAATGGATGTCTCAAGAATACCCTGATAGTCAAGCTCTTCCTTTAATTGAGGGTCTAAAATGTATGCTTCAAAGTGATAAGAATGGAATTGATATTTTGCGTGGTATTGCACACATTGTGGATTCGAATGTGATGCCTATGAAGAGTTGTGCTGAAAATTTGGGTTATACACAACCTCCTACTCAAGTCAATCATTCTATTCCTTTGATGACTTCTATTGCTAGCATACCTACCTTTACATCAAACATAATGGCTACTTCTACACAAGAGATTCCTCCTATGATCACTAGTCATGGGGGCGATCCTTCCTCTTCAATTAACCCTCTTCCTTCATTTAATCCGACTTCTTCATTCATTCCTTCAATGAGTGTTCCTATTACATCTCCACAAATGAACATGGTGCAACGGGGCAATTCATTCAACCATTCTATTCCTCCTTGTAGTGTTCCTCCTGTCCAATCATCTCCTATGACTAATTATCATAGAGTCCCACCACCTTACTCTTTACCTTCTTTCAATAACATAACACCTCCATCTCAATCTAACACGTCTAATATGAACTCTTCGACTGAAGTGACCATTAACAATCTTGCACAAACTATCTCTTCTTTACAGCAACAAATTGCCTCTATGAATCAATCTAAGTTTAGTGTGCCCACATTTGATGTTGCGAGCCCACTTTCTCTTGACATTGTTCAAGCTATTCCCCCTAAACATGTTGAAATTCCACATTTGGAGCTTTATAATGGTAAAGGTGATCCTCTAACACATGTTAAGACCTTTCAAACAATCTGTACTGATTTTGCTTATGACCAAAGGTTGCTTGCAAAACTGTTCACTAGAACATTAAGAGACAAAGCCCTACAATGGTATTGCTCATTGCCTTCCTATTCTATTACTTCTTTCGAACAACTTGCAAATACTTTCATTCAACAATTTCAAAACAATATAAGTCCTAAAGTTACTTTGATTGATTTAATGCATTGTAAACAAGGTGTTAAAGAAAAAGTGATTGATTTCATTGGTAGATATAAGCATTTGTATGCTCAAATTTCTTTTCCAGTGCCTGACAATGATATTCAAAGAATCTTTATTTCTAATTTACAAAAAGATATTCGAGACAAACTTCTATTTTCTGAGTTTACTTCTTTCCAATAGTTGTGTGCAACTCTTCACAATTATCAACTGACTGTGAGTCAAATGGAACAATCACATCCTATGGCTCCGAGTGATAAGGGTGATAGCAGTCAACAACCATTTGGGAAGTTTAAACCGAATAGAGATTCCATCAAATTCAATGAAAACATCATCAACAACAATGTGAATGCAGCATCAGGTGTGCCTCCTATTTCTAAATTTTTCAAGAAAGAAAGAAAGTATACTCCTTTGAATGAATCATTGCATAGTATTATGAATAAGTTATTGGAACAAAATGTGCTTACTCTTCCTCCTATAAGACAAATTGATCCTGCAAAGATTACTTCACCTTATTTTGATAACAAATCTTTTTGTCAATTTCATCGTCAACCTTGGCATGATACTGAAAAATGTTTTTCTTTAAAGGGTAAAATTCAAGATTTGATTGATAATAATACTATTTCTGTTTCTAGAGTGAATGATAAAGGCAATACATCTGTAGCTCCTCCTAATCAAAATCTTCAGATTTTCACTGATCCATTACCTTCTCATACCTCTAATGCGATTGAGACTAATGATTCCTCTTTTTCATCTGATGGTCTTGTGTCTATGACTCCAAATGTGATTAACTTTGTAGAGCAGCAAGAAAACCCTAAAGAACTTTCCATCACCTTTGATTCCAGTGAAACCATTAGGGAACCTAATGGTCCTTTATACATAGTTGCAAAAGTCAAGAATACACCTTGCGGTGGAGTGCTTATTGATCCTTCGTGCATGGTTAATGTTATTACTGAAGAATTTCTTTTTACTTTGCAATTGAATCAAGTGATATATGACAAAACAGATGTGATTGTGAAACTATTTGATGCATTTTCTTCTCCTTCAATGGGTTCTATTACATTGCCTATTGACGTCCATAACAAATCCCTTGATGTGAACTTTGCTATTATTCCATCTTCCAAACAATTTCGTGTGAAGCTTGGCTATCCTTGGCTATCTTCCATGAAAGCTATTGCTTCTCCTATTCACAAGTGTTTGAAATTTCCCCATAATGGTGAAGTTGTTACTGTCAATCATAGTCTCTTTAAACCAGCTGAAAGAACTTCTAGCGTTCCTATTGATTATTTTTGGCCTAAAAAATTCCAATCTCTTCCCCTGCGAAGTGATCATCTTTTCAAATCTTATCAAAAGTGGAAAACATATATGATGCTATCTCTAAGTGAACCTAGAACACCCAAACTTGACATTCCTATCATTCTTGAGAAGGAAGTTCTTCCTTTGAAAGATAAAACTAATGTCTTTCCTCAAGAAGATTCCCAACCCGTTCCCATGGATGTGATTATGTCTATGCCTAATAAACCTTCTAAGAGTAGACCTATACCTCCTCGTCATGATGGACTTGGTCTTCTTCCTAAACCAAATAATCCTCCTTTATATGGAGCAGTTCCTCCTCCTTCCTTTTATGGAGAGAAGAGACCTTCCTCTTCTCCTATTATCCAGCCTAAGAGACCACAACCTAAACACCCAAGTGATAAGGATGAGAACATTCCTCCTCCTCAATCTTCTTCACTTCCTACTAAGACTAGACGAAATCGTTCTGCACGTGAACGCCGATGAAAGCGTCGTCTTAGAGCCCAAGCAGCTGCTTCTCAAACTTTGCAATCTCCAAAAACACCTTCAACAAGCATTATTCATTTTCTCCTCAGCCGACAATTGAGCCAAAATCTCCAAAACATAAGATGCATGATGGTCTTGATCCTGTGCGAGTTAAAGATCCTATTTTTATAAATCTTGATGATGATATAGATGAAAATGTTATTCATGATGAAAATGTTATTCCTCTTCCTTTTGATAGTGAATATGAACTTGTTGATATTGATAACCATTTATCTAATGAATTTTCTAAAGCACTTATCCTAGCTCCTAGACATGAACAATGTCGCTCGGAACATGAACATAGCCCTTGTTTGGATCTTGTGATAGCTCCATCTGCTGTGTTGAATGTTCCTCCTCTAGCGTGTTCCCTGCCCTCCCGAAACATTGATCAACAAGATCGGGGGGTAGATGACGTGCTAGACTAGTTACATTAGCATAGCAGATTCTCTCCTCCTCTCTTGTGTTACTTCTTCTATATGTTATTCTCATTCTTCTATTTGTTGTCCTTAGTGTTGTCTACTTAAGGATGATGCAAAGCATTGAGATCTCTTTTGGTCTCTCTCATGTTGACTCAAAAGACACATGTGTTCCCTTCTTCTAGGTGACCTTCCTTGATTGGGGAATGAAGAACAATTATGCATACATACATATGATACACATGAATTATCATACAGCATACTGACCCCAAGGAAAGTGAAGTCACCTTGTGCGTTGTGTTTTGTGTCTATTATCCTTGGGCTTACCTTACGCTTGGGGGCTAAATCCTTGCGATAACGTGCTCCTTTCCTTTCTCATTTCTTATATGTATCACTACCTTAAAGAAATCACCCCCGGTGAGGTGTGTGCGATCATTTTAACGTAGGGGGGCATACATCCCGTTCATATCTTTTCAAGATACTTGAGAATTTCTTGGCAAATTTAGCTTTGCCTTGAAAATTTTTGATATCTTTCTTGCATGACTCATAGTGAGGGAACCTTACTACTGATAGTCATGGTTCTCCCTCGTGATCTTCCCTTTTACTTTGTCAATCGAAGTCGTAAGATCCTTAGTCCACTAGGGGCTTGGTGTATCTTGCCTCCTTGACGTGGTGAAAGTCTTTCAATGTTGTTTCCTTGTACTTTACCGGAAGTATGAGCATACGCCTATACTCCTGCTAAAGTGGGGGCTAAATGTAGCATCCTAAAATTGTGACACTTGTAATTTCGACCGCATTTGGGTCTTCACGATGGCGACGCAACACGCAACCTGAATGGAGACCACGAAACCTGATTATGACACTGAAAACTGCATTTTCTTGCACCCTGGCCTGAACCTCCTTTGCACCCTGTTGTCCTGGGAGGTGGGACCAGAGCACCCAGCGCCCTGGTCCCCCAGGACCATGGCGCCCAGCGCCCTGGTCCGTGGGTCCTATTTTGGGCCCGGTCTCTTTTGGACTTCGGGTCTTTATGTTTGCAAATTGGAAAATTATCTTTCCTGGTCGGCCTAAGGTCGGGAAAATCAGTCTATCAGCCCTAAATGACAAGTATATAAACTACATTGTCCTCTCCCATTTGGGTAAGAAGGTCATATGTGCAAAAGCGTGGAAACTATACTCAAACATTCAAGCATTCAAGCATTCCTTCAAGCAATTGATCATTTCAAGTCTCCATTCAAGGCTAAGTGTTGCATTCAAGACAAGGATTCAACCATTGAAGAGGAGATCACATACTACATGCTACATACAACATACTACTACAACATACAACATACAACATCTATACCTTCGCACATAAGGATACAAACATCCTTACAACAAGGTATTAGTACTTGTTTTACATTACAAACATTTACATTTACAACATTGCTCATTTCTTGGTTAATTCCAAAACCGGGGTTTGACCTAAAGGCAAACCCCTAATCCCTAACCCCCCAATCGTCTTCGCTTCTCTGTGTGTAGGTTGCAGGTACGTGGCTGAAATTGAAGATCTGGAATCCTTGTGCAGAGACGAACAAATCCCCCTTCGTTTCACGGATTTTTTGGAGGACCGTGGCGCTCGGGCGCCATCGTCCCGACAACTTTCACTCAAATTTGCAGGACAGCACCGTATCGACATTTTACTGCTAATTCCAGGTCCGTATCTTCATACTGTATTCCTATCTCAGTTTATAAGCGAATCTTTCTCACTTTCTATGCATTCCTAGCTTAATTCTTCTATGCACATTCTTTACAAAAGAGGGTAGCCTTGCTGTCATAACCCTTGAAACTCATTTAGCATCCAATCTTGCATTGCGTGGGATTGGATCTTGTGAGTTTCAACCCCTCTTTTGAATGTAAAGTCTCTCCCCTAAGTGAAAACCATCAACCCTAGTGAATCTCCCTTCTCTCTCCTTGGAGTTGGAAGAGGGGAGAGCAACTAGGGTTCAATCGCGATTTTCCGCTTTACAACTTTTCATTGTCACCTACTGATGCAAGGCTCCAATTTGAACCTGGAGGCTATATTCTACAAGGGATGAAGGGTTATGAGCATGTCCCTCTGTTTAAAGAATATTTCATTAGAAATTTGGAAAGAAAGAAGGCATGACAAAAGATGGAGCTATATAATAAAGTGATGAGTGCATACAATTGGAAGATTGTTAGGGATATGATCAAACATGATCTTGAAGATATCACAGAACCACTGGCTAAAGCAAAGAAATATGGATCTAAGATATGAAATCCTTGAAGGAATCCTTGAAAAGGTTCTTCTGCACAAGCCATCTAAACCAAGGATAGAGGTTCCTCTGATCATTTGTCACTAGATTCTAGGGCCCATGAGAGGCACGATGAGGTTCCAACAGAGGCTACTGAGGGAGAGGGAGAAATGAAATTCATGTTGAGTCCTCGAAGCATGCAATTTTAGATGAGAGAATTGATGATTGTGACAACTTTGTTTTGGATGAGAAATTCATCCAAACCCTTGAATTTCATACATTTATCTATCAACATAAATCAAAACAGTTGAGGATTGAAGGAAGACAAGACATCAATGAAGAAGCTTTAAATAAGCTTCAAGAGTCCATTGATGAGGAAATGATGACAATAACTCTAGCCAAAGGGAGACAAATACTAAAAGACATTGGAACAATCATATATCCTGGTTGGAATATGAAGGGTGCATTAATGTTTGACACATATGCCAAATCAGTTGGCAAAGAGAACTTCAAATTGCCTAAAAAAATTGATACTGTGTCATACTAGATTTAGATATGATCCAGGACAAAATGCATTACTACAATGGGATGTGTACCCTCAAGACAAAAGTCCTCCAGATGAGATAATTGCCACATTGACTATTCAATAGGTGGGGATGACCAATCCCATGGAGACTGCAATGTTAAATTTAAATGTGGCTAGACTAAATGTAGATTAGGTGGATTTTGTCACAAGAGAAATGCTTCACTACAAGGATGCATATCCTGCAGAGGTTGAAGAAAGACAAAAGTGGCAAGAGATAGCCACTCAAATCCAAAAGGATAAAAGGATTGCAATACCAGAACAACCTATTATTATGAGGAAGAGCAAAGGATTATGCTTGCATCTCAAGATGCCATATATTGGAAATACAAAGCAGAAAAGTTTGAGAAGAAAATAAACAAGGCAAATGAGAAGAAAGATTCTATTGTACACGCATTGATAACATGGATAATCAAGCATAGGATTGATGCAATGAACACTTAGGCTACTCCATCCTGGTCGCATACAAAGGCACTTTCACAAGATTGGATAACCATATGACATTGAAGGAGAGGTTGTGTGATAAAATGGGGCTAGAGGCTGAGGAGATCATTGCTACTTATGATCATTACTATAAACTATTGAAAAGCGATATGGATAAGTATGAGAATGTAGAAGATATTTCAAATTTGATGAGTGAGAGAAAGATCTTGACAATGGAATAATTCAAGTCTGAATAGGGCAGAAATTTAGAGTGCAGGGTATCGAATATCAAACAGGATGAAGAATTGGCGCTGCAGGTTTCCAAAATCACTGATGAACTATATTCCCAAGAATACATGATGAAGAAATTACTCGTCGAATGTGTCACACAAAAAGAACAAGCATATGTTGAACATATAGGAAAAATTAATCTAATGTTAAGAGATTGATTAGTCTTAGTTAGATTTGTTACTAGCTTTATAAACAATTTCGATGAAAGGTTTGTTACTAGTTAGATTTGTTACTATCTTTATAAACATTTACGATAAAAAGTTAACAGATAAATGGTTAAATGGATCTCATCCTGATAAATTTTGATCTTAGATACTTCATAGATATATGTTTGATCTGAAACTTAGACAACCATTTGGTGTATTTGGTGAAGACCATTTGCCTAATGGGCATTATAATTGATTAGTGTCATTAACCCAAACTCTTCTGCAGGTCACAAATTTTTATTGATGACAACTAAATACTACACACATTTGATAAAAGCTATAGCTTGTAAAATGTGTATCACATACACTCTCTTGCATTGATCTCCTGATAGTTAAAAAGGTGGAGCTAAATAAACTTCTTAGAAATTTCTGATCTTTCTTTCTCTTTTATATATATATATATATATATATATATATATATATATATATTTAACCACTCATATATATATTGTAAAGCAGAAAAAATGAACCCTAAGTATTCCCCCCACCCCAAGGAGAAAGGAGGTCACTAGGATTGATGGTTTTCACTTAGGAGAGACTTTACATTCAAAAGAGGGGTTGAAGCTCACAAGATCCAATCCCACACAATGCAAGATTGAATTCTAAATGAGTTTCAAGGGTTGTGACAGCAAGGCTACCCTCTTTTGTAAAGAATGTAGATAGAAGGATTGAACTAGGAGTGTATGTAAAAGTAAGAAAGATTCATTTGCAGATAGAAATAGAAACATGGGATGAAGCTGCGGACCTGGAATTAGTAGTAAAATGTTGAGACGATGCTGTCCTACAAATTTAAGCGAAAGTTGACGGGATGATGGCGCCCGGCGTGCACACGGTCCTCCGAAAAATCCGCGAAACGAAGGGAGATGTGTTCATCTCTGCACAAAGATTCCAGATCTTCAATTTCAGCCGCGTACCTGCAACCTACACACAGAAAAGAGAGGACGATTGGGGGGTTAGGGATTAGGGGTTTGCCTTTAGGTCAAACCCCGGTTTTGGAATTAACCAAGAAATGAGAATGCTGTAAATGTAAATGTTTGTAATGTAAACAAGTACTGATACCTTGTTGTAAGAATGTTTGTATTCTTACATGCGAAGGTGTAAATGTTGTATGTTGTATGTTGTAAGTGATCTCCTCTTCAATGGTTGAATCCTTGTCTTGAATGCAACACTTAGCCTTGAATGGAGACTTAGAATGCTCAATTGCTCGAAGGAATGCTTGAATGCTTCAATGTTTGAATATCGCTTCCGCTATGTATATTTTTCTTTCCTTTTTCCATCTACCCTTTCTAAGAGGGGAAATGTAGTTTATATACTTGTCAATTAGGGTTAGGAGACTAATTTTTTTGACCTTGGGCCGACCTAGAGACATTATTTTCCAAATTGCAAACTTGAAGACCTGATGCCCCATAAGAGACCAGGCCCAAAATAGGGCCAGGGACCAGGGCATTGGGTGCCATGGTCCTGGAGGACCAGGGCGCTGGGCGCCATGGTCCCACCTCCCGGGACAGTAGGGTGCAAGGAGGATCAGGTCAAGGTGCATAAAAGATGCAGTTTTTTGATGTCGTAAATAGATTTCGGGGTCTCCATTCAGGTTCAGTGTTGCCTCGCCATCATGAAGACCCAAATGCAGTCGAAATTGCAAGTGTCACAATTTTTGGATGCTACATATATATTATCATTATATATTTAAATTCAAATATCTTTATAATACTTTATATTCATAATTTTGTAGAGAGCTCGTTCCCTCTTTGGTCACATGGACAGATGATGTAGGCAAGAATAATCACTATCCTTTAAACATGCTTTAGGATATCATTATAAATAGTGGCATGTTCACATTATCCCTACCCTTCTAGGTGATAGATTGCGTGTGGGTGAATTGGGTTTATCAATGCTTCCAATGCCATTTCTTTCATTGTATGATGACTCAACGCTCTTTTCAACTGCTAACTGTTCAGAATTATTCAAACTAATACTTTCTTTCCTTTGGCATGTGGTCTAGGAGTAAGTAGTGAGTTAAATGGAGTCTAATTTGAGCATGATCTTTGCCAATGATAGCAGGATGATGGCTTTTAGAGGAGCAATTAAGTCAGAGAGATGGGGAGTTGTCTTGAAAGACATGGATGATTTCTCCCAAAGAGTAGTTCAAATTATCATAGGGGATGACCAAGTGAACAATGTGTTGGCAATTGACACCCATTTAATTGGTTTCAATATGTTGTCATTGATGGCAACATGTTATGGCTTTATTTTTTGGTTTAGTAGTGTACCGACATACACTTCACTGGCACTGACATCGGTACCGATAGGTATCTTCACCAGTTGGAAGGAATCCTTTGGTTTCTAGTATTGCAAGTCGACATGGTTCACATTCAGGTTATCGATATTGGAGGCCGACATCATTTGGGAGATTCAACATTGACAATTGATTTTGATATTCATGTATATATGTTATTGTGTCGAATTGCATATTCATATTGTAATTATCTTTGTAAGCTGACATAAGGCATGAATTGTAAGGGTATATAGGTCAGTTGATTAGATCATTTTATAATATGAAAGAGTAAGGAAATAATGAAGGATATGTGAGATATATGAGAGAGATCATGTATGTGAGGACATTTATGTAAGAGGGTATTCCAGTAAGGGTTTAGGGTTTCAGACTAGAACATATAGAGCTTAACCAGAACTGTGTTTAGGCATAGAAGATGCTATCATTATAGTTCAATCATTTCTTTGGACTGTAGTCTATATTTGTATGTAGTCAATGAGACTCCTTTTGTGATTGAGTAGTGTTGTCTAGGCTGTAAGCCTTTTGGCAAGTGCAGGCCCCCATATTTTATAATATCTCTTCATATGGCCATTGGATTGATATTGTGGGTCACAAATCCCACCTTGGTTTTTTCTCTTTGATTTTTTCCACATATAATTCTTTGTGTTATGGTAATCATTTGTGTGATTGGATTATTATTTGATTTACTTCTTTCAATTCTATATGTACTGGTATACCGGTTGGTGAATGCATATTTTAATACCATTAAAATTGATCATTTCGATAGAACACTGATTCACCCCCCCCTCTCATTGTTCTTGGATTCCAGCAATTGGTATCAGAGCCTTGTGCCTCAGAGGAAGTTTAACAGTTTGAGAGAGATCCTGAATCCGGAATCCATGGATATGAGTTTGGAAAGACAACTTGAGGTAGCACTTGAAGATTATGATGCTAAAAGGATGAAGAAATTGAAGTTACAAGATGAATTGAATTCTACTCAGGAATTCATTCTTTTCCTACATGAAAGACTATCATATGTTTAGGCTAGGAGGAAGGAACTTTTGCAAAATTAGAATAAAAATGAGAAAGGTGCCCTTAATGAAAGATGTCAGAAGCCAAGTCATGAGAACATGGTCATGAGGAATGAAATGCAAGATTTAACTATGAGGATGTCTAAGGAGATTGAAGACTAGAAGAAAATGGAGGAAAATCTTGTTGTATCATTGAAAGACAAATTTGAGGAATGTGGTAGGTTGGTTGATGAAAATGATATGTTGAGAACTGATTTAGTGCAATCCCAGAGTAATGAACAAGAACTTGAAAGACAAATGATAATTCTGAGAGATAATCTGACTATTGCAAATGAGTATAAAGAAAAATTCAAAGTTAGTTCAGCACAACTTGATGAGTTATTAAAGAGTGAAAGACAAAATGGAGGTCCCAGTGGACTTGGATTTAAACAAGGCCAGAGTTCTGGTATTGCAAATGAAGATCAAAACCATAAGGCACTGTTAAGGAAGCTTAATCCTTATAAATTTAATGGTATATTCTTTGTTTGTAATAAATCTGGTCACATGGCCAGGCAGTGTAGAAATAGAGCAAATCAGAACCCTGATTCTGCTCCTAGTCAATGTTCTAAATTCAATAGGTATGGTCATAAGACAAAATATTGTAGAAATGAATGTTAAATTTTATGCATGTGGAAAATTTGGACATATGGCTAACCAGTGCATGTCAAGCAATTATGCCAGTTTTAGCAAAGCAATTCAGAAGAACAATGTTACATGCTATGCATGCAATGAGGCTGGACACAGCTAAGTTCTATAGAAGCAAAAATCTATCAGTTGGTAATGATGGATCAAATGATAAGGGAAAGAGAAGGTCAATGAAATCTAGCAAGAACATATCAAGAAATGGGCCAGGAAGATAGAAGATCAATCAATAGATGGGAATGCTCCAGCTACTCAACCAGTAGAGGAGGTTGCTCCTACACCGGTAGGAAGCTCATCTGGTAACTGAGGCGGATGCCTTAGCGGTAGGAAAAATTCATGATGATTTTGCATGTGCCCTGGGAAGAGGTTCTGGAAGATGTTCCAGACATTGGAGATTCTTATCCGAAATGGAGATGTTTGATCAAGATCTGGTATCTTTCACTGGAAGTCATTCATATCAATGACGGATTATGGTTTCTTGGAGGATTAAAAGGATGAATTCAATTCATTTCTGATCACTTTACATTCAGAGTGATTTAGAGCGATTCAAAGCAATTCTAAGGTGATTATGTGTGATCAATATCATCTTGAGTGATTTCACCTGCGATCAGAAGAGTTCTTTAGGGTTTTCACTGGTAACTATTTCTTAGGTATTTATCTTTCATCATGGAAGCGAGATCATCCTCTGTACCAACTTTTATTGCAAATCCTTCTGTTGTTGAGGTCAAGGACTGTTTTAGGCCAATTTTCAAACAATTCCCACATATTGCTACTTTGGATGATTCGGTTGGTGCTTTTTCCCATGTCCCAGAAAGAGTTGTATATGTCGAAGATGTTTGAGCTTACATTCAATATCACATTGATGATTTGGGAACTAGTGATATTAAGAGCATGTACATAAGTGAGTTAATGGGATATTTTGGAAATATTAAGCCCGAGTATCAGCATATTGAGGATCTAGGGTTTACTGACATTCTGGATATTCCAAAATTTGAAGATGAGATTGTCAGATATGTTTTGAGAAGAGTGCATGGAGAATTTATCTGGTTGAACAAACCATACAATGTTTTGAAGGAGTTCATGAGGGCAATCACCGGTTTACCACAATTTGGACAACGTCCAGAGAAGAAGGTTTTTAATGATCATGTCAGCAAAATCGCGGGTGTAACATCAGACAAGCGATCAATGTGGGTTAGTACTATCACCAACAAAGATATCAGATTCAGAAGCATGGTAATTGGTTACAAGGTAACTCAATCAAACCATTTGAATTTTGTTTCTAGTTCCTGCATTTATTCATCTAATAAGATGATGAGATAAAATGAGAGGTTATATCTCTTTGGATGGATGTTGGATGAATTGTTAATTAACCTAGAGAAGATCAAAGGAAAGAAGAAGGGAACATTCTGGTATTGTAATCTTATTGTCCATTTAATGCTATTTTTTATTAATTAAATTCTCAGTTTTGGCAAGAGACAATGGGCATTTGATATCCTGGTAGGAAGACAATTGAAACAATCAATTGCTACATTGGGTAGTCAGCGAGATGATAAAGTGTGGGGTTACTTAAGGTATTCTAGAAGGCTATGAATTATAGGGAGTGGGTTCCGAAGAACATTGTTGAGAAGTACTCAACCAAGATATGCTTCATGGTTAAGAAAGATGAAACTTTGATGGAGGTAGTCAAGCCCCAAAAGATTTTGATTGAAGAGATGGGTTATGAAGTTGATGCACAGATTCTAGATGCTTATGCAAAGTTGATAATTTATGCACCTATTGATTAAGTTGAGAAAACCTTTGGTACCATTAAGTAGAAGAAGAAAGAGGTTGAAAATGAGTTTAACCGAAAGAAGAGGGAGAAGAAGCAAAGCAAGGCAAGCAAGTTTGTGGAATAGGTATCTTAGGACATCAAGACATTAATGGATGTTGTTCTAGAAAAAGGAAGGAAGAGAAAAGAACTAAATTTTTTTATTGAGCCTAATCCATCAGAATCTAGATCTGATGATGACACACCCTTACCATTTAAGAGGGTATTAAAGAATAAAAGTGAAGAGACTAAGGTGGAAGCAAATATGCAACCGGTTAGGAAGGTTACAATCAAGGTACCAGTGCAGAAGAGAGCTCCTAAAGAAACACCTTCTACCCCATCTGGTATGGGAGGAAGAAAGAAGAAGGATGACACCAATCTTGCACTTGTGTCTGGTAATGTAACTATTATTCCACCCAAGACTTGTGCAGAATTAGTTGATGAAATAACTAAGGATGGTATGTTGAAGAATGTACAATTTTATTATGAGCATTTAGATGACGATGAACAAAGAGAGGTTGAGGAAGCAATTTTATTGTATTTGGATATTTATAAGAAAGCCTTGTTAGAAATTGAAAATCAAATACCGACACAGTTATATGACAAATTAGATGCTAGAAGATTATCAACTATGAAGGAGGACAATCATATAAAGATTCAAGAGTTGTTATCTATTTGTGCATCTATTACTCCAGAGGAGTTGGACAAGACACTTGAGGTTGCAGACAGAAAGATTTTTTAGAACAAACACATAATAGTAAGTCTTATGTTAGGTAGGGTTAATGATATAGTCACTGAGACCCACAAGGCATGGGTTCAATTCTTTGCAGCAAACCCTAGTTTTATACTTCACTGAAAACTAAAACTGACACTACAGACATCCCAGTTGAAGGGAAAGGTAAAGGTATAATGGGTACAATTTTGAAGGATATTAAGATATTGGATATAGAGCCCTTGGTAGAATCTAATGTACAAAACATAGAGACAATACCAAAAAATGTAGATATACCATCAAATTCAGAGAGTGTATAGTTTAATAATGTTGAGGACAATAATCCTTCGTTATCAGAATGTTTAGGTTGAGGACATAGTTCCCAAGGAGGAACCGACAGTTACTGATATTGCCCCAAGTGGTGAAGCCACCAATGCAAGAGAGGAAGTTATAAAAGTTAATAAATCATCTGAGGAGAAGGGAGATGAGTCCAATAGGGAACTGATAGTGAGCCCATCATTGTTGTCAATTGACAGCTCACAGGTCGAATAGACAAGCATAACGAAGATGAGTTATATTGAGCTCATAATGATGGTTGCACAAAAGATGATGAAGGAAGGATCTATGTATAAAGGAGTTATTGATCGATCTATCCCATTTTTGCATAGAATTGTCCTGAAGTGCAAATTTGACAAAGGAGAAAGCCCATCTAACAAGCTTAAAATAATCATAGAGCACATTTGAAAGGACTTTCAATCTTTACAACAAATATCAAACCGACAAGCATTGGAGAGGTTTATATAGGCTAAGAGCGAAACATTTGATCAGATGATTGAGTCGGAGAAGGAGATTAATAATAAGATAAAGTAAATTGATAATGCATTGAGGCAATGTACTAATATTTACAGAGTATATTGTAACATAGGTTTACTTACTACAGAGACAGATAAAGGGATCAAGGATATTCAGGAGAACATTGTAGGTATAGTTAATTATTTTGATGGTTCAAATTATTTGACATCTATTGATGGCCACATTTTGGTTTTGGAAGCCCAAGTTTCAGCTCTTGAGAGGGAAAAAGATAAAATTATAAGGAGAGACAGAGGTCTTAGAGGATTTATGAGTCCCCGGTTGGAGTCATTAAGTGTACATAAGAAGGAGTGTATTGATATGGTTGGTAGGACCACACCGACAAAACTAAATGAGAAAGAGTCATATGCCCATATACCAAATGGGCTTGTATCTATTTCTGACACTTTCAAATCTGATTGGGATACCTATCTAGAGCTTTTGGAGAAATCTTATTTGGAAATCTTCAAGTATATTCAGCTCCGGTAAGATATTTTGGGACATATTCTTTGTAAAAACTTTCATTTTTTGTCTCGATTTTTGGTTTTTGGTATTTTTGGCATTGATGTCAAAGGGGGAGGTATAAGTGAAAAATATTCAAGAGATATGAAGGTATGGAGTATTTTGTTCAGATGGATATTCAACTTAGGGGGAGCTTTCTCAGGATGAAATCGACTGATGGAAACCATTATCATTTTTCACATGAGTGTTGCCATCAACAACAAAGGGGGAGATTGTTGGCAATTGACACTCATTTGATTGGTTTCAATATGTTGTCATTGATGGCAACATGTTCCGGCTTCATATTTTGGTTTAGTAGTGTATCGACAGACACTTCATTGACACCGACACTGGCACCGATAGGTATCTTCATTAGTTAGAAGGAATTCTTTGGTTACCGACATTGTAGGCCGACATGGTTCACATTCAGGTTATCAGTATTTGAGGCCCACATCATTTGGGAGATCCAACATTGATAATTGATTTTGATATTCATGTATTTATGTTATTGAGCCAACTTGTATATTCATACTGTAATTATCTTTGTAAGCCGACATAAGGGATGAAATTTTGTAAGGGTATATAGGTTAGTTTATTAGATCATTTTGTAATATGAAATAGTAAGGAAATAATGAATGATATGCGAGATATATGAGAGAGCTCATGTATGTGAGGACATTTATGTAAGAGGGTATTCCGGTAAGGGTTTAGGGTTTCAGACTAGAATAAACAGAGCTTACCAGAACTGTATTTGTGCATAGAAGATTCTATTATTGCAGTTCAATCATTTCTCTGGATTGTAGTCTAGATTCATATGTAGTTAGTGAGACTCCTTTTGTGGTTGAGCAGTGTGCTCTAGGCTGTAAGCCTTCTTGCAAGTGCAGGCCCGCATATTTTGTAATATCTCTTCATATGGCCAGTGGATTCATATTGTGGGTCACAAATCCCACCATGGTTTTTCCTCTTTAGGTTTTCCATGTATAATTATTTGTGTTATGGTAATCATTTGTGTGAATGGCTTATTATTTTCTATACTTCTTTCAATTCTATATGTATCGGTTGATGAATGCATATTTTAATAAGGTTAAAATTGATCATTTTGGTAGAACACTGATTCACCCCCCTTCTTAGTGTTCTTGGATTTAAACACAATGAATTTAGGTATAGGGTTAATTGTGATATTCCAACCACATTTGATGCTATCCTTCTTTTGATAGGAGTAGGCAAGAGGGAGGTGATTGTTCTAACCAGAGTTGTTTTCAAGGATGAATTTCTAGGTAATTTGGAGTTGGCAGTAAATAGTGTGGGTGACAAGATGAGGATTCCCTTCCTAGAGGACTATGACATCAATGTTGGGTCAGGAGGGCTCTGGAATGAAGGAAGGATTATTATCAAACAATCTTTACTTGTCATTAGGGATAGAGGAGCTTTCAATATGCGTTGAGAAAGTATAGAAAGGAACTTGGAATTTCTCTTCAAATGGCTTCATATGAAGGAGGCCGCTAATAAAAATTGGTGGGCTAAGTACCTGGTGAAGGAGGGCTATAATTTCCCAGAGGACCTTCCTCATATTTTGATATAAAGGATTCAGGTCCTTCCGCCTGTTATTATCAAAGTGACTAAAAGTAGAAGCAGTCCTGCAGGTGTAGGTGTGGCCTTAGGCAGCTCTCAACTATGAAATCATGAAGGGGTCAGTTTGTCTATGGGCGAGAAGCAAGCTATGGAAGAGGATTAGGTGGACTATTTTTTACTACAAAATTAACCCTGACATGTTAACTAGTTAGTAGGCTTTTTGTTTGTTTAAGGTAGTCCGCATTTTTATTAGCTTCTATCTTTCAAAATACCTAGATATTTTAACTTGTCAATATAGTAGGCTACCTAAATCCTTAATGGCTTTCATGATGGACATTTAGTATATTATGTTAATTACTCTTTTGTCTGTATCCATTTAGGGGAGGATTATAGGTTTTTTACTACTACTATGAACCCTCTATTTTTTATATGTTCCTGGATAATGTCTTCAGAAAGTTGATAGCTTGATCTTGGATTAGCTTCATACATACTTAGCTGGTTAGTTATATAAATTTATGGTTATACATGTTTTTCTTCTGGTACTCTGGCTTGACAGAAATACTAAATGCTTGGCCTTATTAGAAATATTTCTTCTTACTCTTTTCACCTTGCTGAAATCTACTGTCGTCTATCCAATGATTTACTGATTATATAATGGGTGTTTATCAAATTTCACTAGAAATGGCATCTCAATACTAATTCATGTTAAATATATACATATTTAAATTTATGAGCAACTATGCTATATGCTTGAATTATGGTTTGAAAGTGGATATATGTGTGACTACCCTTAGTTGGGAATTGAAGTAGGATTGGTTACTTATCATTGTTCTTACAGGCGTCAACAAAGCTGGCTTCCATAGGCATAAAATAATTAGACTTGTAAAGAAGGCGCTTTGATTGCTTAAGTTAGTATGCTTCTTTGAAGGTGTATATCTCTATGGTAATTGGTCTTTCTTTATAGCTATTAATAATCTTCAGTGGACTATTTTTGATTCATTGATTTATGGGAGATCATTAACTATTCTGGTGTGGTGGAAACTACATACTATATCTTAACATAATTTAATTTTTAAATCCATAGTATTGATACTATATGGTAAAATTTTGGTATTATATATATGTGAGCTAACCCTTAACAAAATTTGAGAAGGCTTGGTTGGCTTCTCACTATGTTTTGTGGGCAATAGATAGGCCAGCTCCAACAAGCATAGAACTAAGAAAAATCTAGGAGTTTCAATGACAAGGATGGAGTGAAGAGCTATACATGGGCTCACAACCACTATTGATGAGGATTAGGAAGGAGACCCTGAGAGTCTAGATCTAGGGGTGATTAAAGCATCATCAATATTTGAGAATTTTATCCACTTGTATTGATTGTGGATAGAGCTATACTGATAATGCTTGGAGTCCACTTATATGTATTGAATTGCTTCAAATAATCCATTATTTGGGATTGAACTAAGGTCTGAGATGTCCTTAGTTGTACTATATAACTTATATGGGGAAAGACTGGAGGTTTTCTCCACCGGGCTCTTTCCTACTGGTGCCCCTAGTGAGCCTTGTTTTACTAGGATTTAATATCAATAAAAATATATGGCTATGGCCTTTTACCAATAAAAAATAAATTGTATCACATATATGGTCATCAAATTTTCCAAAGATAACATTGTAACCAATTTTTCTATGTCGTTTGCCCTCGTATGTGACAATAACCCTACTTTATCTTTTTCTCACTTGATGTAATGGGGTTATCGATTTAGGGTCAATTTAAATTTTTCTTCCAATCAGACAACAACTATGATTAGAACCAACCTCTTAAAACCAACAGTGCCAAGCCAAATAATAGCCTCCATGTCATGTGTTTCTCGATACCCTAAAAATGCATCTATGGGATACCCAGGAAACAATAGCTCTAAAGTTCTGATTATGTTTGAGATGCACATAAGATGAAGCTAAGTGATGGCTCACTTGTAAACTGGTTAGCCTATCTTCACCATCTCACTCACCAGCATCAGAATTAGGCCACCCAATTGTAGCTATAGCCATATTGGGGTTCAACGCAATGCATTTTAATCCGAACTATCCCTCACTCAATGAGTTTTGGTAGGGTTCTTCATTCACCATCGTCTCTCATCCTTAGAATCTCCTATTCCTGATTGAGCTCCTTTTTTCAAACAGTTCACTACTTTGTTCACACTTCCTTTGGTCTCTCTTCTTGTGAATATCCTCTTCTTGATCGAGCTCCTACGTGCGCGAATGAAGTCTTCTTCTTTGCTTTGCAGGAATGAAGTATTTTGAATTCTTTTGTTTTGCAAAATAATTTGAAGTATTTTACTATGAAATTGAAATTGACCTATGGGATATTATACATTTCTATATGTAATTATAAGTAAACATTTCCAAGCTATGAGATATTTTATGGAATATTAAATATTTCTATATGTAATTAAAGAATTTGTGATCCAAATGAACATTGCCAAGCTATGTTGAATATATCTTTTGCACTATTTCACTAATATGTTTCAATTGTTGACAAAATCATTATGTGAATTGCATAACAAACCATTAAAAGGACTCATCCATTAAATTTTCCATAAATGTCTTTGTAGGGAACACAACATGATGCAAATATTTGTAATGTAAAAGTATTAATGGCATTAAGCATTAGGTCATATCATTATTAGGTATAACATCACCTTGAATAATCACAAATGGAAGTATTATAATTTTTAGACACCTCATTATCATTCATTAAAGGAGAGTAATTACTATGAATTAATTATGTAATGGCGTTAAAATTAAAAACATAGTCAATTGATTAAATAAATATATAAGTCAAATAAAATTCTATCATGAAAACAATATCAAATATATAATATATATACTAATCACATACCTCATACATTTCAATAATGTCATTGTGTTAGGATAACCAGTGAACAATTGAGAGAGGGGGGGGGGGGGGGGTGAATCAGTTGTTAATAGATTATATCAATTAATCCACTTTACAACCTTAAACCAGAGCACATAAACATTAAATATTGGAATAGAAGAAACATATACTGGTAGAAATAGATATCGGTAAACAATGCAACTCAACATAGAAATAGATAATCAACACAATGCAACCATACCACATAACACCATTGTCATGCCCAAACTTTTGGGCAAAAATGGAACAACAATTTTTTTTTAAAACAACATAAATACATTAAATAATCTACATTAAAGATGGAATAAATAAGTTTTATCTTAACTAAAGATTAACTCAGGATTAAATAGAATGGTTTCCTAAAGTTGATTTAATCAACTCAATCATTATAGCGTCAACATTTAGAGTTGACTAATTATACCCCCAAAAGGGTCGTCACAACTTAATTAATTAATTTAACTAAATTGATTAATTTCCCCTGATTAAAATTCTCCAATAATGAATCAAGAGATATTAATTATCTCAATGGTATTTAAATACTCAAGGCTAAATAAAATAATGCTAACTCGTATTAAAAATAATTAATTGAGCAAACGCGAATACGCTTTTAAATTTAACTAATAAAGTTAATCAAATCAAATATAATATTTGCTTAATAAATTCATTTCATATTAAAGTTGAATTTATTTCCCCTTAGATATTAAATATCAACTATTAAATATTTTACCAACATTGACCTTATAGGTTAAAATTTTACATTATACTTTTAATAAATTCCATTAATAAAACTCCCAAAGAATTTTAACCCAAACAACCATATTTATATAAATATATATATATTAGCATATGTGTGTGTGTGTGTGTGTGTGTGTGTGTGTGTGTGTGTGTGTGTGTGTACTTGCACATATTTTCCTAAATAAAGTCTATATTAAGAACAAATTTCCCCCTAGTCAATAATAGAAGTTAATTATTTCTACATATTGACTATAAACAAAAGGGGGGGGGGGGTAATTCTTTTCAAATTTGAAAAGGAATTCCCCCTCATTTCATTTTTATTAATATTTTGATGAACCCTAACTAGGGTTGTTTATTTATTTTATAACTTTTCTCTCTTTTTTATTTTCTATCCTTATCAAGCTAACCCTAACTCGAAATTGGGTTAGGGTTGCTTGCTCTAACATTTTTTTTTTGGATGTGTTTGTGGGTGTGTGTAGGTGCAAGAAGGTGAGCCAGAGCCGAAGAACCTCGTGGAGGAGAGCCGAAGGAAGGTGAGGTAGATTGAAAGGCTGCAGGGGTTTGCATAGAGCCGCGGGTTTCTAAGGATGGGGTGGCCACTGTGGGTCACGACCCACAACGCAGGTATATTTTAAAAAAGTTTTTAAAATATAAAAACTTAAATATATACATATGTCAATGTATATATATAAACTCTGCTAAAAGGATATTCTCAATTAGCCTTAAAATATACGTTTTAATATATATATACCCGATTTTTAACAGTAAGCACTATAATATATATTTTAATGTATATATATACATACATGAGTTTTTTTTTAACAACAAACTATTATGGTATGATCATAATACTTAAATAAAGAAAACATTTCCTTTATTTCCAAATTACTCATTGTAGACGTATAAAAATGACCATATTCCTAAATGAATATTTAATATTCATTTCTCTACTTAATTAAATCCAATTTAATTAAATAACCCGCATTCCTCTATTTAATTAAGTAAATTACTCAATTAAATTTACTATACCATTTAATAGGATAAATTTATTTTATTCAATTAAAGCCCTTGTCCACTTTTTAATTAAATTCAAATTTAATTAAAATAGTTATCCTAAATTAAATAAATCTAATTTATTTAATTGCAACCAAATTGAATTAAATTCAATTAAAACCTATTTTCCCTCATCCACTTGCAAAATCCTACACCTCCCACTTGCATCCTAACCCTCTTTCTAACCTCTTCTAGATTCTTCTAAACCTAATTAATTAACCCAAACCCATCCATTATCCCTTTTCCCTAAATTTGAGGAGGTCACTTCTCAAAATTGGAGCAAAGTCTTTAAAATGCATTAAAGCCTTTATCCATTCAACAAGCTAACTTGTTGAATGCCCCCAAATTTGGAAGGACTCTTACAAATTTGTCCCCAAAGTCTTCATAACCATTAATGGTTAACTCAACCCTCTTACATGGTTAAAGAATTTCCATAAAATCAACCTCCATCTAACCCTCATCAAGCAATTATTACTTTGACCATGCTTATCCTTAAACCTTTGCACAAGAGTTTATCCTTTGGGTAAAAGCTTTATCCAATGGATAACCCTAACTTAACCTTAACCCTTAACCCCTAGGGTAACCATAAGGTCTTCTCAAGCATTTAATGCTTCTTACATCTCCTCTCAACCAACCTTATGTTGACAATCATCACCATTTCATTGGTGCCAATTGCAAGCATGGATCCCCAACTTTCAAACTTGGCCCTTTATTGCCTCTTTCAATCCTGACCATCCATTGCCCTATTTTTGCTATAAATAAAGCTCTCATTCCTCCATTTTCAGAGATCCAAGTCTTTAGCATCACACTTATACTTAAATCCATTCAAGCTTTCATATCTCATTTTATGCTCATCATTTAGCTTCTCTTTTAAACAGGAATTAATCTAAATATGCAAATTTAGAGTATGTTCCTTATCATTTAGCTTAATCATAGACTAATATAGTATGCTAGGATAGTCTTGTTTACTAACCTTGTCATCTTATAGCTAGTTTATTGCATTTGTAGCATCATGCATAACTTAGGATGGATCTCATCTTAAAATCAACAAAAGCATCCCTCGTTCTTGCATTTGCCATCCCTAAACCATTTTGCTTAGTGATCTGAGAGCAAAAACATTGGTTTGAGGGACCGTGCAAGATAGAGAACCATGGAACCATCCTTGGGAAGCTGAGCCATACTTCATGACTCCATAGCTTGCACCAAGAAGTCTTGTGGGTGTGTGAGCAAGGCTCCCTAGAGCTCCATTTTTCACATATTGAGTTTTATCGGCTGACTTTTCCCACATACACTCATAATTCATAAAATGTATATATTTTAACTTTAATGCAGTTTTGTTTTAGAATAAATACCATAGTTTAGATGTAGGTTTAAAATATTAAGCATATTCATTACTCATACATACATACATACATACATACATACATACATACACATACATATACGTACATACATACATACATACATGTATGTATATATGTATGTATGTATATGTATATGTATATGTATATATTCTTTTAAATCTGTTTCTTTTCATATCTTCTTAAATAACAAAATAGAATAGCTTTTGTTTTCTTTAAATAACATATAGTTTCCTTTTTTTTTGCTTTAAATTAACTATATCTAGATTTACAGCATATCTACTTTACATGCATTTATAGGATAGAAACTATGACAGTGATATATTATTTACAGCTCCAACTAACTATTTCAAAAATCTCTTTAATCCATAAACAACAAGATGTGAAGCAATATTAATATCCACTCTAAAATATCTATTTATTTTTCCCTTGTGTTTGAACTATAGCATTCAATAAATATTTCCTTTCTATTTATAAGTGACTACTCTACTAACATTTAGATTTGCATTTTTTTTTTCAATAGCAATAAGGACAAACTATAAATTTCATGCTTAATCTTTTTCTAGAAACATATCTTTAAAGAAATAACTTCAACAATGCATTCTTCACTTTGCAAGAAAATATACTTCAAATAAAAATGCATCTTTATTACATGGTAAAACTAATCCAATAGTTACATTTAATACAACATAGTTTCTTCTACTAAAAATAGGAAAATAACTAAATCAGGCCTCTCATTTCTACTAAATGAGGGCTTATCAAATACATTCTTTTCTTTTCTGCAGCTGAATACAATAAGGAATAGGATCATTCCAAGATTCCTTTCCAATCTCTTCTCAAGAAAACCTGCAAATAAAAGTTGTAGGTTGTGACCATGGAGGCTCACCTCCCAACCTAGGCTTACAAGAAGGCACCCCCGAGCTAGGAGAACCAAGGCTAAACGGGTTACACATAAGCAATAACACACAAGCAAGAAGAACTCACAACATAAAAACTCCCAACCCAAGGATAAACAAAATCATTTATGTGACTTTTTCAAGTGGGGTGAAGGTGGACCAAGTACCTAGAGGAGAATCTGCAAAATAGAAGAACATAATACCATTGCAAGGTTACCAAGAAGAACATCCACAAGTTCCAAACTTGTCCCAATAATTCCTTATGTCCCCCAAGGCATACAAGCCAACAAACTCCCCTTATGATCCCCATTGCATATGCAAAACACTATGCAGCAAGGGTCCCATAATCCCTTGTGAATCACTCTCTTCCAAAGAGAGCCTCTACACTCTTAGGTTGTCAAACAACCCTTCACCCCAAGGCTACTCTTCCCTCCCAAGGGTGAGTATGGCCTTGAACATCCAAAACAATATCATAAAACAACAATAAAACAAACACATAAGGAAGAACTCAACATCTTCCTAAACATACTAAGAAATCAACAATGGAAAAACAACTACAACAAACAATCTTTTCAAAATACAAAGCAACATACATGAGATAGTAAACCAACCAACCTTAAAACTGCAAAAGGATGAATAGAAGTTGTAGAAGAACTGCCGAATCCACTATCTTTTTCTCTCAAGAATTAGCCAAAATTATTAAAACATACTTACAAACTTTCAAGATTCAAAGTCTCCAAAAATGGAGAGAGGGTAATCACCTTACTAAGCTTCAAACCCTTCCCTAAGTAGACTCATCTCACTCTTTCCAACCTCTTGGAAAGGGTGTGAGATCTCATAGGTTGGTCTTCCCAACCTCTTACAGGATTACTAAAATTGGCAACTAGAAGATGTAAGAGAGAGTGGGGAAGAGCAACTGACACAAGATAGGAAGGTTGTCTAACCTAGGTGAGCTTCCTCAAACGTTGAATTTCGTCCATCTTGGAAAACTTAACTTTTGAGGTGACTAAACAGTCACATGAGAGTGGTCACATTTTAAAATTGACCCTTACCAATAGGTATAAAATATGGACCTTTAGAAGATCCCCTAACCTAGCCTTAGGAGTCAGTTTAACCCTCTAGAAACCCACCTGAAGTTTACCTACGGGTGAACCTTTAGTTGACTACTCCAAAGGCTCTCTATCCAAGACTTATTTTGGGACCACACTCAAATATTTAAATAATGCATTGGTAACACCAATTCCCTCCAAGAGACATGTCACTGCCAACTCACTATACAACACGTGTCAAGTGACACAATAAAAATACAATACTTAAATACACATGGCAATGTCTATTTTTGGAATTAATAATTTAATAAATACAATTTAACACACATTCAAACTTTTACATTTACGAATAAAATATAATGCACACGAGGGGTTGTCTTTCCAAATAGACAACCCTTGGCTTCATGAACACACATAGGTTTAGGCTTGATTCTCTGAATAGTTTCCATGGTCACATGGATTAGTTTTCCTGCACATCTCATTTTGCACATTAGTAACCCCAAATAATCACATATAATATTAGCATATGAAATGAATACAATTCAGACACTTTGCATACAATTTCAATCATAATATTCAATTTACCATCTATCCAATAAAATCCACTTAAAGCAATTCACTCAATGATATTATCATAATCATCATGAAATCCAATCATTTATAAGACATACATTCGTATATTCTAACATCATAATAAGTACTACAAATTAAAATAAATGACATACAACATATCAATGTTATCCAATCACACCCTCCCCCTCTAGGCATGAACTTCCTCCTGGAGTTCATCAAAAAGATGGGGGTACTGAGATCTCATACGTGTTGCATCCTCCCATGATGTTGTAACCTCTTCATAACAATCCCACTGGACCCTAACCTGGTCCAACCCTCGACCTCAAAGAGCTAGCGTCCGACGAGCCAAAATGCGAATGAGATCCAAAGCCAACTGCTCGTCTGACTCCACCTGCAAGGCATCCCAATACAGAATATGAGACTCATCATAAATATAATTCCTCAGGACTGATACATGAAACACATTGTGGATGCGTGATAGGCTAGGTGGCAAATCTAGATGATATGCAACTGGTCCTATCCTCTCAAGGATCTCAAATGGTCCAACAAAGAAAGGTGTGAGCTTAGAACCCTTTCCATAACGGATTGGACTATTATGCGGTCACATTCTCAAGAAGACTTTCTTCCCAACCATGAAGCTATGATCTATCCTCTTCGCATCTGCATACTTCTTCTATCTATCATGTGCCTCTCTAAGGCGATGTCTAAGAACCCATTTAGTTCTAAAAACATTCTTATTTTTAGGCCAGGGAACTAAACTCCAAGTTTCATTCTTTTATATCTGATCTTATTCATCTTCCATAGCCTTTAACAAATGTTTATCCTCACAAGCATCAATAACAGTTGCCAGTTCAACTTGATAAATAAGACATACCTCATCACTTGTCAGTCTTCTTCTAGTCACAACTCTCTTGTTCCTATCTCCAATGATTTAATCTTACATACCTTGATGTCTTCTGAACTTCAGGTTCAGTGCTCTGATCATCAGTCACAGATGAATTTTCTAATTGTGTTTGTGTAACTATCTCAACTTCCTATACCGGTTGAGGCATTGTCAGTTCAGTTATGATTATTTCCACTGTCAGTTCCCTATTATATGCTATAGAATGATTTTTGTACTTCTCGTTCACTTTCACATTAGCACTCTCCACAACTTTCTATAATTTTTTGTTATAACGTCTATATTCTTTGCTTTGAATTGAGTAACCAGGAAATATCCCTTCATCACATCTAGGATCAAAATTTCCAATTGAATCATCTCTTTTGATATAGCATTTACTTCCAAAAATTCTGAAATACTTCACAGTAGGTGTATGTCCAAACTATAATTCATAAGGGGTCTTACCGGTTTCACCTTTGATGTGAACTCTGTTGAATGTGTAGACTATTATACTCACTGCTTCTCTCTAGTAGATATGAGGCAATTTGGATTCCATCATCATAGATCTTGCTGCATCCAAAATGGTTATGTTCTTTCTTTCCACTACTCCATTTTGCTGAGGAGTCCTAGGTGCAGATAACTGTCTCTTAATTCCATTTGTCTCACAATAACTATTAAATTCATGAGAAGTGAACTCACCTCCTTGATATGATCTTAGACATTTGATTTTTAATCCAGTTTCTATTTCCTTTTCTTTAAAGATCTTGAATTTCTTATAAGCTTTAGACTTCACCTTGAGAAAAGTCACCCACATCATCTTAGAAAAGTCATGAATAATCAGCATGAAATACCTATCACCTTGAAATCTTCTAGTCCTTGGTGGACCACATAAGTCAGTGTAAATCAGATCAGTACATCATTAGATTTATCATGTATTCTTTTAAAATAACTTCTAACTTGCTTTCCCAATTGACATTCCTTACATACCAGATTATGAGGCTACATAATCTTAGGTATATCTCTAATTGCCTTAGTTGAACTGATCTTAACAATACAATCAAAATTAACATGACACAACATCTTATGCCATAACCAACTCTCATCAATATGAGAAATCAAACATGTCTTATTACCAGTGTTCAAGTTAAAGATATATCCTCCAGTCTGAGTACCCATTGTAATCTCCAAACCAGTCTTGTTAATGATTTTGCATTTTCTATCTTTAAACTGAAGTTGGAAACCCTTGTCCACCAATTGACCAACACTCAAAATATTATGCTTTAAACGTTCTACATGATAGACATTATTAGTGTTATGCTTGCCATCCAAAGAAATAATACCTCTATGTTTGATCATACATGCTTTGTCATCTCCAAATCTGACTTGACCACCATTGTATTCTTGCAAGGACAAAAATTTCCCTTTGTCTCCAGTCATATGATGTGAGCATCCACTATAAATTACCCATTCATCCTTATCTTCAACCTTTGCTGCGAGGGCCTTTTCTTCATTCTTGATAGTCAGTTCTGGTTCATCTTCCTTTAAAGCATAGAACACCCATTCCTTTCTATTGTCGGATCCACTAGTAGAGTCTTCTATCGGTTCATCCCTAGAGTCATCAGTTACACCTTCCTCATTTGCTATGTAGCATTGCTTACTTTTCTTCAATCTATATCTATTCTGGTTAGGCTTAAAATATTTCTTCACTCTTTCCTCAAATCTTGCATTCCTTTCATGACATCTAGATGCAAAATGACCAATCTTATTACATGCAAAACATTTAAAAGGTGTTATTTCTTCATACTTACTTCTTGTAGACCTTTAGGTACTCTTCTAGAAAATAAGGCTACAAGTTGCTCAAGTTATTCATCTTCTTTCCTCATTCCTTCCAATTATTTTACATATAGGACTTTCCAATCACTTTTGCTAGTAGATAATGATGATGATGCATGAAAAGCAGGTTCAAAATTTACAGCTCAGAAGATCCAAATTCTTCAAGCTCAAAAGTAGATAATTTCTCAATCAGAATGTCTCTATTAACTGAAGTGTTTGGCATTGTTCTCAAATCATTAATTGCAGTTGCCTTCATCTTGTAAGTTGGTGGAAGGGCTCTCAAGACTTTGGAAACTATTTCATCTTCACTCATAAATCCTCCACAACATTGAATTCCCATAGCAATCTCATTTAATCTTTCCATAAACACAACAATTATTTCATTATCTTCCATTTTCAAGTTTTCATATCTTAAGAGGTAACCATCAAGTTTAGCAATTTTAATAGTAGGATCACCTTTATTCAGAGTTTACAATTTTTCCTACATAACCTTTGCCGATGACTTATCAATCAATCCCATGATATGTTGATCATTAAGTGCAAACAAGAGGGCTTCTTTAGCTCTACACTCATTCTCAATATATTTATCCAAGTCTATAGAAGCAGGATTGCCAGATGTCGGATCATAAGGTGTGTATACTTTCTCAGTGATCTCCCAAATATCCTTGCCAAGACATCTAAGATGAGTCTCCATTCGAATTTTCCATATCCCTTAATTTGTTCCATCAAGCTTAGAGATTTCTCTTCTGAAAATAGTTGCCGGTGGATTTGAAGTGTTAGCTTTCATAAGATATACCTAAAGTGGTTAAGCTTCTGCAAAAGAGGATGAAAGATCTGATACTAATTGTTAGGATAACTAGTGAACAACTGAGAGGGGGGGTGAATTAGTTGTTAAGAGATTATAACATTTAATCGACTTAATAACCTTTAAACAAATCAAGTATTGGTAAAGCAGAAACAGATACCGGTAAACAATACAACTTAATAATTAAACAACTAATCATCGCAAAGCAACCATACCACATAACACCATGATTTATACGTGGAAAAACCGGAAAGGGAAAAACCACGGTGGGAAGCCTACCCATAGTCAGATGATACTTCTATAGAAAGTATGTGATACAATGAGGGGTATGTACATGTAGGAAGGCACACTGCCTAGAGCATACTTCTCATTACAAAAGAGTCTCACTAACTATAGAGAGGCGACAACCATCTCAAGATAAATGGACAAAAATCCAGAATAATGAACTGCCAGATGTAGCATCTACCATGCCTGATTACAGTCTCAGTTAAGCTCAATACCGGAGGCCTTTGACCTCTTCCTTAATCCCAATTTGATCACCTATGATCGACCTAATCATTTGCCTGAATGATATTATAATTTTCGCACATTACATTTCATACCATTCATCTACAGTGAGATCTTACTTAATTTTATACCAACTCTAAGGCCTAAACTAATTGGGTCAGCCACCTAAAAGATATTACAATAAGATCATTACATAAATCCATATTACAATGATATGCCATGTCGGCTTAAGACCAAAACAACAATAACAAATCCATAAATCATTCCGAAACATCCCGGTAACGTGTAGAGTACACGTTAACATTATACTGGTCCATAACCTAGATAGGTACCAGACCTATTCTGATTGCACCATGCCAAAGAAATATCTTCAAGAAGTTGAAGCATGATCAAAGAACATCTTCAACATCTTAAAATCCATCTAGAAGCTGTACCAACACCAATTATGCATCCTATCAAGATTCCTCAGTGAAAGCTCTGCCAGTAAAACCTTAAACCAATAATGGTAAGGGTTTACAATAATGTATGATAGAATCTGAATACCAAGTCAATACCAACTAGCCAAAACATGTCCCAAGAGCATGTAAAACAGTCTCCACTGGTCCAAACATGCCAGAAGTGCCTAATGGATAGTCTCTTCTGTCGGTAACACTAGATCTTCTACCAGTAACCATAACAGCTAGTGTTGACATCAATGACAAAACATCAATGCAACACATAATAAATTCATCCATAATGCAAAAAATCTCCCCCTTTGGCATTGATGGCAACACTATATGTGAAAAATATCTAAGTAACATGAAATGCCAAACAAGTCTCCCCCTGTGGAAGACAACCAACAATCTCCTGAATATCATAATCTCTCCCTGTGTGAATTATTTCTTTGTAAACTTCTGAATATATCTCTCCCAATAATGTATACAACTCCTTTTTATTTTTCACATCAATATCTCTCTCCCTTTGACATCAATGCCAGAAATCTGACAAAATTATCAAAGCAATAATGTAAACCTCTGAATCTCAAAGATGACTACTGCCCCTTAGTAGTAGCACCACTCATCAGTACTAGAATGGATAATATCTTTGATAATACATGTCGAACTGATGACAAACTACTTCAATCAAGTCTCTACCAAAGGGGCAAAAACCCCTAACCTGTCTCTCAAATACTCAAATGATTCCTTAGATAGTGGTTTAGTTAATATATCTGCAATCTGTTCTTTAGTGTTCACATAAACCAATATGACTTCCTTCTACCTTGTCCTTCAGAAAGTTATACTTTATTGCTATATGCTTAGTCTTAGAGTGAAATACCAGAGTTTTAGACATGTCAATAGCTGCAGAGTTATCACAGTAGATAACTACCAGTTCCCTACAATTTACCCTGATATCCTTCAACATTTGCTTCATCCAAAAGACTTGAGTGCAATTGGTTGTTGCTGCAACATACTCAGGTTCTATAGTAGATAAAGAAATGCATGCCTATTTTTTGTTGATCCATTAAACCAGTTTGTTTCCATGAAAGAAGGTTCCACCAGAATTGCTCTTCATGTCATCAGTATCTCCTGCCCAATCTAAGTCAATATATACACATAAAGTAAAATCGTCATTTTTAGAATACCATAAGCCATATTATGTTGTTCCTTGCAAATACCAGAATATCCTCTTTACTACACATTCATGATTTTCTTTAGCATTACTTTGATATCTTGAAACAATACTTATTGCATTCATAATATCTGGTCTAGTCCGAGTTAGATATAACAAATCATCAGTCATAGACTTATACCTTGTCAGATTTACTGGTGTTGAAGTATCCTTGATAGATAATTTCTCACTTGTCTCCACAGGAGTACTTACCAGTTTGCAATTATCCATACCAAACTTCTTCAACAATTCCCCCAGATACTTAGTTTGACAGATAAAAATGCCTTTGTCAGTTTGAGCAATCTGTAAAGTTAAGAATTTTTTTATCTCACTAATCATGGACATTTCAAATTCATTCCTCATATTGTTAGCAAATTCCATGCACAATTTATCTTCTCCTCCAAAAATGATATCATCAAAAAGTACTTCAATAATCAGAATATTATCATTAGTAATTTTGTAATACAAATTACTGTCAACACTGCTTTTAGTAAAACCAAGCTTCAAAAGATATTTATCCAACCTTGCATACCAAGCTCTAGGAGCTTGTTTCAAACCATATAAAGCTTTATTCAATCTGCAAACCATATCTTTATCATCTATCAGTGAAAATCCATTAGGTTTCTCAATGCATACTTCTTCCTCAAGTTCACCATTCAAAAACGCATATTTAACATCCATTTGATAAACCTTATAGTTCTTATAAGCTGCATAGGCAAGAAATAGTCTAACGGCTTCAATTTTACCTACATGTGTAAATGTCTCACCATAATCAATTCCTTCCATTTGAGGATATCTTTTAAAAACCAATCTAGTCTTGTTTCTTACAACTTGACCATCCTCATTTAATTTATTCCTAAAAACCCATTTAGTTCTACTAAAATTATTATTTTTAGGTCAAAGAACTAAAGTCCAACTTTCATTCTTCTCTATCTAATCTAATTCATCTTCCATAGCATTTAACCAATGTTTATCCTTACAAGCTTCAATAACAGTTTCTGATTAAACTTGAGAAATAAGAGATACATCATCATTTGCCACTCTTATTCTAGTCATAACTCCCTTGTTCCTATCTCCAATGATTTGATCTTTACATTAATGATATAATCTTACATACCTTGGTGTCTTCTAAACTTTAGGTTCATTGCTTTGATTATCAGTCACAGCTGAATTTTTTGATTGTGCCAGTGTAACTTTCTCAACTTCCTCTACTAGTTGAGGAATTGTCAGTTCAGTTATGATCATTTCCACTGCCGGTTCCCTATCATATGATATAGAATGATTTATGTACTGCTCGTCCACTTTCACATTAGCACACTCCACAATTTTTTGCAATCTTTTGTTATAATATCTATATGATTTTCTTTGAATGGAGTAACCAAGAAATATCCCTTCATCACATCTAGGATCAAACTTTCCAATTGAAAAATCTCTTTTGATATAGTATTTACTTCCAAAAATTCTGAAATACTTAATAGTAGGTGTATGTCTAAACCATAATTCATAAGGGGTCTTACTAGTTTCACCTTTGATGTGAACTCTATTGAATATGTAGATTGATGTACTCACTACTTCTCTCCAATAGATATGAGGCAATTTGGCTTCCGTCATCATAGATCTTGCTACATCCAAAATGGTTATGTTCTTTCTTTCCACTATTCCGTTCTGCTGCGGAGCCCTAGGTGCAAATAAGTGTCTCCTGATTTCACTTGTCTCACAATAACTGTTAAATTCATGAGAAGTGAACTCACCTCCTTGATCTGATCTTAAACATTTAATTTTCAATCATTTTTGTTTCAACCTTTTCTTTAAAGATCTTTAATTTCTCAAAAGCTTCATACTTCTCCCTAAGAAAAGTCACCCACATCATCCTAGAATAGTCATCAATAATCATCATGAAATGCCTATCACCTTAAAATCTTCTAGTCCTTGCTAGACCACATAAGTCAGTGTGAATCAAATCAAGTACATCATTAGATTTATCATGTATGCTTTTAAAAGATATTCTAACTTGCTTTCCCAATTGACATTCCTTACATACCGAATTATGGGGCTTCATAATCTTAGGTATATCTCTAACTGCCTTAGTTGAGCTGATCCTAAAAATAAAATCAAAATTAGCATGACACAACCTCTTATGCGATAACCAACTCTCATCAATAAGAGCAATCAAACATGTCTTATTACTAGTGTTCATGTGAAAGATAATACCTCTAGTTTGAGTACTGCTTGCAATATCCAAACCACTCTTGTTAATGATTTTGCATTTTCTATCTTTAAACTGAAGTTGGAAACCCTTGTCCACCAATTGACCAACAAACAAAAGATTATGCTTTAAACCTTTTGCATAATAGACATTATCAGTGTTATGTTTTCCATCCAAAGAAATAATACCTCTAACTTTGATCATACATGCTTTGTCATCTCCAAATCTGACTTTACAGCCATTGTATTCTTCCAGTGACATAAATTTCCCTTTGTCTCCATTCATATGATGTGAGCATCCACTATCAATTACCCATTCATCCTTATCTTGAACTTTTGCTGCTAGTGCCTTTTCTTCATTCTTGATAGCCAATTATGATTCATCTTCCTTTAAAGCATAAAGTGCCCATTCCTTTCCATTTCTGTATCCACTAGCAGTGTCTTTTGCCGGTTCATCCCCAGAGTGATCAGTTACTCCTTCCTCATTTGCTATGAAGCATTGTTTACGTTTCTTGAATCTATATCTATTCTCGTTAGGCTTAAAATATTTCTTAACACTTTTCTCAAATCATGTATTCCATTAAGGACATCTAGATGCAAAATAGCCAATCTTATTACATGCAAAATATTTAAAAGGTGATTTTCCTTCATACTTACTTCCTATCGGTCCTTTAGGTACTCTTCTAGCAAATAAGGCTTCAAGTTTCTCAAGTTCTTCATCTTCTTTCCTCATGTCTTTCAATTCTTTTATATATAAGAATTTCCAATCACTTTTGCAGGTAGATGATAATGATGATAATGATGCATGAAAAGCAGGTTCAGACTTTACAACTCAAGAAGACCCAAATTCTTCAAGCTCAAAAGTAGATAATTTCCCAATCAGAATGTTTGTGTTAACTAAAGTGTTTGCCATTGTCCTGAACTCATTAATTGTAGTTGCCTTTATCTTGTAAGCCGTTGGAAGGTCTCTCAATACTTTGGAAACTATTTCATCTTCACTCTGAAATCCTCCACAACATTGAATTACCATAACAATCTCATTTACTCTTTCCATAAACACAACAATTCTTAAATATCTTCCATTTTCAAGTTTTCATATCTTACCCGGTAACCATCAAGTTTAGCAAGTTTGACAGTTGGATCACCTTCATTCATAGTTTACAATTTGTCCCATATAACCTTTGTTGATGACTTATCAGTCAATCCCATGATCTGTTGATTAGTAAGTGCACAAAAGAGGGCTTCTTTAGCTCTACAATCATTCTCAATATTTTTATCCAAGTCTGTAGGAATAGGATTGCCAGATGTCGGATCATAAGGTGTGTATACTTTCTTAGTGATCTCCCAAATATCCTTGCCAAGACATCTAAGATGAGTCTCCATTCGAATTTTCCATATCCCATAATTTGTTCCATCAAGCTTAGGGATTTCTCTTCTAAAAATAGTTGACGGTGGATTTGAAGTGTTAGTTTCCATAGGATCTACCTCAAGGGGTTAAGCTTCTGCAAAAGAGGCCCAAAGATTTGATACCAATTGTTATGATAACTGATGAACAACAGAGAGGGGGGTGAATAAGTTATTAACAAATTATAACATTTAATCCACTTAATGATCTTTAAATAGATCAAGTACCGATAAAGTAGAAACAAATGCCGGTAGGAATAAATACCGGTAAACAATACACCTTAATAATTAAACAAATAATCAATGCAAAGAAACCATACCACATAACACCATGATTTGTACATGGAAAACTCGGCAAGGGAAAAACCACGATGGGAAGCTTACCCATAGTCAAATGATACTTCTACAGAAAGTATGTGATACAATGAGGGGCCTGCACATGTAGGAAGGCACACTACCTAGAGCGTACTGATCATTATAAAAGAGTCTCAGTAACTACAACAAGGCAAGAACCATCTCAACATAATGGACAAGAATCCAGAATAATGAACTACTAGAGATAACATCTACCATGCCTGATTATAGTCCTAGTTAAGCTCAATACCAGAGGCATTTGACCTCTTCCTTAATCCCAATTCAATCACCTATGATTGACCTAATCCTCTGCCAGAATGATATTACAATATTCACACATTACATTTCATACCCTTCATCTACAATGAGATCTTACATCATTTTATACCAACCCTAAGGCCTAAACCAATTGGGTCAGCCACCTAAAAGATATTGCAATAAGATCATTACATAAATCCATATTACAATGATATGCCATGTCATCTTAAGACTAAAACAACAATAACAAATCCATAAATCATCCCGATAATGTGCATAGTACACATTAACATGATACCGGTCCATAACCTAGATAGGTATCGGACCTATTCTGGGTCCACCATGCCAAAGCAATGTCTCCAAGCAGTTGAAGCACAATCAAAGAACATCTTTAGCATCTTGAAATCCATCTAGAAGTTGCACCAACACCAATTATGCATCCTGTCAAGATTCCTTAGTGAAAGCTCTGCCAGTAAAACCTTAAACCAATGCTGGTAAGGGTTTAAAAAAATGTATGATAGCATCTGAATACCAAGTCAATACCAACTGACCAAAACATGTCCCAAGAGCATGTAAAAAATTCTCCATTGATCCAAACATATTGGAAGTGTCCAAGAGATAGTCTCTTCTGTCGGTAACACTAGATCTTCTATCAGTAACCAAAACCTATCTATCAGTAACCAACCATAATAGTTAGTGTTGACATCAATGACAAAACATCAATGCAACACATAATAAATTTGTCCATAATGCAAACAATCTCCCCCTTTTGCATTGATGGCAACACTACATGTGAAAATAATCTAAGTACCAAGAAATGCTAAACAAGTCTCCCCCTATGGAAGACAACCAACAATCTCCTGAATATCAGTAACTCTCCCTATGTGAATGATATCTCTTTAAAGTTCTAAATATATCTCTCCCTTAATGTATACAAATCCTTTTTATTTTTCACATCAATATCTCTCCCCTTTCGACATCAATGCCAAAAATCTAACAAAATTATCAAATCAATAATGTAAACCTTTAAATCTCAAAGCTGACTACTCCCCTGAGTAGGAGCACCACTCATCAGTACCAGAATGAATACTCTGATAATGCATTTCAGACTGATGACAAACTGCATCAATCAAGTCTCTGCTGAAGGGGCAAAAACCTCTAACCTATCTCTCAAATACTCAAATGATTTCTCAGACAGTGGTTTAGTGAATATATCTGCAATTTGGTCTTAAGTGTTCACATAAACCAATTTGACTTCCTTTCCTTCTACCTTGTTCTTGAGAAAGTTATACTTTATTGATATATGCTAAGTCTTAGAGTCAAATACTGAATTTTTAGACATGTCAATAGCTGCAAAGTTATCACAATAGATAACTAGCGGTTCACTACAATTTACCCTGATATCCTTCAACATTTGCTTCATCCATAGGACTTGAGTGCAATTGGTTGTTGCTGCAACATACTCAACTTGTGCAGCAGATAAAGAAATGCATGACTATTTTTTGCTGATCCATGAAACCAGTTTCTTTCTAAGAAAGAAGGCTCCACTAGAAGTACTCTTGCTTTCATCAGTATCTCTTGCACAATCTGAGTTAGTACATGCACATAAAGTGAAACCATCATTTTTAGAATACCATAACCCATATTCTTTTGTTCCTTGCAATTACTGAAATATCCTCTGTTCTACACATTCATGATTTTCTTTAGGATTACTTTGATATCTTGAAACAATACTTATTGCATCCATAATATCTGATCTAGTTTTAATTAGATATAACAGACCATCAATCATAGATTTATACCTTGTCGGATTTACCGGTGTAGAAGTATCCTTGATAGATAATTTCTCACTTGTCACCATAGGAGTTTTTACCGATTTGGAATTATACATACCAAACTTCTTCAACAATTCCCTCAGATACTTAGTTTGATAGATAAAAATGCCTTTGTCAGTTTGAGCAATATGCAAACCTAAGAAAAATTGTATCTCACCAATCATGGATATTTCAAATTCATTCTTCATATTGTTAGCAAATTCCATGCACAATTTATCTTCTCCTCCAAAAATGATATCATCAACAAATACTTCAATAATCAGAATATCATCATTAGTAATTTTGTAATACAAATTACTGTCAGCACTGCCTTTAGTAAAACCAAGCTTCGAAAGATATTTATCCAACCTTGCATACCAAGCTCTAGGAGCTTGTTTCAAACCATATAAATCTTTCTTCAATCTGGAAACCATATCTTTATCATCTATCAGTGAAAATCCATCAAGTTTCTCAATGTATACTTGTTCCTCAAGTTCACCATTCAAAAATGCACATTTAACATCCATTTGATAAACCTTATAGTTCTTATAAGCTGCATAGGCAAGAAATAGTCTAACAACTTCAATTCTAGCTATAGGTGCAAATGTCTCACCATAATCAATTCCTTCCATTTGAGGATATCCTTTACAAACCAATCTAGCCTTGTTTCTTACAACTTGACCATCCTCATTCATTTTATTCCTAAAAACCCATTTAGTTCCAATAATATTATTATTTTTTAGGTCGAGGAACTAAAGTCCAAGTTTCATTCTTCTTTATCTGATCTAATTCATCTTCCGTAGACTTTAACCAATGTTTATCCTTACAAGTTTCAATAACAATTGCCGGTTCAACTTGAGATATAAGACGTACCTCATTATTTTCCAGTCTTATTCTAGTTATAACTCCCTTGTTCCTATATCCAATGATTTAATCTTACATACCTTGGTGTCTTCTGAACTTCAGGTTCACTGCTCTGATCATTAGTCATAGATGAATTTTCTAATTGTGGTGTTGTAACTGTCTCAGCTTCTTGTACCAGTTGAGGCATTGTCAGTTCAGTTATGATCATTTCCACTGCCAGTTCCCTATCATTGTAGCGTCCTAAAATTGTGACACTTGCAATTTTGACTGCATTTCGATCTTCACGATGGCAACGCAACACGGAACCTGAATGGAGATCCTGAAACTTGCTCACGACATCAAAAACTGCATTTTTCCAACACCCTGCCTGATCCCTCCTCTGCACCCTGCTGTCCCGGGAGGTGGGACCAGAGTGCCCAGCGCCCTAGTCCTTCAGGACCAGGGCGCCCAGCACCTTGGTCCCCCAGGACCATGGCACCCAGTGCCCTAGTCCCTGGCCCTATTTTGGGCACGGTCTCCTATGGGGCTTCGGGTCTTTATGTTTGCAAATTGTTTCCTGGTCGGCCTAAGGTCGGAAAAATCAGTCTATCAACCCTAATTGGCAAGTATATAAACTACATTTCCTCTCCCATTTTGGATGGATGGAAAAACGGTGGAAGCGATACTCAAACATTCAAGCATTCAAGCATTCAAGCATTCCTTCAAGCAATTGATCATTCCAAGTCTCCATTCAAGGCTAAGTGTTGCATTCAAGACAAGGATTCAACCATTGAAGAGGAGATCACATACTACAATATACAACATACAACAAACAACAACATCTACACCTTCACATGTAAGAATACAAACATTCTTACAACAAGGTACTAGTACTTGTTTTACATTACAATCATTTACATTTACAACATTTCTCATTTCTTGGTTAATTTCAAAACTGGGGTTTGACCTAAGGGCAAACCCCTAATCCCTAACCCCCCAATTGTCTTCGCTTTTCTGTGTGTAGGTTGTAGGTACGCGGCTGAAATTGAAGATCTGGAATCCTTGTGCAGAGACGAATAGATCCCCCTTCATTTCGCGGATTTTTCGGAGGACCGTGTGCACGCCGGGCGCCATCGTCCCGTCAACTTTTGCTCAAATTTGCAGGACAGCGCCGTCTCGACATTTTTGCTAATTCCAGGTCCACAGCTTCATCCTATATCCCTATCTCAGTTTATAAGCGAATCTTTCTCACTTTCTATGCATTCCTAGCTTAATCCTTCTATCTACATTCTTTACAAAAGAGGGTAGCCTTGCTGTCTTAACCCTTGAAACTCATCTAGAATCCAATCTTACATTGTGTGGGATTGGATCTTGTGGGTTTCAACCCCTCTTTTGAATGTAAAGTCTCCCCTAAGTGAAAACCGTCAATCCTAGTAACCTCCCTTCTCTCTCCTTGGAGTTGGAAGAGGGGAGAGCAACTAGGGTTCGATTTTCCCGCTTTACATTTTGGTGAACCTGATGTGAACATCCTTTCTGATTATTCATGGTTAGATCTAAAAGTTTGCTTCCTTAATTACATTTCCATGTTTGATCTTTTGCAAATTTTAGAGGTTGATTGCATAAAAACCCTAAATTTTCTTTTTAGTAATTGAGCTTGCGAAATGTTTAATTATTAATGCTCGTTTCAGATCTACCCTTGTATCACAAATTATCAATTCATATTTGTGCTTTAATTCTGAAAATTAAGTGGTTAAGTGTCAAAACCCTAATTTTTGAAACCCTCTTGATTCAACCTTTGTCCAACAATTTCACTGATCAAAACATCTCCAAATCAGCTGTAACTTTGGATTCCGCAACAAAATCACAATATCTTTCATCCCTAAAAATTTGGAAAAAAGTTGCGAGGACCGTGTGCACTCCGGGTGCCATCGTCCCCGACATTTTTTCCAAAATTTCGGGAGCTAGATCTTACTGTGTTTTTCTGCTAAAATCCAGAATTTTGGCTGATTTTATCAATTCTAACACTTTCAAAATTACAGTCAAAGTTGGTCTTGTGATTGCTTGGTTTAAGGCTTCTAATCATTCAAAAATTGTTGAAATTGAAATTTTGTGTCAAAATTGTGTTCTTACTATCCTAAACCTGAAAAGTGTGTTAGCATTCATTCGAAATTTCAGTGCTTTATTCAAATTCTTGCAATTTGTGACTTTTGAAATTAAGTGCTTAATTACAACAACTTTGATTTCCGCTTTCAAAATTGAATTTTGCGTGAAATTGAGTCAACTTTTAAATTTCAAAACTTGCATTGCTTTTGGTATTCCCTCTAAAATCATAAAATTCAAAATTTCAGTTTCCCTCTCTTTTTCAAAATTCAAATTTTGCATTTTTTGACAATCTTGGTAGGGTTCAATTTTGAGATTGCAACTTCAATTTGGCCTATCTACAGATTGTAAAATCACTCAATTTTTTCAGGTTAGCTTTAAAATCATCATAACTTTTATCCCTGTAAATTTCGAAAAAAGTTGCGAGGACCGTGTGCACTCCGAGCGCCACGGTCCCTGACATTTTTCCCCGAAATTTTGGGAGATTGTCGTGATTGCATTTAACAGCTTAAATCTAGAAGATTGGCTGATTTTACTGAAATTTGCTACCTCTAAATTCAAAATCTTCTCTCCCTCTCTAGTGCATGAGTTTTACAACAATAATCCCTACTTACACTATTCTCGTTAGACGAAGCCGTAGAATTAAGTCTTTCCGAGGTTTAATTACTGAGGAAATGGAACCTAATTTGAATAGCCTTTTTAACGAGGACATGGGTAATTCCTCTAATCCTCCTAATGATGAAGAAGCTCTCCATGAGGTTTCTGTAGAACAACTTGCGAAATTGGATAACCAATTTGACGATTTTCGACAATGGATGTCTCAAGAATACCCCGATAGTCAAGCTCTTCCTTTAATTGAGGGTCTAAAACATATGCTTCAAAGTGATAAGAATGGAATTGATATTTTGCATGGTATTGCACACATTGTGGATTCGAATGTAATGCCTATGAAGAGTTGTGCTGAAACTTTAGGTTATACACAACCTCCCACTCAAGTCAATCATTCTATTCCTTTGACAACTTCTATTGCTAGCCTACCTACTTTTACATCAAACATAATGACTACTTCTATACAAGACATTCCTCCTATGATCACCAGTCATGGGGGCAATCCTTCCTCTTCAATTAATCCTCTTCCTTCATTTAATCCAACTTCTTCATTCATTCCTTCAATGAGTGTCCCTATTACATCTCCACAAATAAACATGACGCAAGGGGGCAATTCATTCAACCATTCCATTCCTCCTTGTATTGTTCCTCCTTTCCAATCCTCTCCTATGACTAACTATCATAGTGTCCCGCCACCTTACTCTTTACCTTCTTTTAATAACATAACACCTCCATCTCAATCTAACACATCTAATATGAATTCTTCGACTGAAGCGACCATTAACAATCTTGCACAAACTGTCTCTTCTTTACAGCAACAAATTGCCTCTATGAATCAATCTAAGTTTAGTGTGCCCACATTTGATGTTGCGAGCCCACTTTCTCTTGACATTGTTCGAGCTATTCCCCCTAAGCATGTTGAAATTCCGCATTTTGAGCTTTATAATGGTAAAGGTGATCCTCTAACACATGTTAAGACTTTTCAAACAATATGTACCGATTTTGCTTATGACCAAAGGTTGCTTGCAAAACTGTTGACTAGAACATTAAGAGATAAAGCCCTACAATGGTATTTCTCGTTGCCTTCTTATTCTATTACTTCTTTTGAACAACTTGCAAATGCTTTCATTCAACAATTTCAAAACAATATAAGTCCTAAAGTTACTTTGATTGATTTAATGCATTGTAAACAAGGTGTTAAAGAAAAAGTGACTGATTTCATTGGTAGATATAAGCATTTGTATGCTCAAATTTCTTTTCCAGTGCCTGACAATGATATTCAAAGAATCTTTATTTCTAATTTACAAAAAGATATTCGGGACAAACTTCTGTTTTCTGAGTTTACTTCTTTCCAACAGTTGTGTGCAACTCTTCACAATTATCAACTGACTGTGAGTCAAATGGAACAATCACATCCTATGGCTCCGAGTGATAAGGGTGATAGCAGTCAACAACCATTTGGGAAGTTTAAACCGAACAGAGATTCCATCAAAATCAATGAAAACATCATCAACAACAATGTGAATGCAGCATCAGGTGTGCCTCCTATTTCTAAGTTTTTCAAGAAAGAAAGAAAGTTTACTCCTTTGAATGAATCATTGCATAGTATTATGAATAAGTTATTGGAATAAAATGTGCTTACTCTCCCTCCTATAAGGCAAATAGATCCTGCAAAGATTAATTCACCTTATTTTGATAACAAATCTTTTTGTCAATTTCATCGTCAACCTGGGCATGATACTGAAAAATGTTTTGCTTTAAAGGGTAAAATTCAAGATTTGATTGATAATAATACTATCTCTGTTTCTGGAGTGAATGATAAAGGCAATGCATCTGTAGCTCCTCCTAACCAAAATCTTTAGATTTTTACTGATCCATTACCTTCTCATACCTCTAATGCGATTGAGGTTAATGATTCCTCTTTCTCATCTGATGGTCTTGTGTCTATGACTCCAAATGTGATTAACTTTGTAGAGCAGCAAGAAAACCCTAACGAACCTTCCATCACATTTGATTCTAGTGAAACTATCAGGGCACCTGATGGTCCTTTATACATAGTTGCAAAAGTCAAGAATACACCTTGCCGTGGAGTGCTTGTTGATCCTTCGTGCATGGTTAATGTTATTACTGAAGAATTTCTTTTTACTTTGCAATTGAATCAAGTGATCTATGACAAAATAGATGTGATTGTGAAATTATTTGATGCATTTTCTTCTCCTGCAATTGGTTCTATTATATTACCTATTGAAGTTCATAACAAATCCCTTGATGTGAACTTTGCTATTATTCCTTCATCCGAACAATTTCATGTGAAGCTAGGCTATCCTTGGCTATCTTCCATGAAAGCTATTGCTTCTCCTATTCATAAATGTTTGAAATTTCCCCATAATTGTGAAGTTGTTACTATCAATCATAGTCTCTTTAAACCAACTGAAAGAACTTCTAGTGTTCCTATTGATTATTTTTGGCCTAAACAATTCCAATCTCTTCCTCCGCGAAGTGATCATCTTTTCAAATCTTATCAAAAGTGGAAAACAGATATGATCCTATCTCTAAGCGAACCTAGAACACCCAAACTTGATATTCCTATTGTTCTTGAGAAGGAAGTTCTTCCTTTGAAAGATAAAACTAATGTCTTTCCTCAAGAAGATTCCCAACCCATCCCTATGGATGTGACTATGTCTATGCCTAATAAACTTTCTAAAAATAGACCTATACCTCCTCGTCATGATGGACTTGGTCTCCTTCCTAAACCAAATATTCCTCCTTTATATGGGGCAGTTCCTCCTCCTTTTTATAGAGAGAAGAGACCTTCCTCTTCTCCTATTATCCAGCCTAAGAGACCACAACCTAAACACCCAAGTGATAAGGATGAGAACATTCCTCCTCCTCAATCTTCTCCACTTCCTACTAAGACTAGACGAAATCGTTCTGCACGTGAACGCCGATGAAAGCGTCGTCTTAGAGCTCAAGCAGCTGCTTCTCAAACTCTACGATCTCCAAAAACACCTTCAACAAGCATTATTCCATTCTCTCCAAAATCTCCTAAACATAAGATGCATGATGGTCTTGATCCTGTGCGAGTTAAAGATCCTATTTTTATAAATCTTGATGATGATATAGATGAAAATGTTACTCCTTTCGCTTCTGACAGTGAATATGAACTTGTTGATATTGATAACTATTTATCTAACGAATTTTCTAAATCACTTATCCTAGCTCCTAGACAAGAACAACGTGGCTTGGAACATGAACATAGCCCTTGTTTGGATCTTGTGATAGCTCCATCTACTGTGTTGGATGTTCTTCCTCTAGCGTGTTCCCTGCCTTCCTGAAACATTGATCAGCAAGATCGGGGGGTAGATGACGTGCTAGACTAGTTTCATTAGCATAGCAGACTCTCTCCTCCTCTCTTTCGTTACTTCTTCTATGTGTTATTCTCATTCTTCTATTTGTTGTCCTTAGTGTTGTCTACTTGAGGATGATGCAAAACATTGAGATCTCTTTTGGTCTCTCTCATGTTGACTCAAAAGACACATGTGTTCCCTTCTTCTAGGTGACCTTCCTTGATTGGGGAATGAAGAACAATTATGCATACATACATATGATATACATGAATTATCATACAGCATACTGACCCCAAGGAAAGCGAAGTCACCTCGTGCTTTGTGCTTTGTGTCTATTATCCTTGGGTTTATCTCACACTTGGGGGCTAAATCTTTGTGATAATGTGCTCCTTTCCCTTCTCATTTCTTATGTGTATCACTACCTTAAAGCAATCACCCCTGTTGAGGCATGTGCGATCGCTTTAATGTAGGGGGGCATACACCCCGTCTATCCCTTCGGAATACTTGAAAATTTCTTGGCAAACTTACCTTTGCCTTGAAAATTTTTGGTATTTCTCTTGCATGACTCATAGTGAGGGAACCTTACTACTGACAGTCATGGTTCTCCCTCATGATCTTCCCTTTTACTTTGTCAATCGAAGTCGTAGGATCCTTAGTCCACTAGGGGCTTGGTGTGTCTTGCCTCCTTGACATGGTGAAAGTCTTTCAATGTTGTTTCCTTGTACTTTACCGGAAGTATGAGCGTACGCTTATACTCCCGCTAAAGTGGGGGCTAAATGTAGCGTCCTAAAATTGTGACACTTACAATTTCGACTGCATTTCGATCTTCGTGATGGCGACGCAACACGAAACCTGAATGGAGACCCCGAAACTTGCTCACGACATCGAAAACTGCATTTTTCCAGCACCCTGCCTGATCCCTCCTTGCACCCTGCTGTCCCGGGAGGTGGGACCAGAGCGCCCAGTGCCCTTGTCCCCCAGGACCATGGCGCCCAGCACCCTTGTCCCCCAGGACCATGGCGCCCAGCGCCCTGGTCCCTGGCCCTATTTTGGGCCCGGTCTCCTATGGGGCTTCGGGTCTTTATGTTTGCAAATTGGAAAATATTGTTTCCTGGTCGGCCTAAGGTTGGAAAAATCAGTCTATCAACCCTAATTGGCAAGTATATAAACTACATTTCCTCTCCCATTTTGGATGGATGGAAAAAAGGTGGAAGCGATACTCAAACATTCAAGCATTCAAGCATTCAAGCATTCCTTCAAGCAATTGATCATTCCAAGTCTCCATTCAAGGCTAAGTGTTGCATTCAAGACAAGGATTCAACCATTGAAGAGGAGATCACATACTACAACATACAACATACAGCAAACAACAACATCTACACCTTCGCATGTAAGAATACAAACATTCTTACAACAAGGTACTAGTACTTGTTTTACATTACAATCATTTACATTTACAGCATTTCTCATTTCTTGGTTAATTCCAAAACCGGGGTTTGACCTAAGGGCAAACCCCTAATCCCTAACCCCCCAATCGTCTTCGCTTTTCTATGTGTAGGTTGCAGGTACATGGCTGAAATTGAAGATCTAGAATCCTTGTGCAGAGACGAACAAATCCCCCTTCGTTTCACGGATTTTTCGGAGGACCGTGTGCACGCCGGGCGCCATCGTCGCATCAACTTTTGCTCAAATTTGCAGGACAGTGCCGTCTCGACATTTTACTGCTAATTCCAGGTCCGCAGCTTCATCCTATATCCCTATCTCAATTTATAAGCGAATCTTTCTCACTTTCTATGCATTCCTAGCTTAATCCTTCTATCTACATTCTTTACAAAAGAGGGTAGCCTTGCTGTCTTAACCCTTGAAACTCATCTAGAATCCAATCTTACATTGTGTGGGATTGGATCTTGTGGGTTTCAACCCCTCTTTTGAATGTAAAGTCTCCCCTAAGTGAAAACCGTCAATCCTAGTAACCTCCCTTCTCTCTCCTTGGAGTTGGAAGAGGGGAGAGCAACTAGGGTTCGATTTTTCCGCTTTACAATCATATAATATAGAATGATTTCTGTACTGCTCATCCACTTTCATATTAGCACTCTCAACAATTTTCTGTAATATTTTGTTATAACATCTATATTCTTTTCTTTGAATTGAGTAACCAATAAATATCCCTTCATCACATCTAGGATCACACTTTCCAATTGAATCATCTCTTCTGATATAGCATTTACTTCCAAATTTTTTTAAATACTTAACAGTAGGTGTAGGTCCAAACCATAATTCATAAGGGGTCTTACAGATTCACCTTTGATGTGAACTATGTTAAATGTATAGACTGATTTACTCTCTTCTTCTCTCTAGTAGATATGAGGCAATTTGACTTCCATCATCATAGATGTTTCTACATCCTAAAAGGTTATGTTCTTTATTTCCACTAATCCATCCTGCTGAGGAGTCCTAGGTGCAGATAATTGTCTCCTGATTCCATTTGTCTCACAATAACTATTAGATTCATGAGAAGTGAACTCACCTCATTCATCTGATCTTAGAGATTTGATTTTCAATCCATTTTCTGTTTCAACCTTTTCTTTAAAGATCTTGAATTTCTCAAAAGCTTCAGACTTCTCCCTAAGAAAAGTCACCCACATCATCCTAGAATAGTCATCAATAATCATCATGAAATACCTATCACCTTGAAAGCTTCTAGTCCTTGCCAGACCACAAAATTCAGTGTGAATCAAATCAAGTACATCATTAGATTTGTCATGTATGGTTTTAAAAGATCTTATAGGTTTCTTTCCCAATCGACATTCCTTACATATCGGATTATGAGGCTTCATAATCTTAGGTATATCTCTAACTGCCTTAGTTGAACTGATCTTAAAAATACAATCAAAATTAACATAACACAACCTCTTATGCCATAACCAACTCTCATCAATATGAGCAGTTAAACATGTCTTATTACCAGTGTTCTAGTGAAAGATATTACCTCCAGTTTGAGTACCAGTTGCAATCTCCAAACCAGTCTTGTTAATAATTTTACATTTTCTATCTATAAATTAAAGTTGGAAACCCTTGTCCACCAATTGACCAACACTCAAAAGGTTACGCTTTAAACCTTCTACATAATAGACATTATCAGTTTTATGCTTGCCATCCAAAGAAATAATACCTCTACCTTTTATCATACATGCTTTGTCATCTCCAAATCTGACTTGACTGCCATTGTATTCTTACAGGGACAAAATTTCCCTTTGTCTCCAGTCATATGATGTGAGAATCCACTATCAATTACCCATTCATCCTTATCTTCAACTTTTGTTGCCAGGGCATTTTCTTCATTCTTGATAGTCGATTTTGGTTCATCTTCCTTTAAAACATATAATACCCATTCCTTTTCATTGTCGGATCCACTAGCAGAGTCTTCTGTTGGTTCATCTCCAGAGTCATCAGTTACACCTTCCTCATGTGCTATGTAGCACTGTTTACTTTTCTTGAATCTATATATGTTCTCGTTAGGCTTAAAATATTTCTTAACTCTTTGCTCAAGTCTTGCATTCCTTTCAGGACATCTAGATACAAAATGACCAATCTTATTACATGCAAAACATTTAAAAGGTGTTTTTCCTTCATACTTACTTCCTATCAGTCCTTTAGGTGCTCTTCTAGCAAATAAGGCTTCAAGTTGCTTAAGTTCTTCATCTTCTTTCCTCATGTCTTCCAATTCTTTTGCATATGGGACTTTCCAATCACTTTTTTCAGTAGATGATGATGATGATGCATGAAAAGCAAGTTTAGACTTTACAGCTTTAGAAGATCCAAATTCTTCAAGCTCAAAATTAGATAATTTCCCTATCAGAATGTCTCTGTTACCTGAAGTGTTTGCCATTTTTCTCAGTTCATTAATTGCAGTTGTCTTCATCTTGTAATCCGAAAATAGTTGCCATAGGATCTACCTCAAGTGGTTAATGTTATGCAAAAGAGGACCAAATCTCTAATATCAATTTTTAGGATAACAGGTGAACAACTGAGGGGGGGTGAATCAGTTGTTAATAAATTATAACATTTAATCCACTTAATAACCTTTAAATAGATCAAGTACCAGTAAAACAAAAATAGATACCGGTAGGAACAGATACCGGTAAACAATACAACTTAATAATTAAAGAGATAATTAATGTAAAGAAACCATACCACATAACACCATGATTTGTACATGGAAAACCCAGAAAGGTAAAAACCACGGTGGAAAGCCTACCCACACTCAGATGATACTTCTGCAGAAAGTATGTGATACAATGAGGGGTCTACACATGCAGGAAGACACACTGCCTAGAGCGTACTGCTCATTACAAAAGAGTCTCACTAACTACAGAGAGACAACAACCTTCTCAAGATAAATGGACAACAATCTAGAATAATTAACTGCCAGAGATAGCATCTACCATGCCTAATGACAGTCCTGATTAAGCTCAATATCAGAGGCCTTTCTTTTCATTAATCCCAATTAGATCACCTATGATTGACCTAATCCTCTTCTTGAATGATATTACAATTTTCGCACATTACATTTCATAGTATTCATTTACAATGAGATCTTACATCATTTTATACCAACCCTAAGGCCTAAACCAATTGGGTCGGCCACCTAAAAGATATTACAATAAGATCATTACATAAATCCATATTACAATGATATGCCATGTTGGCTTAAGACCAAAACAACAATAAAAAATCCATAAATCATCCCGAAACATCCCGGTAACGTGTAGAGTACATGTTAACATGATATTGGTCCATAACCTAGATAGGTACCAGACCTATTATGGGTCCACCATGCCAAAGCAATGTCTTCAAGCAATTAAATAATGATCAAAGAACATCTTCAACATCTTGATATCCATCTAGAAGCTGCACCAACACCAATTATGCATTCTGTCAAGATTCCTCAGTGAAAGCTCTGTCGGTAAAATGTTAAACCAATGTCGGTAAGGGTTTACAAGAATGTATGATAGCATCCGAATACCAAGTCAATACCAACTGACCAAAACATGTCCCAAGAGCATGCAAAACATTGTCCACTCATCCAAACATGTTGGAAGTGTCCAAGAGATAGCCTCTTCTACCAGTAACACTAGATCTTCTACTGGTAACCAAAACCTCTCTGTCGGTAACCAACCAAAATAGCTAGTGTTGACATCAATGGCAAAACATCAATGCAACACATAATCAATTCATCCATAATGCCAACAATAAGTAAGCATGCATGTTATCAGAAATGCATTCTTGTCAAGTAAAACATCTTGCAAATAGATGTCTTGTTCAATGGAAATTAGTTCAAGTCCTTGATGTGTACCCTTGTTGGTTGTGCTTCTTATGTTGCTATGTTCATTGTTGGTTTCATGGATCCTTGTTTTATTGTTACATGTTTGGTTTGATGTCTAAAACCCGTAAGGTGAAATTCCCCAAGCGAGGTTGGGATTTTCCCCCTTGTTGTTGATACCACTTTGATATGAATATGTACACTGATCACTAAGTCCCTGAGACATGGTGGGATATGAGTTGGATAACTGATTTAGATAATTGAGGACAGTGACTATGCTAAGCATGTTCAGGATAATTTTGTGTGTATAAGTGTTCTGTGATGGCCATTGGTTTAGATCAAATGGAGCCAAAGATATGATGTGAGTACCAATAGATAGACGAGCTTCTCTCTTAAAAATAGCGCATGTTGCTAGGTTTTCACCACTTCTTTTTATTACACTTTTTTGATTTGTTTTTCATTTTTTTGTATTTTTGTCAATTTTTTTTTTGTGTCACGGGATGCCTATTTGCTAGGTTTTCACCCTAGTGATGATTTTTTATACTTTTTTTTTTTGCTTGATCCGTGCATTGGATGACTCAAGTGTAGAATTTCTTCAGATGGACATTGTTGGCTAGATCATTAAGCATGTCCCCTCCTGAAGTTGATAATTCATATTTTCTTGATCCATAAGCTAATATGATAACAAAGGGCCCCAGCCAGTTGGGTTCAAATTTCCCTTTCTTTTCTCGATCTTGTTGATTCTGGGGGTTTTCCTTTAGGACCAGATCACCAATTTTGAAAGCCCTTGGGATGAATTTATGATTATAGCTTCTTCACATTCTTTGTTGATATGCCTTGGGATGATCAGAGGCCCATTGGTGACGTTCATCTAGCAGTTTGAGATATTGAAATTTGTTGACTCAATATTCCTCATTTGGAATGAGACATTTCAGTGACACCTAGAGTGATGGGATCTCTACTTCAATAGGTAGGATAGCTTCTGATCCATACACCAATAAGTATGGTAGAGCTCTTGTAGGTGTGTGGATACTCAATTCGTAGGCCCAAAGTGCAGGATTGAGCTTGACGTGCCAGTCTTTACCAGCATCATTCACTATCTTTTTTGAGGATTTTCAAGATTGTCTTGTTTGAGGCCTCTCCTTGGCCATTCCCTTGTGGAAAATAAGGTGTCAAAAAGCGATGTTGGATACAAAATATTTCACAAATATATTGGACTTATTGATTTTTTAAAGGTCTTCCATTATCTGTGATAATGGAACTAAGGATGCCATACCGACATATGAGGTAATTCAAGATGGAGGCTATCTACTTGCAAATTACTATAGTTAATGAAACTACCTCAATCCATTTGGTGAAGTATTCAGTGTCTGTGATGATGAACTTGTGTCCACTTGACGAGGAAGGATAGATCTTTCCCACTAGGTTGATTCCCCATTGATGGAAAGGCCAAGATGTAGTGAATGGTTGCAACTCATGCGCCGGTGCATGTATGAGGTTACCATAAATTTGACACTTAGGACATTTCCTAGCAAAATGATATGACTCTTTCTCCATTATCAGCCACTAATATCCCATCCTCGGGATTTTATTAGCAAGAGTAGGACCACTTGAATGTGTACCACAAATACCTTCATGAAGCTCATGTAAGGTGGAGTCATATTTGTTACGATCAAGGCATCAAAGAAGAGTACCATCAAGACCTCGGTGATAAAGTGTGTTAGTTGTTAAGGTGAAGCAAGTGACTTGTCGGATAAAGCTTCATTTTTTGTTGCAAGATAGGTCGGGTGGGAGGGTATTCTCTTTGAGATAGGCATAGATCTTCCCATATAGGAGGGAATCATAACCGTTTAGAGAACAAATAACTTGGGATTATGAATTGTTATAGGCCGAGGACAACAATTGCTCCACCAGGAATTCATAATGATTTTATCGATCTAGAATTTATAGGAGCGAGGTGACAGTGGCCATTGCATCAACAACTCTATTGTCCAACCTTGGAATCTTCTCAAAGGTGATGTCCACAAAGTACTTCTTGAAATCATGCACCATTCACTTGTAGGGCATCCACTTTTCATCCTTTGTTTGATAATCATAATTGACCTAATTAATGACTAATTGAGAGTCTCCATAGAATTTCAATTCTGTGATTCTCCATGCCACGGATACTTTGATACCAGTCACCAGGGCTTTGTACTTGGCAATGTTATTGATGCATGGGAACATCAATCTGTAGGATCTTGGAATTGTGTGTCCCTCTGGAGTGACAAACAAGATGTTGACACCTGATCCATGTTTAGTATAGGATCCATCAAAGTATAGGGTCCATTGCTTGGGTGTGATAGTGAGCACATCCGTATCTGGAAATTCCACCTATAGTGAGTTTTTGTCTGGTAAAGGTGCATCTGCCAGTTGATCTGCAATTTCTTGTCCTTTGATGACCCATCATTTTATGTATTGAATATCGAACTCACTTAGGATCATAACCCATTTAGATAGCCTCCCTATGAGAGTGGCTTTGCTGAGTAGATATTTTAGAGGGTCTATTTTTGCTACTAGCTTGATTCTATGGGCTAGCATATAGTGGTGAAACTTCTGAGAGGCAAACACCACTGCCAAACAAGCATTTTCTATGAATGTATAGTTATCCATTCAAAGTCTCGTTGATGTAATAGATTGCCCTTTCTTTTCCTGTCAGATCTTCTTATGCTATCAATGCCCCCAGTGACACTTTTGTTGCTGATATATAGAGAATGAGTGGCTTGCATGATATTGGTGGTACCAAAACTAGTGAATTCATCAGATATTATTTGGGCTGGTATAATGATTCTACACACTTGTCTTCCCATCTGAAAGGTACATTCTTATGAAGCAAATGGTTAAATGGGAGACTATTGTCTGATAATTGAATAATGAATTGTCTGATAGATTATAGTCATCCCTGTATAGATCTCAATTGGCTGATGTTTTTTGGAGGTGGCATCTCCATTATTGCTTGTACCTTTGTTGGATCAACCTCAATTCCCTTTTCTAAGACTATGTATCCCAAAAGTTTGTCGGAGGTTACCCTAAAGACACATTTTAGGATTGAATCTAACATTGAATTATTCTAGTCTTTAAAAGATATTATCCAGGATGTCCAAGTGTTTTACTCTTGTGAATGATTTGGCTAGCAAATCATCCACATAATCTTCCATAAAAGTATGCATCATACCATGGAATATTGTTGTCATGGCCCTCTGATAAGTTGCACTAGCATTTTTCAAGCCAAAAGGCATGACATTCTAGTAATATGTTCCCCATGGACATGTGAGTGTCATTTTGTCTTGATCTTCTAGAGCTATCTTGATTTGGTTGTAGCTGGAAAAATCATCCATGAGGGATAATATAGAATTTCCTATGGTTAGATCAATAATGGTGTCGATGCTTGGCAAAGGAAAGTCATCCTTTGGATAACCTTTGTTGAGATCCTTGAAATATGTACAAAACCTAATGCTTTTATCTAGTTTAGAGACTATCACAATGTTAGAGATCCATTCTGCATAATTGATGGTTTGGGTGAATCCTACATCAAGTAACTTCTTTAGCTCTGCTTTGACCAATATGGCTACATGTGGGTTCATATTCCTTATTTTTTTTTGACAAGTTTAGCTCCAGGAGTAATAGAAAAGTGATGCATGATGAGATTTGGATCTACCCCTAGCATGTCTGCATAAGATCAAGAAAAATTGATTTGCTTCTCTTTGAAGAATTTGACAAAGTCTAGTTTTTCCTTCTATGTTAGTGATTCTACTAGATGTATGGTTTTGGTTGTTGCTTAAGTGTTGATGTTTACTTATTGAGTTGACTCAATCAAGATTGGTGACCTTTCCTGGTAATGTTTAGGAAGAGTGTCAAGTCTCCCATCTTCAAGTGCCTCAAAGAGGTTTTCACCATTAGATGGGTCCTTTGTTTTTACTTTTTTGCAATCTAATACTGCCATTAGATAGTTTTCACCATTAGATCAATTTTTTCTTTTGTTCATTTTGTGACTGAGACACTTGGCACTCCCCTGATTGTAGATATCATTATGTGGTTCGTTGGTGGAGTATGTTTCTGGATTAATAGAGTAGAGGTATTGAAAAATGGCCTCATCATTTTGGAATATTGGTATATTTTTCTCAGGTTCTTCCTAGACTATGAGGTCAGGATATATGAGCGGTAGTGAGTCATTTGGCGGGTTAAGCTCAATTGGTGTGAGGGTCATGATAGAGATATTGTCATAATTGTCTAGGGCACGGGTGAGGTTCATAACAATCTCAAGGTTTTCGATGGTACTCTTGTTGATATTTCCTCATTCATATTGAAGTAGTTGTTCATTCTCACTAGCCTCATAAATATGTTGTGGTCCTAGTTCAATCAATCTAGAGCTCGAGCCTTGTCCCTCATAAGGAATGGGTGTGTATGCGTGGATTGTATCCAATCCAATATCCTCTATAATATAAGAACAAGTATCCCACTCATACTCATTGGAATATATTTTTGAATCAATGTCCAAGGTTACCCCACTGAATCTGATAGGGATGTTGTATGGTGAGAAAAGATCACTGATAATTGATACAAGTTGGGTGGCTTGTTCTGATTCAGGATCTGTGCTTGTTTTTATTCTTTGGATTTTCTCGTACACAGTTTCCCTTCTTTGAGTAGCAATCTCCTCAGGTTGTGGCTCAGACTCGGTTTGATTAGGTTCTTGTATATGATGTACTTTCTTATAAGAATCTTCCTCCCTTTTGGATAGTGAGTTCTTCTTATCGCTTCTCATTTTCTTCATCCTCTTGTTCTTTTCTTATCTTTTCCACTACATGGTGTAGCACCTCTTGCCATGAGTCTTCATTATGCATTATCTTTTCTCTCCATTGGGGTTTTTGATGGTGATTTCTCTTTTGCATAGGTTGAATATGTTGACCATACCCAAGACCCGATTTGTCTTTTGCAAGTTGTGAATGGGGTTGTATGGGTTCTATGATGCATTCTTGACACTTGCCAATAGGTCCTTTTCCTTTGTATCCCATGTGTTGCATGATTCTGAACCCATTTTCATATTGTTCTATTGGAACAACCACTTCTAGGGCAACAACTTTGATTTCTTCCTCATCCTTGTATAGCCAACTGAGAATGTCTTTGATGTCTGATTCTTCAGCCAGTGTGCCCATTTGGATAAATTTACCATCAAAATTCTTGATGAGTTGTACTACCTGATGTCTTGATGTGGAAGGTTGTCCATGAGACCTTGGTGAAGTTGGCAATTTAGATAGACATAGGGGTTCAAAAGACTATTCCCCCATGCCTTGTTTCTTTATGTTCATCATTTTTTCACAGTATATGGACAATGACTTGAGTTTTTCTTGATGGTTGGATGATGAGGAAGCTTGGGGCTCCCTGTTGTATGGAACCAAGACATTTTGTGTTGCCTCCATAGCATTGCAGTATTGAAAAGGGTTAGTATCTGCTGATATTGAAATGTCTTGTCCATTGTAGGGGAACTTGAGACATTGATGGTACATGAAATGTACCGCTTGCATTTCATGGATCAAAGGATGACCCAATAGTATATTGTATGTTAAGTCTATGTCCAAGACTTGGCACAATGTGTCTCTTTCCATAGGTTTTACCCAAATGGTTAGTAGCACTGTTCCCTCAGATGACCTTTCTTCATCATCATAGGCTTTGATAGTGATCTGTTTAGGGTCAATAGCCTGCTCGAAGAAGCCTAATGCATGGATAATATTTAAGGTACATATATTGAGACCAACTCCTCCATCTATTAGCACTCTTTTCACCCGGTGTTTGTAGACTAGGACTTCGATATGGAGTGGGGTTTTGTGCAGATGACTCAAGGAGACATCATTGTGTTCAGAAAAGGATATGTGATGTGAAACTGACATATGTGCCACCATTTATTGGAATAGATTGACATCTAGATCGTTTGACATTGTTGTTTCGACAAGAGCTTGCTCAAGGATATCCTTATGCTTTGGTAAGAGTTTAAGTAACTTGAGTATTGATATTTGAGTGGGTGTCCTTTGTAGTTGATTGACCAAGTTGTATTGAGTCTTCGGGATAGTTATTTCTTTAGATGTACTCCCCTTTAAGACATATTTATGATCCCTTGTTGTCAAATTTACCGGTGCATTTTCTTGTTTAACTTTGATCTTTATGACATTTACTTGACTGTCGTATGTCGATATGTGATTTATGGTGTTTTCGTATATGTGATTGATGCAAGCTCCTTTGTTGTTGTTTGGCATTGATGCTCCTATCTTGTCGGAATTAGGAAGAGGATTTTTGAAAGCCTCATGATCACCATTGGTTTTATGACCATCGACTGTTATGTCTCCTCTATCCAACATATCTTAAACTAGGTTTTTCAACCTCATGTGGTCATTTGTTCTATGCCCCTTGTTTCGATGATAATCACAATAGTGTGAGTCATTCCTATTGGGATCCAAGAACACTGAGAGTGGGGGGGTGAATCAGTGTTATGTCGGTAAGATAAGATTTTATGCTTTTATACCATACATATATAAACCGGTAAATGAATAAACATATAACTTGAAGCAAATAAATCATCCACATGAATGAACACCATAACACATAGAATTTGTACGTGGAAAACCTCAAAGAGGAAAAACCATGGTGGGATTTGTGACCCACAATATCAATTCACTGGCCATATGAAAGATATTACATAGAGAGGGGGCCTACACATGCAGGAAGGCACATTGCCTAGAGCACACTACTCATCACTAAAGATTATCACTGACTACAATCTTTTTCTGAAATAAAACAACAATGATGAACTCACAAAATGCATCTCCTATTCCAAAAAGAGTTATGGTTATAGCTTTGCTTTGTACCGGTTCATAAACCCTGGACACTTCTACCAGTATCTCCTTCCCTCCAAGAATTCCTTACAAAAAATCTACAGATCATTGCATGATATATCATTCACATACAGATGATCTACATACACATCCTTCACATATTCACATTTTATTCCCATTACTCATAATTACCTAACAAACTGACCTATATAACCTTTATGAACAATATGCCTTATGTCGACTTACAATATAAAATATATAGAATGTCGACCTTATACAATAATTACAAAATTATTTTACAAATAAAACTTTCTTCATGTCCGCTTCCCTGAAGTGCTGGTTGTTGGTGCCGGTGTCGATGTCTGCTGGTTGTAACCATAGATGCTCAATGTCGGTATATGACTTCCATCTAATCTTGTTTCCATATAGAATCTTGTTGCCATCAATGACAACGAAATGAATCTAATGAGTTTCAATTGCCAACAATCTCCCCCTTTGGCATTGATGCCAACACTCATGTGAAAAATGGATTCCTTGCCGGTCCAACTGAAATATACTTCCCCTGAGCAATACACTCCTTCTAAAATCCTTCCAATATTGTTTTGTCTGATTTTTCTAATATTTTTCACATATATACACTCCCCCTTTGGCATTAATGCTAAGGATCGATGAAAGAATTGAAAGTGTGTGCGGGAAAGGTGGTGTGATGAGATGGAAAATACGAATTCAGGACTTGTCCACACACAATGGGACTCTTGGTGCAATTTATGGAGCTATATGGAATAGCTCGACTTCCCAAGGGATGTTCCATTGTTCTCTATCTCACAAGACCCCTCAAGCCAATGCCTTTTCTCTCAGATCACTGAGCGAAGTGACTTAGGGATGACAATCATGAGAATGAGGGATGCTTTGATCAATCTAACATGAATGTAATCCTAAATGTGCATGATATTAACAAACATGAATTAAAATAGCATGTATATGATGATAAGATGAAAGGATTAGTAAAAGAACTATCCTAACATGATATACTAGCTTAATATGATTATTTTATGATGATAGAAATGCTTCTAAAATGTTTATTAGATTATTTCTATTCAAAGAGAGACTAAATGCTTGATAGAATGACTAGATATGCTTAGTAAAATTCCTATAAGTATGATGCTAAAGACTTGGATATGAGAATGATGGAATGAGGGCTCTATTTATAGGAAAAATAGGGCAATGGATGGTCAAGATTGGATAATCTTATCAAGGGCTAGGATTGAAAGTTATCAATCCATGCACTCAATTCTCACTAATGAAATGGTGACAATTTTCAACATAAGACTACTTGAGAGGAGATGTAAGAAGCATTAAATTCTTGAGAAGACCTCATGGTTACCTTAGGAGGTAAGGGTTAAGATTAGGTTAAGGTTACCCATTGGATAAAGCTTTTACCCAAAGGATAAAATCTTGTGCAAGGCTTAAAGGAATAACCATGGTCAAAGCAATGAATGCTTGATGAGACCCTTGGGTTAGATGTGGGTTGAGTTAGAGAGAAAGTCTCTGATCATGCAAGAAGGTTGAGTTAACCATTAATGGTTTGGAAGACTTTCAAGGTTAACTTGTTGAAGACATAAAGCCTTTAATGTTTTTTAAAGACTTTGAGGGTTTGAGAAGTGACTTTCCTTTGTTTAGGGACTTGACAATATTTAGTAGATGGGTTAGGCTAATTTAGAAGTGATTAGAAGAATCTAGAAGGGGGTTTAGAGAGGCAAGTGGGAGATTTAGGAGAATGCAAGTGGATGGAGGGTAGTTTTAATTGAAATAAATTGCTTTATTTCAACAAAAATAGATGCAACTTGCATAAATACAAGTGGGGGATTTAAATAAATAAATTAGATTTATTTATTTGAGGTGAACAATTTAATTAAATGTAAATTTAATTAAAAAGAGTAGAAAGGGGATTTAATTAAATAAAGTGATTTATTCAATCAAATGGATATGAAAGACCTAGGTGAATTTAATTAAATAAATTGAATAACTTATTTAATCAAATAGATGAATGTGAATGATTTAATTAAATTAAATTTAATTAAATAGAGGAATGAGAATAAAATGAACATTAAATATTCACTTAGGAAAGTGGTCATTTTTATACATCTACATTTTGCCCCTCTTTGAAGTGACGTGTGTGCACATGTTGATTCAAAGAAAAATTGATGTGTCACCAGAATTTGATCGATGTGATGATGTCGATGTCATGCCCCAGATTTGATAAATGATATTGATGATGCCCCCTCGAGAGATGAATAAAAGAAAAAGAAAAATTGGTTGAGTTGATATTCGTTTTTAATTGGATCGCATTTTTAAATTTTGACTATGTTGAATGTGTTGTTTAATTGATTCATCTCCCAAAAAATGATGTTTGGTAGGGTTCGAAGTGAGAAAATGAGCAAAATGCATGCCCCACTTACCAACCCGAGTTGACTTTTACCCTATAAAAGGTAAAATGTGAGTTCATTTGTTTTATTTGCACCCATTGACTTCTTGTGAGAGTGACACTTGGAGAGTGACAAGATGTCGGTTCCCTATGCTTCGCACTGATTCGAGCGTGTTCATCGATACCAGAGGCCTGCCATGTATGGTCCACCTGTAAGTCATCCAAAATTTGCCCCTTTTTCTTTTTCTTTTGTCAATTTTGGGTACGTTTTTAATTTTTTGTGCCGAATTTTCACGGTTTAGCGCGTCAAGTCTATTGCGTAGCACATACGATAAAATAGTTCGTGCGTAGGGTTTGTCAACTAGGGTGGCATCTAGGAGTTGTTGGATAGCTCATCATAGGTTTAGGGTAGAGCATATGATAGAATAGCACATAGGGCTAACAGGGTAGTGCATGCGAGGAATAGGGCAGTGCGTAGGGTTAACCTAGCACATAGGGTAAGGTTTGTAGTGCGTACCTGAGTTTAACTAGAGCATGGGTGGCAACTTAGTGCATGGGAGAGATTTCTTAGCGCGTGAGCATAAATTTAGGTAGAAAGGAGTGGAAAAGTGGCTTTGTGGGGGAAAAATAGATGAAGGAAGATGATTTGGGGGTGGGTAGGTGTCTGCCAAGTGTTTTGGGATGGGTGTTTAGTCAATTTTGTGCCTACTATGATGATGTCCGAGTTTTGATAGATTTGGAAATTTCTTTTGCTGTTTGAAGTACTAAGCTGATTGATTGAATGATGATCTTGATTTTATTTGTTGACTTGGATCTTTGATTTTTGCCTTGATCATGGAATGTGATGTCCGATATGAGTTTCGATTCATGATATTCGATATGGTTCTTGATATGATCCTTGCGATATGGATTTTTGAGTTACTTGCATTATGGGTCTTTCATGTGATTTCTCGATATGGATATTTTGATATGAATTCTCAATATGGTGCTTGTGTTATGGGTTTTGATGTTTGATATGAAACTTGATTTGATATTTTGTTGTTTCAAGTTGATGTGGAATTTGATTTCGATATGGATTTGATTTTTGATATGAAACTTGATTTGATATTTTGTTGTTTCAAGTTGATATGGAATTTGATTTTTGATATTCGATATGGGATTTGTTTTTCGATATGAAACTTGATTTGATATTTCATTGTTTCAAGTTGATATGGAATTTGATTTTTGATATGGAATTGGTTTTTGATATGAAACTTGATTTGATATTTCATTGTTTCAAGTTGATATGGAATTTGATTTTCGATATGGATTTGATTTTTGATATGAAACTTGATTTGATATTTCGTTGTTTCAAGTTGATATGGAATTTCATTTTTGATATGGAATTGGTTTTTGATATGAAACTTGATTTGATATTTTGTTGTTTCAAGTTGATATGGAATTTGATTTTTGATATGGATTTGATTTTTGATTTGAAACTTGATTTGATATTTCATTGTTTCAAGTTGATATGGAATTTGATTTTTGATATGGAATTGGTTTTTGATATGAAACTTGATTTGATATTTCGTTGTTTCAAGTTGATATGGAATTTGATTTTCGATATGAAACTTGATTTGATATTTCATTGTTTCAAGTTGATATGGAATTTGATTTTTGATATGGAATTGGTTTTCAACATGAAAGTTGATTTGATATTTCGTTGTTTCAAGTTGATATGGAATTTGATTTTTGATATGGAATTGGTTTTTGATATGAAACTTGACTTGATATTTCGTTGTTTCAAGTTGATTTTGTTGATTGGATATATCGGATAGATGTGGGAACTAATATTTGGACATGTTTTGCTTGTTACAGGAATGGCTTGGCCTACTTCAGTCACGAGAGCGATTTCCTAGACCATGGTCTCTGATTCCTCGGTTGACACAGGCAGATAGGGATATCATTGAGAGGTGTGGATTATCTTCATTGTTGGACATGCCTCAGTATATCATTAACTGGGGTTTACTGATAGCATTGGCAGAGAGGTGGCACAGTGATACAAACACCTTTCATTTGGCTACTGGCAAGATGACAGTCACTCCAGAGGATTGTTATCAGATTCTATGGATTCTAGTTATAGGGGCATTATTTCCATATGAGCGGATAGAGGAGGATGGGACAAAGGCTCTTCGCTAGATATTTCATGATGATCAGATTTGTGGATATGAAATCTCCTGGCAAGAGTTTATAGATTTTGATCATACTTCACTACCTTCTGTACTGGTAGGTTTCGTAGGTGGCTTCTTGTGTCTCGACCATAGGTCGAAGGGACTGGTAGTGGGATGTGGATTGGTGCTAGAGGATATGGTGACACAGGGCCGCAGGTTTGCATGGAAGTCTTGTATGTTGCCCCATCTGTACAGAGTTCTGCACCAGGTGGTGTATTTAGGATACAATAATTTATCAGCTGGGGTCACATTATTATAGGTGTGAGCTTGGGAGCACATTCCCGCACTGAGGCTACTTGCAGACAGGGATAGGCCAATTGGTCAGGCTTTTACATATGGGTACATAGGAATAGTTGCCCAGCGTAAGTTGGGAAAGTTAGAGCATTGGAGGAGAGTGCTGGACGACATTGATATGGTCATCTGGAGACTGTATATGGATTGCGAGGTGTGGGCGAAGGATGATCTAGAGATGCCCTATGTGTATATGTCATGATACTTGATAGGGCAAACACCTTTTTATCATTGAGAGGTTCTTGCACAACCGAGTTCAGCAGCAGTATGGTCGACAACAGGGTGTACCGCAGGGAGCATGCTTATATGCTTGTCGGAGGCATGATGTGCTAGAGTGGGGTCTGACTATTGATAGTGCAGCGGTGGTGGAGGAGTACATGCATTTGGCCAGATAGATATGGGACTATGGGTTTGGAGTAGTGGATGTTGGGATGACAAAGGAGTTTGGAGTGCTCTTCATGGCCCATGCCATAGCATGGATATTGGATCTAGTGGAGATGATTCCTGCTTTTGATGATGATGAGGATGAGCATCCCAAAAGGCTAGGGAGATGGAGAGATGAGGGAGAGGAGATGGAGGAGGGATATGGGGATGGTGGGGGAGATGATGGGGGAGATGGGAGGGGAGGTGGTAGAGGGAGACGAGGAGATAGAGGAGGGGATGAAGGAGATAGAGGGAGGATTGGAGGAGGAGATGGAAGGAGAAGAGGAGGTGGATTAGTCAAGAGAGCAGTTAGGGAGGGAGGGAGGGGAGGTTTGGCTGTTGGAGCTAGTGGAGTTGGTCGGACAGGCGAGGTGATAGCAGCTGTGGGTGGGACAGATGATTTTAGGCGGTCAACTCAGAGGAGGAGATCAGATGTATTATATCCTCTGATTCCTAGGACAGGGACAAGGATGGGTGGGACTACGACACAGGTACCGTTTTAGGTCCAGGTACCCACCCATTGAGAGGACGCACATATTAGGTCCCTATAGATGACAGTGTAGCAGCTTTAGGCATAGGTACTAGCTCAGCAGTGCCAGATTACGCGGATTACCACAGAGCAAGATACAGAGAGAGAGCATCGGGGTCGAGCAAAGGAGCTTGCAGAGAGCGACAGCGAGTGCCTCGATGCAAAACACACTGAGGGAGATATGGTACACTACCATGGAGGTCGAGTACTATAGGTGGATGTATGAGGACCTAGTCCCCAGAGAGAAGAGGTGTTATAGGGCCTTCTCGACGTGATCCACCTGGAGATCTAGGAGTTGGGACATCTATCACGAGACCATCAGCCTCAGAAGATAGTCATACCTAAGAGACTTGTCTCTATTATATTTTGATCATTGTGTTGTATTTCGACAAACATGACATCTTTTGTATATTTTGACCATTTTTGAGATATATATGACACCAATTTTCCGATCCACATGTGATGTGCTTATGGATGATGATTTATGCATTGATATGATGGTTCTATGATGATGATGTGATGCTTAGATAAATGCTTTTGATTTGATATTGATTGATATGATTGAAGATGCAATGATATTGATTTGGGAGATGTATCTTGAAAATGAGATGTATGATAATGATATGCTTATGAGGTGTATCTTGAAAATGAGATGTATGACAATGATATGCTTGTGAGATGTATCTTGAAAATGAAATGTATGATAATGATAATGCAACTATTTGTAACATGATATGAAACTAATTGTAAAATGATATGCAACTATTTGTAACATGATATGCAACTATTTATAAAATAATATGCAACTAATTGTAAAATAATATGCAAATAATTGTAAAATGATATGCACCTAATTGATCATCCTCATTTTGTCATTTGTCATTCCTGTATGGTCACATGTTTTTTCTTTCTTTGTGTTTATCATCATTGAGTTGTTTGATATGTTAAAAATTTATACAAGCATAATGGTATAATTGAACCATCATGACCTGAGAAAAATTTACATGGCTTTTGATATTGCAAGATGGCACAAGCGTCGAGGTATAATTGAACCAAGATGACCCGAGTGTTGCTTGCATATAAACAGACAAGATTGAACCATTTGTATGCGCAAAGTGGAACAATGTCTTCAGTGATATGTTTCAAATCACGTCTCAAGACAAGTATTTGCATAGTACAAGTGATCGCCTCACAAACAAAAAACTAAAAAATATCAGAGTCCATCCACTTTCTCTAGCTCAATGCATTGTTGAGAAAATTCAGGGGATCCAATAATTCAAAAAGTTCAAGTGCAAAAATAGTCAAAACTTCATGCAAGATGTAAACAAATTATACTTCAGAAAATCATCCATTATGTGTGTTAAAGTTGTTAATTGGATCAATGTTTTGTTTTCTTGGATGCTAGAGTTTTGGCTTGATAGGATTTGCTTGACATGCGGTGATTCTTGTTTGCTTGTAGTCAGATGAATGTTGCCCCTAGTTTATAGATACCGATTAATGTGTATATGTACAGTGATTACCAAGCCATGGTGGGATATAACGAACTGATATTCAGATAAGCAAGGACAATAACTACGCTAAGTATGTCCAAGATAATGTTGTTTATAAAAAGTGTTGGGTGATGGCCAGTGGTTTTGAGTTTGGATACAAAAAGATATGAGCAATGATATATAGAGGAGTTGTTCCCTCACAAGTAGCACCTATTGCCAGGTTTTCACCATTTGTTTTTATTGCACCTTTTTGTTGTTTTTGATTTTTTTTGTTATTTTTTTTATTTTTTTATTTTTTTTGTATTTTTACTTTTTCTGTGCATTAGACCACTCAATTATAGAACTTATTCAGATGGATGTTGTTGGTTGGTTCGTCGAGCACATCACCTTCTGAAGTTGTTAGCTGATAGGCTCCTGATCCATAGGCTAATATTATGACATAGGGACCCAACCAATTAGGTTCAAATTTGCCCTTCTTTTCTCGAACCTGTTGATTTCTGGGATTTTCTTTGAGTATGATATCACCGACTTAAAAAATCCTAGGGATGACTTTGTGGTTGTAGCTTCTGCACATGCGCTGCTGGTATGCTTTGAGGTGATTATAGGCATGTTGACATTTTTCATCCAAAATCTTTAATTCTTGCAATCTTTTGACCCAATACTTTTCATCTGGAATGAGGCCTTTCAAAGATACTTTGAGTGATGGAATTTCTACCTCTAGAGGTAAAATTTCTTTTGATCCATACACCAATTAATATGGCATAGCTCCTATAGGTGTCCGGATGTTAGTCCTATATGCCCAAAGTGTCGAATTGAGTTGCACATGCCAATCCTTTCCTGCATTCATTTATTGTTTTCTTTAGGATTTTCAATATTGTTTTATTGGATGCCTTTGCTTGACCATTCCCCTATGGGTAGTAAGGTGTAGAGAAACAATGTTGGATTTTGAATCATTCACATAGTTCTCACACATCCTGGTTTTTGAAGGGACACCCGTTGTCTGTGATGATGGAACTGGGGATGCCTTATCTGCAGATCAGATAATTGAGAATAAAAGAGGCAATTTGTTTTCTGGTTACTGTGGTCATTGATACTGCTTCAATCCATTTTGTAAAATAATTTGATGCAGTGATAATGAACTTGTGTCCATTTGAAGATGAAGGATGTATTTTTCCTACTAAATCAAGTCCCCATTGACATAAAGGCCAAGATGTTGTAAATGGCTGCAATTCCTGTGTTGGTGCATGGATAAGATTGCCATGGATTTGGCACTTAGGACATTTCTTTGCAAATTGATAACAGTCTTTCTCCATTGTCAGCCAGTAATATCCCATTCTCAGAATTTTTTTAGCGAGAGTAGTACCACTTGAATGTGCACCATAGATACCTTCATGAAGCTCGTGTAAAGTAGAGTCAAATTCATTACGATCAAGACAATGAAGAAGATTACCATCTAGACCTTGACAGTAAAGGGTATCAATAGTTAAGGTATAACGAGCAGCTTGCCGAATGAAGTTCCATTTTTGGTTCCGAGATAAGTCAATGGGTAGGGTATTGGTTTTAAGATACTCATATATTGTCCCGTATAGAGGAGAGTCTCAACCAGTTAAGGCATAGATAACATGGGATGCATAATTGTCATAGGCTGGGGAAAACAGTTGCTCTACCAGAAACTCATAATGACTCTGTTGCTCTGGAATTTGTAGTAGTGAAGCTATAGTAGCCATTGCATCAGCTGCTCTATTGTCCAACCTTGGTATTTTCTCAAAGGTGATGTGTACAAAATATTGTTTGAAGTCATCCAACATTCTTTTGTATGGTAGAAGCTTGTCATCCTTTATCTAATATTCATTGTTGATTTGATTTATTACCAGTTGGGAATCTCCATAGACCTTCAATTCTGTGATTCTCCATTCTATGACCATTTTGATCCCTATGACTAGTGCTTCATACTCGACAATGTTATTTGTGCATGGAAACATGAGTCTATATGATCTTGGAATGGTGTGTCCTTCAGGAGTGACGAAGAAGATGCTGACACCTGAGCCATGTTGAGTGTAGGAACCATAAAAGTACATGGTCCATTACTTGGTGGTAACAGTAAGGACATCCCTATCTGGAAATTTGACCTCGATTGGTTGCTGATCTGGTAGTGTTGCTTCGGCTAATTGATCTGCAATTACTTGTCCCTTGATAGCCCGACGCTCTGTGTATTGGATATCAATTTCACTGAGAATCATGACCCATTTAGCTAGTCTACATGTGAGAGCTTCTTTGCTAAGTAAATATTTGAGAGGATCAAATTTTTCTACTAGATTGATTGTGTGAGCTAGCATGTAATGTCAGAAATTTTGAGAGGTGAATACCAGAGCTTAAAAACCCTTCTCAATGAATGTGTAATTCAGCTCATATCCATTTAATGTTCTGCTAATGTAATAGATAGCTTGTTCCTTGCCTTCTTGATCTTATTGTGCTAATAGTGCCCCCAATGATATGTCTGTTATTGATATGTAGAGAATAAGTGGCTTCCCTGCTATGGGTGGTACTAGAATTGGTGGGTTCATTAGATATTGCTTGATCTAATAGAATGATTCTGCACATTTCTCCTCCCATCTGAATGGTATGTTTTTATGTAGCAAATGATTGAATGGTAGACTTTTATCTGCTAATTGGGCAATGAATCGCCTGATGGACTGTAGCCGTCCTTGTAGAGATCTAAGCTGGCTAATATTCTTGGGAGGTGGCATCTCCATGATGGCTTGTACCTTTGTTGGATCTACTTCAATGCCTTTTTCAAACACAATGTAGCCTAATAATTTGCCTAATGTTACCCCGAAGACACACTTCTTAGGGTTGAGCCTGACTTGGAATTTCTCCAATCTTTGAAATATTTTCTTTAATATGCCTAGATGTTCTACTCGGGAAAATGAATTAGCCAGTAAATCATCCACATAGTCCTCTATGAAGGTATGCATCATGTCATGAAAAATTATTGTCATTGCTCTTTGATAAGTCGCCCCAACATTCTTCAAGCTAAAAGGCATGACATTCCAACAATATGTTCCCCAAGGACAGGTGAACGTTGTTTTATCTTGATCCTTTGGAGTTATCTTGATTTGATTATAGCCAAACAAGCCATCCATTAGTGATAGCATTGCATGGCCTGCTGTGAGGTCTACAATTATGTCGATGTTGGGCAAAGGAAACTCATCCTTTGGATAGGCTTTGTTAACATCCCTAAAATTTGTGCATATCCTGACGCTTTCATCTGGTTTTGAAACTAGCACAATGTTTGAAATCCATTTAGCATAGTCTATAGGTCGAATAAATCTGATGTCTAATAACTTCTTTAGTTAAGCTTTGACCATTAATTCTACATGTGGATTCATTTTTCTCAATTTTTGCTTGACTGGCTTAGCTCCTGAAGCAATAGATAAATGATGCGTGATCAAATTTGGATCAATCTCGGGCATATCTGCATAGGACAAAACAAAATTGATTTTCTTTTCTTTGAAGAATTCAATAAACTCTGGTTTTTCTTCTTCTATTAGAGATTCTGCTAGGTGTATGTTTTTAGCTGCTTCTTCTATACCAATGTTGATTGATTGAGTGGGCTCAATCGATATGGATGATCGCTCTTGACAGTGTTCAGGAAGAGTGTCAAGTCTTCCATCCTTAGGTACCTTAAAAAGGTTTTCACCCTCAGATACATCCTTTATTTTGACTTTTTTGTGATCTAGGGCTACCATTGACTGGTTTTCAGCATTAGATCCTTTATTTCTTTCATTTTTACGACTGGAAGACTTGGAACTCTCCTGATTGCAGATATCGTTACTTTGTTTGCTGGTAGAGTTTATTTCCAGGTTGACAGTACACAGGTAATGGATAATGGAGTCGTCATCTGGGAAAATAGGTATGTCATGGTTTTTCAGGTTCATCCTAGTCTATGAGATCAGGAAATACGAGCGGTAAAGAGTCATTGGGTGGGTTGAGTTCAGCTCCGGTAAGTGTCATGATAGAAGAATTGTTAAGGTTGTCCGGGATATGGGATAAGTTAGTGATATTGCTGAGGTCTTCGATGGTATCATCTTTTGTTTAGACTTGCTCGTAATGTCATTGTTCATTTTCTTTGGCTTCGTAGATATGTTGTGGACCAAATTCAAGTATTCTAGACTCTGTGCCTTGTCCTTCTTGAGAAAAGGGTGTATGAATAGTACTCTCAGGAATATCTTCAGTAGTATTTGAATAGCTACCCCATTCATAGTCATTAGAGTTCGTTTCAAAAGTATTATCCCAAACTCTTTGAGTGCTGCTGACAGGTATGTTGTAAGGTGAAAAGAGATCCCTGATAATGGTTACGAGTCTGGTAGTCTTCTCTGATTCTGTATCAGATCCTGCTTGTACTCTGTGCATATATTCATATACTATTTCTCCTTGGGGAGTAGTAATTTCTTCAGGGGGTGATTCTGCCTTGTTTTGAATAGGTTCTTGAACATGGTGTACTTCCTCATAAGATGCTTCTTCTTTTTGAATGGCCAGCTCTTCTTGGTGCTTCTCTTTTTCTTGGTGTTCTTGCTCTTTCCTTGTTGTTTTTGGTGCTTGATGTAGGGCCTCTTGGCATGAGTCCTCATTGTATTTCTTCTTTGCTTTCCATTGAGGTTTTTGATATTTATTTGGTTTATGCTTTGGGGGTAGAGTGTGTCCATAGCCCAATCCTGTTTTGCCTCTAGAAAACTATGAGGGAGGGTCTAATGGTTCTATGATGAATTCTTGATGCTTGCCTATAGGTCCTTTTCCATTGTACCCCACCCATTGCATGATCAGGTATCCTTTTCCATACTATTTTGTTGGTATAGCTACTTCCATAGTAGCAACTTTGTCTTCTCCTTCATACTTGTATAGCCAACTAAGGATGTCCTTTTCTTTGGACTCACATGCTAATGTACCCAATTGAATGAACTTGCCATCAAACTTGGTGGTCGGCTGCGTTGCTTGATGTGTTGATGCAAAAGGTTATCCATGAGATTTTGGTGATGCTGGTAAGTTGGTTAGACACGTGGGTTTGAAAGAGTATTCTCCCATGCCTTGCTCTTTGATTTTCATTTTTTGTTTGAAATCCATGGATAAAGATTTGAGTTTTTCTTGATGTTGATCTAATGCTAAGGAAGTTTGAGCTTCCCTGTTGTGTGGAACCAAGTTGTCTTGGGCTGCCCCCATAACATTGCAATGTTGAAAGGGGTTATTATCTGCTGATATAGAAATCTCCTGCCCATTATATGGAAATTTGACACATTGATGGTAAGTTGACGAGATTGCTTGCATTTCATGTATCCAAGGATGACCCAATAAAATATTATATGTGAGATATATGTCTAAGACTTGGCACATAGTTTCTCTTTGTATCGGTCCTACATGAATAGGCAGTATCACTATTCCCTTGGATGATCTCTCTTCATCATCATATGCCTTGATGGTGATCTCTTTGTGTGGATCAATAGATTATTCAAAGAAGCCTAATGCACGGATAAGTTTTAAGGTACAAATATTGAGACCAACTCCTCCATCTATTAATACTCTTTTAACTCAATATTTGTAGACTAAGACTTCAATGTGAAAAGGAGTATTATGCAGATGACTCAACGAGATATTATCATGCTCAGAAAAGGTGAGATTATGAGGCCTAGTCATGTGAGCCACCATGGCTTAAAATTTGTCAATATCTAGATCTTGAGGTACATTTGCTTCCACTAGTGCTTGTTCTAGGATGTCTTTATGTTTTGGTAAAACTTTTAGTAACTCAAGTATGGATATTTGAGCAGGGGTTCTTTGCAGTTGACTTACCAAATCATATTGACTCTTTGGAATAGTAGTTGATGTTGATGTATGTTCTTGTAAAACATATTTTTGAGCTCGAGTTGTTACATTGACTGATGTATGATCTTGTTTGTCTTTGATTTTTATGACATTTATCTTATTATCCTCTATTGATATATGATTGATAGTATTGTTGTACAGATGATTGATGCGAGATCCTCGTGTATCATTTGATGATGAAGCTCCTTCTTTGTTGTAATTTGGAAGAGGATTTTTAAAAGTGTCATGATCACCATTCATTTTGAGACCATCAACTGTTAAATCACCTCGATCAATCATGTCTTGAACAATGTTTTTAAGTCTCATGCAGTCATTTGTGTGATGTCCTTTGTTCCGATGGAAATAATAGAAATGCAATTCATTCCACAAAGGTGGTTTAATCTGAGGTTTGAAGTTGTTTATGGCTAGTAATGTGATGATCTTGTTTGCTAGAAGTTCACAGAATGTTGATTCTAAGGATTGCCCCAATGGTGTGTAAATGCATCTATTTGGAAAACTGTTGGTGTTACCCCTCAAATTTGGATTATGTCCTTGATTTGTATTGTTGGTGTTGTTTGCATTTGAAGTTCCCAGATTGGTATTTGGTCATAAGTGTTAGTGCTTTGGTTAGCACCCTTTTAATTCTTGGTAGCTTGAGGATTATCTGATAAAGCCAATACTAGTTGTTTGAACTTCATATCATTAGCATCGGTTCCTCCCTCGTTTCCAACATTTTTTGTTTCTGGTCCAAAACTTGGATTTGTCTAAGTTGTTATTGTTGTTTTGATTGTTAAAGTGAGAGTGGGATGAATTAGCTCCTTTTTTGAAGAACTTCAATGTTCCCTTTTTGACAAATGCTTCCTCTACTTGGATTCTGTTTTTGATTAACTTAGCAAAAGATGGTATGCATTGGAGCTTGAGTATGTAACTCATCTCGCTATTTAAATTGTCGATGAAAAATTCCATCTTTTCCTTTTCGGGCACATCTCAAGGATATCTCGAAACCTTCCATCTCCAACATTGAAGAAACACCATGAATGTTTCATTGTTTTTCTATTTGGTATTACATACATCTAGCATGGTGATTGCATGCTGAATATTGTAGGAGTATTGAGTGATAAATTTATTGACCAACTCATAAAAGGATCTGACGGGAGGTGTACATTTGGATAACCACTCCATTGTTTGCCTTCCCAAACTTCTTGGGAATAGCCTCATCAAATAAGTGTCATTTGTTAGATAGATGAGAGGGGGGGGGGGGATGAATCTTATCAGCACAATTTACAATATATTCATCAGATTCAACCTCGGTAACCTTACTTGATATGCAACTATGACTATAAAACATTCAAACTCATAAACTGATAAACTTAAAACATCATAACATATTTAACACCAGATTTAACGTGGAAACACAAATAGGGAAAAACCATTATGGGATTTCGGACCCAATAAGAAATATACCCTTCTAGAGTATGCTCGGTTAAAAGAAAATCTTGTTAAAGATTACATACACATTGCTAGATGTGACCCGGTTAAGGGATTTCCCTCAGATCTATTAGAATCTTCACTTTGTTAGAAGTGACCTTGTCAAAGGATTTCAAACACTCATTCAGAATGTTACCTTGCTAGAGGATTTACAAATAAGACTGTTAGGTCCACTTGGTTAAGAGATTTCCTATCACTTATATAATAAATAACAGTAATAAAATATATCTGCAACTTCACATTTGAAATGCTAAAGCAGATTCTATGTGCTCAATGTACTCAAGATAATCTTGTCATAAGACTTATCTTTCTCCTTGTTGGGCTTCTCAATCTGTTCTACAATCAGATCTTCAATCTTCTATACTTGGTAATCACCTTTGTAGCATCACCGTGCTTCTAGTTTGCTCGTCCACTTTGTTCTACAACTGTTCTTTATTTATAAACAATTCCTAACCGCTTAATCTCCTTGATCACATTTCCCATGATCAATCTTAGCCATCAAATCATCATACTTGACTAGGTTCATTGCATCCTTTGATCTGAAAAACATTTTATCATGCCTTGGAACTTGTATTCCTTCCTTGGTACTTGTGCTAGGTTATGACCATTCAATCTGCGCTGTAGATCTGACTCTTGTATTTCTATTGTCGTAGATCCTCAACAAAATTCTTGTATGACATACCAATCATTTATACATGTCCAGCTCATTGGCATCCTTCATTTAATAATGCTCTTATTTCATCCAATGCATTCTTTTACTGCTCGGTTGTTACTCGGTTAATACTGAACTTTTACTCAGTATACATTCTGCCTTCATTAACCGATATCGATAACCTTAGTGTTTACCGACTAGCTCCTTGCTCGGTAACATGGAACAGTATCAAACCTTTACTCATTCTATTGCATGAAATCTTTTCTCCTTCTTGTTCAGTCTTTGAATACACATATATAGGATATCAAAACAATCAAAACAACATAATCTTGTCACTATCTAACTCAGTAATCATTGCCCATTGGATAACTCATTACTCCCCTTCATTCTCATCTTTTTTGTGTCACTTATCGACATCTTTATATTTATCAACATACTCTTTAAGATATGGCAACATCATACTGAAATAAAAAAATCAATTGCTTGACATCAATGACAAAATAATATTAAGATAGTAATCATCCTTTATCAATTATATCATTTATTTCCAACAATCTTCTCAATCTTATTGTAATGCCAACATCATCATGGGAAAATTCAAGGCTCATGGTACAAAACTCTCGAACATGATCACGAGGATCACTCTTACCATCCTATTTATCATATTTGGGTATATCTGAATTCAGGGGAAAAGGTATCATGTTTAACCTCCTGTCAAAATGGTAAGGAAAAGTTTTGTTTAAGGAATACCATACTGTGGTCCCTTGTTGCATGTCCTACATTTGTCTTTGTAGCATTTGGATTTGTGGTGTAAGAGAAACCAAGGGCACATTTGTTTGCCGAGGGAAGGGTTCTTCCCTTTTGTTATCCCTAGTTCAGCTATGTGTGTGTTCTGGTATGTTTTGTTGTTCAGGTATGTTTTTCTCAAGTATGTTTTTCTTAGGGTCACGTGCTTCCTCTTCTCTTTGTTGTTCTTGATAAGTATAATTTTGAGACCTTGTACTAAAAATTTTGGTATTGAAGTCTTTGTGAAGTCTAACCCCTTTGCTTGTTAGCATAAGCATGTATTTTTCATTGTCAGACTCTATGAGTTTCGCCATAAGCTTTTGAAATGAAGGGTTTCTTAACTTTCTCGAAGGAGTTCTTCAGTGATTTTTGTTTCTCCTAGATCGGTGTAATCAAATGAGTTTGATAATCTTCAACCCATACTGGATTCTGGTTGTGGTTTGCTTTGCTTGTTTCGTTGAGAGCGAGTGACAACATGCATTTAGTAGAAACTTTCTGTGACAAAGGGGACAAAATCTTCTTCTTTTTGTTGTTCGAGGGTTGGTGGTACAAATCGAGCTATGTTATAAGTGATGCAAACTTCCAGGAAGAAATTTGGGTTGATCTTTCCTCCATGACTTAAGCGTTGACTGAATGCTGATTTTTGGCAAAAGGCTCTACTTCTCAAAGGCTCTTCGTCAAATTCCTTTGACTTGTCTTGAAGATATAAGCGCATATGATGAATAAATGTGCGATGAGATTTGAAGAGTTGGTGATTGATGTAGAGAAATCTATTCCTTTTAGAAAGTTTCTGGGAACTAGGTTGTCGTTTCTTCAACTTAGTGTTGTGATGAAGACTTTTTCTTCTCAAAATATGAGGAGTGGTCATACACGGGTGATCAATGGTTTCCTTTGATTTGGTTGGATTATGATACTTTGTTTGAAAACTTAAGCCTACTTTATCAAATGAAAGTTTAGATGTCCCCTCATGACAAAGTGCGTCAAATGATATGGAAGAAGAGTTTCCTGATATGGAAACTTGATTTGACAACTTGTTTTAAACTAGGTCTACTTTGAGGATGGAATCCGTTTAATTGGTGGACATTTTGATCAGTGTGATGATGTTACCTAATTTTGATAAGAGAAAGTGTTATCCTTAGCTAGTTTTAGATTTTGACAATTGTTGTTCTAAGAATGACTTGTTTGATTGTTTGGAATATTTTCTGATGTTTTGACTTGAGTTTTGCTTGATGAGGTCGAGTGAAGATCCAAAAGGGTGTTCAAAATTGATGGTAATTTTTTTTAAGAATGCTCAGTTTTGCTCTCAGTTTTTCTTAGTTTTACCTATGCACTAAGACAAAGACTGGATGTGCTAAAGTTTGACTCAGATGCGCTGTTTAAAATCATCAATGCGCTAAGCTTCATGTGTTATGCGCTAAACTAGAGTTTTGACTTTTGCGATGGCAAGAATGGTTATGCGTTAATCTGTCTTTAATAAGCGCTAATGTTTTGACCTAAATTGCTACAATTTGCCCCCAATGTGCTAGGTTGATGTTTCAACGCGCTAATATGCTGCCTAAGAGCGCTAGTGAGGAATTTTCAAATATTCAGATGGTCATGCGCTAGTTTTGAGAATGAATGCGCTAAGTTTTAGCCTTGATGTGCTAAAGTTTGCTTCAGATGCGCTAGGATGTTGCTCCTACGCGCTAAACTGCTCTGTTTGTTTTTCTTTTTGGTTTTTCTATAAATTTTAACACTTTTCCAACTTTGATGGATGATTTTTTGAAGTATAAAATGCAAACGCAACACAAAAAAGACAACCATTTTTACCTATTCTAAACAAATAGTGTATGTTTTGCGAGAATGTGTTCAAATTCCCAATGTTTTCACAAGTTTGGATACTAAAAATATAATTCAGGCAGACTTTTTGTTCAAAGGTCATCAACAATACCATAGCCCACTAGTCTCGATACTCCTTCAGCTCAAACAATCGTGTCACCCCCTAGGGGGCGTCCATTTTTTTGCCTTTTGCTAGAAATTAACCCAAAGTGAATTTCTTCACAATTGAGTAGCTATCTTAGGAGATGAAGCTTTTACCCAAAGGATAAACTCTTGTGCAAGGGTTAAAGGAATAACCATGGTCAAAGCAATGAATGCTCGATGAGACACTTGGGTTAGATGTGGGTTGAGTTAGAGAGAAAGTCTCTAATCATGCAAGAAGGTTGACTTAACCATTAATGGTTTGGAAGACTTTCAAGGTTAACTTGTTGAAGACATAAAGTCTTTAATGGTTTTCAAAGACTTTGAGGGTTTGAGAAGTGACTTCCCTTTGTTTAGGGATGTGACAATATTTAGTAGATGGGTTAGGCTAATTTAGAAGTGATTAGAAGAATCTAGAAGGGGGTTTAGAGAGGAAAGTTGGAGATGTAGGAGAATGCAAGTGGATGGAGGGTAATTTCAATTAAAATAAATTGCTTTATTTCAACTAAAATAGATGCAACTTGCATAAATACAAGTGGGGGATTTAAATAAATAAATTAGATTTATTTATTTGAGGTGAACAATTTAATTAAATGTAAATTTAATTAAAAAGAGTAGAAAGGGGATTTAATTAAATAAAGTGATTTATTCAATCAAATGGATATGAAAGACCTAGGTGAATTTAAATAAATAAATTGAATAACTTATTTAATCAAATAGATGAATGTGAATGGTTTAATTAAATTAAATATACTTAAATAGAGGAATGAGAATAAAATGAACATTAAATATTCACTTAGGAAAGTGGTCATTTTTATACATCTACAAAAAGAATTTGGGTCTAAACAAAAGAATGAATAAATACTGATTACTTTACCGGAGCTTGACTAATTTCAAAATTTCCAGGTAAGCCTTGTCTAGCAACTGTAAGTATGTATCCCAACCGGTTTTGAAGGTTTCAAATATGGATGCTAGTCCACTTAGTAAGTGTGCATGTGTTTTCTTCTTTGATACTTTTATTGGTGTGGGTTTTGCAATCATGTCCATACACTCTCTCTTATGTACACCAAGTGAATCCAATCTTGGACTCACCAATCCTCTAATACTCCTTGCTATCCGAATGATTTTATCTCTCTCCTTTTCAAGAACAAAATTTTGATTTTCCAGAGACAAAATTTAACCATCAATAGATGTTGTTAGAGAGGTCAAACTATCAAAAGAATTTGTAGTGTTAGCAACCTTATCATATAATTCCTTTAACTTGCCATATACACTAGCTGTAAGAATTTCTATGTTACAACAGATCCTATAGATATTTGTACATTGTTTCAAACAATTCTCAGCAGGAATGAGTTTATCTGCAATTTTCTTTTTTCTTGTGTCAATTATTTGGTCAAAGGCGGCTCTCTTAGCCAAAGTGAATCTCTCTAGTGCCGTCGGTATGATATCTGCCTCTATTGCTCCCTTATCTGGAGATCCCTCCTTTAGTAGCTTTTGAGTAGCTACCATCATTAATTCAGCAGGACTCATCTCAGTTATTGATTTCTTCTCAACTTGAGAAGTGTCAATTGCCAAAATGTTTGTTGGGGAATCTATATCAACTATCGGTGTAGTCTCAGTTCCCTTTACCTTTACCTCCTTTGCACTAGTAGCTTCGCCACTTGGTGCAGTATCAATTATTGTCGGTGGATTATTATCCATAATATTCTCAAGTATCCTGTAAATTGCCTTGCTCAAAAATGGTGTCTACCGGTATAAATTGTACACTCTCCTTTTTTGTCGATGGTGTCTGTACACCCTTATTCTCTATCGGTAAATCCAAAATTTGTTTTGAACTTCCCAAAATACCTTTCCCCTTTGATTTATCTGGAATGGTGGAAGTTGTTGCCTTAACAAAATCTTCATGAGATGTAAGAAAGTCAATATTGTTTTAGAAGAATTTGACCCAACCCTCACTGTTTCATTTAGAACCTCATTAACCCTACCCATCATTAGGCTTATTTGTCGGGGTTCACTACTAAAAACTGTCCTATTAGCAACATCTATACACCTCTTCATTTCTTCATTACTTTTTGCACCACACAAATTCAAAAGTTCTACTTCCTTGATCTCTCTATCCCTCTTGACTGCGTCAAGTCTTCTAGCATCTAGTTTATTGTACAGAGATAAAGGAATTTCCTTCAAATTTTATATTAAGGATTTCTTATATATATCTATGTGTAACAAAATTGCGTCTTCTATCTCATTCTTCTCATCATCCCCTAAATCCTCATAGAAGTTACATGCATTCTTCAAAATTTCATCCTTTGTTATTTCATCAACTAATTCAACACAGATCATTGGGGAGATAATAGTAACATTACCAGATTCAATTGCTTCATCAATTGTACTTTTCCTCTTCTTTCTGACGGTTGCCGGAGAGGATGGAGTAGGATGCCTCTTCTGAGTAGGTTTCCTTGTTAGAGGTGGGGGTGTAGTAGGTTTAGTTACCTTTCTTACAAGTTTCCTCCTTGGCTCCACCTTCTTCTCCTCTACCAGTGACTAGTCTACTTTCTTCCTTTGTACCCTTTTGAATGCTAGAGGTTGGTTGTCCTTTGAATCAATATCAGAACTGACGGTAGAAATGTAAGTTTTGGGATTTTTCACCTCTAGAGTACTACCCACTATCGATCCTACTGCTGATTCTCCTATCGGTTTGCATCCAGATGCCAGTTTAGTACCTATCCTGTGAAGGACATTCTGCATAAATGTAGGCATTTAATCTATTTTCTTCTCTCTTCTCTTCCTATTGGAGCCAGTTTTGAATTCAAGAGCCTTTTCATCTAACGTGCCAAAGTGTTTGGTTTTGTCATCCAATGGAGCATCTAACACCATCTTTGCATAAAGATCCAAAATGTTATCATCCACCTCATATCCAAGCTCTCTGACCCATATGGTCCTTGGTTCTACTGCCTCCATGAGGGTTTCATCAGTCTTCACCATGAAATAGATATTAGTGGAGTACTTCTCCACAATGTGTTTTGATATTCTCTCCCTTTGCCTCATATTTTCTTGAAATGTTTTGAAATAACCCCAAAGTTTTTCATCTCCGTTGGTACCAAGACCGGTGGTTGTTTCCTTGATTTGCATACCTAGCGATATGTCATGAGCCCAATGCTTCTTCCCTATACTAGGTAGCTCATTCATGAAGTAAAGCATCAAACAAACAATAAGATTTCCAAATCTAAAGGTTCCTTTCTTAACACCCTTGATCTTTCCAAGGTTCAACATTAGTTCAATTCTCAACCATTCACACAAGTCATATTTACCATTATTCCTCAACATTTGATATGCAACATGTATGCATAAACTACCAACAAAATTCAATTGGCTAGATTGAGTGACCTTATAACTAATTATCATGCTTGTAAACTTCACATCTGTGTCGTTGATTATGTTGATCCTTATAAATCTTCTATCATGGGTTGCGCTAGTGAGCTTCTCAACCTTAGTGTTAGAGATCTTCTTGCCAGGTTCTTGTCTAACCTTAGGTAAGCTAGTGATTGCTTGAATAGCCTCCCTTATGATCATGTAGGGCCGATCCCGCCATATGAACTTGTTGTGAACCCTTCTCAGAACCTATTTGATGATCTCATCTTTAAATTTGGGTATGTATAAGATACCAGTTAACCCTAGATCCTCAATGGCTTTTTATTCCGGCTTGATGGTTCCAGAGCTGCCCTGTATCACAGATTAATATGCCTTTGATTTCCTCTGTTCCTAGATCCTCCAAGGTGTAGTGAATGTATGCCCTTACATCTTCAATATACATCATGTCATCGAGAACCTTAGAGAATTCTCCCACGAAGTCTTCCTTCATATCTATCTAGGGAACCTCCTTGAAGACGGGTATCAGCCTATCCTTGACTTCGACAATAGTGGGTTTTGCAAAGAAAGTACGAACTGAAGATCCAGATGCCATTTTTTGAAGAAATATCTGAAAGTGAACGTCGGTTGGAAGATTGAGTTCTTCTTATATACTTGTTAGAAATCCTTCCAGAATGCCTTTGCTTCACTCTTAATTGCCTGAAATTCGCCTTTGCTTCTCTCTGAATGCTTGAATGTTGGGTGAGTGAAGATGAATCCACTTTCCCCTTTTATCAGCAAATAAACCTATTGGCTTGATGATGATTGTAATGAATTCATCATATGTTTTCATTGATGAAACACATACACACACATATGCTCATATTATCTACCGGTATAACTTCAAAGTTGTTTATACTACAACCGGTATACTAGAGGTTTATATCTAACTGGTACTTGCTGACAACTGGTATATGTAGATATGCATAGAGACAACCAGTGGATCTGCATAACTCGACATCAACAGGGAGATCCTACGGAGATTATTGCAAGAGCATCAAGGATAACGATTTATATGTTTAATCCAACTGGTATTGATTGTTCCAACTAGTATTAATTGATTGTGTGATGTGTTATCACAAGTTGTGATGAGTTATCCTTACCGATAAATTTTAATGGTATTTTTGTGATGAGTTATGATCACTTGACCAGATACACTGCACCTAGGTAATTGTGATATGATTTGTAGAGGTCGACATGAAATCTAAATGTCTATTTATTGACATTGCAATGAATTATCTTGTATGAGCAAAAGTGATATGTTATGTATGAAGGGAGAACTGTTAAGTCGCAAAGTATGTTGGTAAAGAAGTGTTAAGTGCACAAAAGAGGATCTATACAAGCAAGTTGTGCTATTACTAGATCACATCACTTGTTGTTTTCTAATCACTGCAATAGTCAAATCCCCTAACCGGGTAAGCTCTAACAAGATTCATTGTTCAAATCCTCTAACCAGGTGATCCATTAGTTTGGATTCTAAAATCCTCCATCGAGGTTACTCCTTACAAGGTACTACCTTTTACAGGGTATAGCTTTTAACTAAGCTTTGGGATCTTTAACAAGAATCACTCCTAGCAGAGTATTTTGTAAACCCTACCTGGTCAGTTATCTATTACTACAGATAGTTCAACATAAGTTCTATCTTGCTGGAAGAACAAATTCAATCACAAAGCATGAATGGTGATACCTCTAGACTTGGTTTTCACACATTTGAAAAAGGTGAATCCTCCAGTACCAAGAGCAACACCCTTAAGAACAAATCTGCTGCTAAGGTCAAAAAGTCTACCGATAGGAAGGTCTTTAAACCTGTTTGTTTTGTTTGTCATAAACCTACTCACATTGCAAATGTTTGTAGAAACAAACCTAATGGAAATGCAAGCTACAATACTAATGCTAGGTATGTGTCCAAGAAATTTGAAGGTCATTGCTTCACATGCAAAATGTATGGATATAAATCAGTTGAGTGTAGATATGGAGATAATAACCTTGTACCGCATATGCATCCAAGACCAAATGGAAATTGGATGAGAAATTTTGATAATTGGGTCAACCTGAACTAGAAAAGACCCTCCGACAACCGGTTTAGTCCATTTGAGATGGAAAAGGTAGCAAATGTCATTTGTACCATCTGTAACAACTTTGGTCATGTGGCTATGAATTGCAGAAGAAGAACTGGGACAAGTAATGCGGGACCTTGGAAATAATCTAGTATGGTCTGTTATCACTATCACAAACTCAAATGCTTGGCAAAATTCTATAGATCTAGAAAGAGAAAATCAGTCAATCCTTCTAAAGATCAGAAAGGAAAGCAGAAAGTTAATGTTGAAGAAACCAGAGAAGAAATGAATCTAATGTGGAAGAAGAAGAGTGATGACTCACTTGGAGAAGAAATTGTTCCTTCACCCAGTGAAGAGAATTCTGTACCGGTAAATTAAGCCTTTTCAATGTGGCTAAGGGGAGCATGATGGTAAATCCACTTCCGAACTCCTTGATATGAATGAGTGGTAAGAGAAATTGAATGCATGAAATTTTGATAACTTTATGTCAATCGATTATCAACCGGTTTTACATCTGTATCATTAAGCGGTGTAATTGGGGTTTGTAACCCTAATGGGTGAGCATTTAATGCAGTAGGTAAAAAGGATAAAAGTGAGTTTTCACTTTGTTATTTTTACCCTAACACATACGAGAAAGAATTTTTGAGCGCTTGCAGAGCTAAGAACGGATTGTTGGTTGATGTTTGTCAAAGTTGCATTGTGATTTGTGCAATCAAGTTGATTTGAAGGTTGGAGAAGACTGAACTGGTGTGCACTTGGGCATTCAACTGATAAGAGAGGCAACATGCGTGAAATAAGGTATTTCTTTGAAAAAATCTACTTCGAATCTAGTTTATCTGGAATGGCATCGTCATCTAAACCAGTAGAGAGATTAATGATTACATATGAACCTATGGAAGTTATTTAAGTAGCACAAATTGTGTCGTATAATGCATTGTCATAAGTTCCTAGTGGTGTTATAGTGAAAGGAGATTTATCTGGCTATATTGATTGGAAGATTGAGGATTTAGGATCATTGTTGATATATACTCAGTTAAATTCCCTTTGTGATGAAAACAGAAAGATTCAATCAAAATATATTAGGGTTTATGAAATTGTTTTTCATAACGCAACTTACTTTCTTGAATATTTTAAAGAACATATCTGTATTATTTTGAGTCGAGTTCATGGGGAGAATATGTATTTAGAAAGGAATCATACTATAACCAAGGAAGCCATTCAAGTTGTAACTGGTTTTTACTCAACTGGTGAAGTACCTGTGCTAAGGCATATTTGAAAAGAGACAATATACACTCTAACCAGATTAAGATCTGATAAGCATGCTTTTTCTATCAATAACAGCAGGGATCTAGCGCTAAAGCTGGCAGCTATGGTTATAGGCTACCGGGTATTTTATTCTAGCAGATTAAATAGTGTTCCACCAGCAGCGGTGCATACTGCTTACAAGATGATAGATGAAAATGATAATTATGACCTATGTGAGGCCATATGGAGCCAATTAATGTTAAATATTCAGTCATCTAAAAGAGCTACAGGTATATGGAGATTCTCATCTAGTCATCCAGCAAGTCCCCAATGAATACCAGACAAAGGATGAGAAAACTCATGCCGTACAAAAGGATGGTGGATAGTTTGAAAGACTCATTTACAACTATCACATTTGAGCAAGTACCCTGAGATCAAAATCGAGTTGTCGACGCAATGGTTACAATTGCATCTTTCCTAGATCTTCGACAAAATTTGACATGCTATGAGTTCTTGGTAGAACAACTTTGGATCCCTACTTATGATATCCCTGAAACTAAGGTGATATGTCACCTTATCGATTCTGACTCCCCATGGTATGGTGAGTTCTTCACTTTCCTACGTGATCACACACTTCCTCCCAACCAATCAAATAACCAACAAAAGACCTTTATTCGCCAAACTGCTCGATACACCACAATTGCCAAAATGTTATACCGGTGAAGTCTTGATGGTACTCTCCTTCGATGTTTGGAATAAGATGAGATAATGAAAGCTTTGGAAGAGGTACACAAAGAAATTTGTGGGGCTTAGTCAAGCAGTCCTTCGTTAGCAAAGAAAATCATGCGAGCTAGATACTATTGGCTCTCGATGGAGAAAGATTCCTACTACTTTGTCAGAAAGTGCAAGAAATGCCAAGTTCACAGAGATTTGATACATGCCCTAGCACAAGAATTGCAACCAATCACAACACCATGGCCCTTTTATCAATGGGGACTTGACCTTGTGGGTAAAATCCCTTCATCTTCATCCAACAACCATAAATTTATCATTACTGCCACCAAATACTTCACAAAGTGGATCGAAGTCATTCCACTTACCCAAGTCACTGACAAACAAATCACCTCAATCATCCTTAACTACATCATATGTCAGTATGGTGTACCCATGTCCATCATCACAGATAACAAACTCCCCTTCAAAAATTAAGATGTCTGTGAGCTCTGTGAACAGTTTCATATCCAACATCTCTTTTCCACCCCATATTACCCACAAGGCAGTTTTCAGGCTAAAGCATCAAACAAAAACATATTGAGGATCCTCAAGAAGACAGTCAATGATGTTGGTCGTGATTGGCACATTCAATTAAATCCAGCACTATGGGCATATCAAACTATCATTCAAACCCGTACAGGTGCAACTCCCTACTCACTAGTTTACGACGTGTAGAAGCTATCTTGCCTATTGAGGCTGAGATACCCTCTCCATGGGTCTCTTTGCACAATCTGATAGATGATGAAGCATACCGAGTCTCACATATCCAAGACTTGGAACTACTTGATGAAAGGTGACAAGCTGCATACAACCACCTAAAAGCATATTAGCAGTGCATGAGCAGAAGATACAATCATCAAGTTAAACCTTGCACAATTGTGGTAGGCGATCTTGTTCTCAAAGAGAATCCTTGTAACCAACCAAATAGAGAACATCAAGGGAAGTTTGAATCAAAAATGGCTGGGTCCGTATGTCATCACTGTTGTCTTCGGATCTAGGGCATACCAATTGGCAACATCAGAAGGAGAACCACTAGCAGATCCTACCAACAACATGCACCTCAAACGGTTCATACATGAGTTGTACAAAGCATCAGGCTCCATCATATTCCGAAAAATCCCCTGGAAAAAATAATTCAGAAAAATGTCTTGAAGAAAATACAAAAAAACGAAGAAAATAGTAAAGAAAATCATACACCCAAATGGTGAAAACCACTTTGGTGGTGTCTTGGGTAAGTACGATGGTGAAAACCTCGTAAACAGGCGCAATTCGTAAAAGATTATCTCTCCATTGTCTTTCTTGAGCTCATTGCAATCACATCCATTGCATCCATTCACTTATTATTTAAACCATGGCTTGTTGTTGATCTGCAATCAGGGTTATTACTTCATATGTCCTACATCCTACTTTCATAGCAACATCTAACTGGGGGACAATGCTCTTAACCTACTGATGGAAGTGGATTCTACATTACTTGTAATTCATTGAGTTCTTTATTAAAAAATGTCTAGAAATATATCAAAAACATTCATAAAAATTCAAACAATCCCAAAAATATTCATAAAAATTCAAACAAATACCAAGAACATTCACAAAACTCACAAAATCCATAAAAACATAACAAAAAACATAGAAAATAAATAAAAAACATTGCAACTTATATATTATTCATTGTACATATATATCGCGACAGACACCAAACAAACATTTTGAGCCACTCAAATGATGACCACCTATGAAATCAACTAACCAATCAAAACATCTGTACACAATCATCTTCGCAAGGATGCATCTTTCCTCACCAAAACAAAGACATGGTAACATTTTCTTTGACAAGAAAATTCTATTTAAAAGTTGCTAATTACTTGGTCGATTTGTTATTTTATTTATTCATATTAGGTTCCTACGCTACTCCAGGATATCAACAAGTGATTAGAGTAGCCAGGATGGTTCCTAATATCTTTTTTGTTTGCTGTCTACAGATCATTCCAATGAAGTTCTAGGGCATGTACTAATGGTGTCTATGTGGGAAGTTCACTAAGCTACATGTTCCTATGCACCATACAGTCATAAATCACTATGGCTTATTGACTATAGTGTATACCTCGACCATTTGCACATGAACCAGAATGGAGGGGAACTTTCCTTGTATGCGATGCTTGCTTACAGGTGAAATGCTCAAACTTGGTTCCTACTACCTCAGCCAAGAATGATACTACCATGCTAGATGATGAATATAAAGCACTGTAAATAATCTATGGATCGTCATTTCATCTCATATGTATTTATTGCATTTTGTTTCATTCAATCCATCCATAAATTCATATAGCTCCATATCATTCATAGATAGTAATGACAATGCATACTCTCTTTTGTTGATCCTCTTCCACGGGAATGGGTTTGAGGTCCTCCATACCTTCTATCTAACACTAAATCCCCCCCTCACCCTCCCTATCTAGGTCATCATCATAAATCACATACTCTACATTGTGCCCCATCAACCCAATCGAGCCACGTTCATCACCATCCATCTCTAACAGGAGGGATTGTGTTTCCCATCCTAAGTCATCCTATAAGCCACACAAGTTACTCTGTCTACAAAGGTACATTGACTCACACACACCTAGACTATCAACAGATACTCTAATCAAGTATCTTCGGGTCTCAACAAGTAATCGATAATGGCAAACCTAGACTACAACATGCATTTCTCATAATGACCTAGTCTCAACGGGGATTCTATGATTCACCACAACCATCCTACAATGCAAACACTATCAATTGATCAACCAATCAAACATAATCAAAACAGACAATTACATCAATTGTCTAAGTCTCAATAGGTCACTTTGATTCACTTACTCAGACTTTATCCTATCCAAGCGAACAACTGACATGAATTGTCACACTTTGACTCAACCAGGGAAATTTAACTTATTGCACTAGATTGTCCAACCAATTTTGATCAATTGTATAGCATTAATGAAAAGCGCACACTAACTTTGCAGTGTATCTCTTGCATGACCTAAGGGTACTCGTTGGCTTGCCCTTTCTCCGTATTCATTTCGTTTTCTCCCATTCTTTAACCATTATTTATAAATTCTTCTATTCTACCCGCCTTCCACTTCTTTCTATTTTTTGAGAGATCGTCCGATTTTATCAAAAAATTTCAGCCCATCTCTCGAGGGGGCATACCACCCACTAAATTAACAGGGCATATTTCTTCAATAGGTCACTTGTAGGTCGGGTTCCACCATGATCGATGACGTGCCCATGACATGTCGTTGGGTCCCACCATGGACTTCAACATTTTCACCAAGATTGAACCCTTTGGCAAGACGTAAAGCTCACTATGTCGACCTTGGAAGCTTTGGCGGAACCCTAAAGACCCCATTAACTGGTAAGAGGAAACGAAGAAACCAACCCCACTATGGACTTAAACCCTTTAGCCAGTGGATCTTTAGGGACTTGATTGCTTGGGCTAGTCAACGCTCGATTAGAAACTAAAGCCCCAAAAGATTTAAAAGGGCTTAAAAGACTTAACATTTAGGGTTTAGGTTTTTAGGGCTCAAAAAAAGGTTTTCCCTTAGGGTTTTAGCCAATCTGAAATGTCTCAGATCAATAATCTTCAAGGCTAAGATTGACATGAAAATAGTCACCTATATTCAATGTAATCAATCTCTTACACTGATCATTTTGAATGATTGTAAAAACATTTTATATTATACAAATATCTTATACAACTTACAAGTTTTAAATTATATTTACATTCATTCATATTTAACATTTAACATTTTAAAAATTTTATATTAGAAATAACTACTGCTATTAAGTGCAATCTCTTTTAATTTTTCACCTTTCGAATATATTCTACTATGACTTGACATTACACCTCCTTTTGATAAAGTACGAGCAAATATGACCTAGTCCCTTGGTAGACAATTCGTTTTAATACTATATGTTGACCAAAACTACGGACATTCCGAGAGCTATCTTAATCCCGCATAATTCGGCTAATAGCTTTCTTTTTCACTTACAGCTCACTTCTGACAACATGGATAATCCTGAACAAGCGACGGCACGCAATTTGGTGGGACCCGACGCTCACGTGAGTAAGTTGGTGGCTGGGTTAATAAGGCCTTGGCACGTGTCATTGACTCGGCTACATTATAAAACTCGGTAAATAACACAAGCGTGGCGCATTAAAAAAATATATTAAATATTATCACAGGCCAAATCTTGGGTGGCCGATTACCACAGGCAAAAAAACGTCCTCTATTTACGACCGCCTACGTCGGTGGCCAACTTTTCCGAGCAAAGTTTCGTGCCAGTTCTTTCGTAACCGATTGATAGCTCAAATTTCCTGAATTGGTCATGTCATGTTTCTTGGCACACAAGTGACCAACCGCGCATTAGAAATCATCGGTATCATACAAGCTCTTGTACCAACTGTTCTTCAAATAAAATATAGAATTATAATAGTTAACTAATGCATATGTTGTTACATTTGTTTTTTAATACACTACTTAAATCTGATCACATTAAGCATTCCACGACAACTGGCAAATTGAACAAGCACACACATCTGCTTAATGGTGGTTTTCAAATCCAATTTATTCACTTTCTTCGCCGTTAAGATAGCGACCAAGATGACACTGCTTTTACTCATTCAAATTGTGCTACTACTAGTGTCGATGCTCCTACTAGTGCCGGTCTGAGTTTATAGTCCCACATTTGTTGTTGTAAAAGCTTCTCGTCTCTAGAGAAGCAATATAAGAAAATCCTCAGCAAGCTCGCTTTCGACAAGCAGCATTACTACATTTTGGAAAGAAAGTTGTGAATCGGTCTGTATCAGAGAAATGTCGCAGAGAAGTACTTTTCAAGTTAGAGGCATTGACCAGGTGGAGAAACAGAGAGCAGAGATCCAGAGTCTCAAGGATACTCCCGGAATCACAGGAATTGTTATCAATATTCAGTCGCGGACTGTAACGCTTGAGCATGATCCAGACGTTACAGTCGCCATGATAGGTGTGTATATGTATATGATAATATAGGAGGCTACCCAATTCTTAGAGTCTGAAAAATTTATTTGAGTTTTTTGGAGTTTAAAATTTGGCCTTGTACCTAGGGTGGGTTTTTGTTTTGTAGAGGATCCCTCAGGCCTCCTCCCAAAGCCTTTAGATCCTGGATTCCCTCAGCTCTACATAGAACCCTCCCTTTATGTATTGGATTCTCTTAGCCCTGAGCAAGGACCCTTTTAAACTAGGCCAGGTTGTTTGACATTTTCGGGGATTTAACTTTTTTTTATTTTTTATAAGTAATATTGGTGGGACACATCATCTGGTTGGGGGCACTGGACCTCTGATCTCATGCTTTATGGTTGGAAGGTTTGGATTGGTCTGGTTGGGAGCTCTGGACTGGCATGTAGCTTTATGGTTGGGAGCTCTAAGCATGTAGCTTTATGGTTGGGAGCTCTGGATCTGAGAGTGAACCTCTGACCTCGGGCCAATCTAACCAGGCCTCCAGCCCAATTTTTTTTTTGATTTCAAAATAATATAATCAAATTATAATAATATTTATAATAATTTGTTTTGTTGTGTTGGTTATGTGTGCTACAGAAAAGGCTCTGAAAGATCTACGCTTGAATCCATCTCTCACCAGTACAGCCGTATATGTTTGATGTAACAGCTATGGTAAGCATTGCTATTATTAATCTTGGAACTTAACTAGTTGTTTATTGTTATATAATGCCTTTTCTGTGTCATAGAATTTTGTGATTATTGACTACCATTTTAGGTTATTGTCAACCATTTGCTACGTATTTAATATTTGTTTTAATTGCTTATTGTGCAGGGAGGAATCTTTGATGAGCGTGTGACAGCAGTTGAAGGATTTTTGTTAGGTGGTTGATATACTATAAATATGAAATGGGGCAGCTTCCTCCGCTGCCTTTTACTTGTTATAATCTTTCCATTTTTTATTGTAAAGTTACAGATTAGATTTTCTGAAACACGCTTAAACCAGTAATAAAAGTGATATTTTTTGGGATAAATAATATTGGAAGAGGAATATCTCGGTTCGTACAATTCTAAAATGGACCCCAAATGATGGCCCAATGCCCATTCAATTGAAAAGTTTCCTTTTCAAGGTTGGAGAATATTCTCTCGTGGATATCTAGGTTCGTAACTGAATCAGTGACAGTGACATCACAAATAGGACAGACTAAAAGGATCAATCTTCTAACACAGGCTATGTCAAATCCACTATGAAGATAAAGATAAAACTCTTCTTTTATTTAATCTGCTGTAAAATTTAAAAAGAAACAAATATTGTTCAAGTGGAGGATCCATTTAATGGGATATTGGCTCTCCTCACAAATTGTTGTAAAATTTGAATTACAAAAAATCAAAATTTTAATAGATTAAACGCTGGTAAGGAAGGGAAATATTGTGTGGGGTGATCTGTTCCTTACGTTTGACTGGGATTTTAAATTTTCTTACAAACATTTATTTATTGGAATGTAAGCAACACGCAATTAGCTGTATAAATATGTTGTCCACGTAACAGTTCAACAACTTATCTTTAGATGGAACTTAAAAAATGACTTAATCCGGTCAAGCTTGATTGGAAAGCGTATGTTACAAGAAAAAATTAATTGTTATGGTGGGATTCGCAAGTTAGACAATGAAATGGAATTCAACTAAACTAAATGGTTTGCGTTTACAATTTCAAACTAAATAAATTGGTAAAATGGATATATATATATATATATATATAATGAAAATTCGATACCGTTTTATCGATGTTATTCAGTGCAGTACATGTTATTGAAATATTTGTATTTTAACGGATGCCATCTATATAATTGACTTTTATAAAATAATTTTTTTAGCATGTTTATTTTTTAAATCAATTTTTATCATAATAATAGGAAGAAGAATAATGATTTTAAATATATGAAGAGATACAAATTTTGTTAAGCAATTGTTTTTTCTTTGGTATCACATGAGAGTAATGGTATGTCAAAGAATACTAAACAATAATAACAAGGGCTGCAGAGTAGCGTGGTTCTGGCCAAATGTTGAAAGAGTCATATTATGTTTTTGTGTTTTGTTTATGTATAATATTAAATACAAGCAGTTTAATTGTGAACATGTTATTCTTTTGCAATGCTATGTGAATTGTGTAATGTATACTTTGTTCAAACAATGGCGCTAGCAATTGATTAGTTTGAATCTTTGTGTTGGTAGCAATTAAAAGCAATAGTGACCAAAAAAACTTGGGCAAATGTGATAATTGTAATACCCTAAAAATGATCATCTAAACCATGGGCCCCTAATCTCGATAAACGTCACCAAGGTCCTAACCAAAGGCAATTAGATAAATCTTGAGCACACAATTATTTCCTAAAATCATCAAATGTCACATGGCAAAATCAATCAACCAATATTAATTAAATATTTATTTAATTAATAGATCATTCCAAGTAAATCATTTTAAACAATTATCTTATTTATTTTAATTAAATATCCTAGCATATTTAATTAAATAAATCAATTTGCCATTAAATCATCAAAAAGAGGAATTAATTTAATTAAATAAATCAAATTACCATAAATCTTCAAAAAAGGAAACAAATCAAGAAAGAGGAATTAATTCAATTAAATAAATCAATTGAGCACAAATCTTCAAAAATGGAAATAAATCAAAAAAGGAATTAATTGACAAAAAGGAATTAAAATTTGAGAAAAGAAATCAATTGGAGATAATCTTGAAAAAACAAATTAAAAATTGATAAATAATCTCAAAGAAAGCAATTAAAACAATTAAATATTAAAATTGAATGAAATAGATAATAAATTTGTTTTTCCTGATTTTATTTTAATTTTAGTTCAATTTCCTTTAAATCAGTTTTTTATTTATTTAATCTTAATTTTAGTTCAATTTCCTTTAAAACTAAGAAAAGAATCCAATCACATCAATTCACCAGGATTGTGCTTCCTCTTGGAAAATCTTGACCGCTCATCATCATTTGATCTCAACCGTTGGTTTTTTTTTCTGAATTTTCTATAAATTCGGGCTCATCTCTCATTCAAAAGGAGGCTGGAGAATATATTGTTATTATACTGTTTTTTCTCTAGGATTTCATTGAGATATTGCATATTAATTGTTTCGTATTAATTAAATCATTTAGCTTAATATTGCAAAAATCATGTTAGATTAATCTTGCATCCATCTAGCTAATATCATGTTCATATAGATAAAATCCTTCGTCTTGATGTTGTCTAGTCACTGGTATTGCTAAATAATCTGAGAGCAATCTTATACTCACATCTTTTAGAAGGCAATGGATCGATTTGTTATGGTTTATTATTCATTGATTATATCTGACTAACCATGCATGTAATGACTTGATTGAAGTGTTGTGTATTGCAGATACAGATACAGGTTCACTTTTCACACACACATTTATGGCGCCCACCGTGGGGCTCAAACCCACAACTACAAGATTTCTAATGTTTCTTGAACAAATTTAATGTTTGGTTTTTATAACTAATAAACATGTGTTAAATTTGCAGATAAAAATCTTTATTTTTGTTTGTTCTTCTATGATAGTCAAAAAAGGGTCTCGGTGTGGAGAGCATAAACTTTTATTTAACCGTTGGATCTCAACAAATGTTTGATATGTTGTTGAAAACCAAGGTTTCTACAGGTTCACCGAATAGATTTGCCTAAATATTTTGGGTTTGAAAGTTATGATTGACAGAGTGCAAGACTGTCATTTTACCTATTCTTCTGTGACAGTCAAAAATGGTCTCGGTTCAGAGGGCATAAAATTTTATTGAACCGTTGGATCTAACCCAAATTTTAATATGTTTTGAAACACTAAGTTTTCCACATTTCCACCGAAACAATTTTCCAAATTATTTCTGGTTAAAAAGTTATAAATGACAGAGTGCAGTACTATAAAAAATTGTCATAACTAGGATAGTCATAAAATGGAAATTCTTGTTAGATTAGTTTAATTTATAGTTTACATGATAGAATTTTCTTTTGATGATTTTTTTTAATGTTATTTTGGCAACTAATTTTGGGCTTTTAATGTTTGCAGGACACTTGTCAAAGAATCTATCAATCAAACATACACTTGCCAAAGAATCAAGAAGAAAATGAGTACTGACATATTGGTTTTGTAGGTTGCCTAAGGAGAATCGACTAAACATTGTGTATTCATTTAGTATTTTCTTATGCACTTAAATTGCTATCTGGTTAAAGAACAAATCTATCTTTCGTGTTTTCTAGAAAAATCTAAGAGGTAGGAGAGTATGCTCTTGTCTTTTATAGACAATCAGAAATCTAGACCCTTGAAGCTTTTTTCTAACTTTTGAGATTTGTGTACCTTTAGCGGGCCTGTCACAGTGGGAAAAAGTAATCACCCTGTGAGAACGACCCAAGTGAGTACAGCTGAACCTAAGCATTCCAACTCACTATAATAAATAGGCCTCTGGTGATTAAAGTCTCAGAGGATGGGATTATTTGAGTTTTCTCTTTGAGATCTCTCATATCGAGCATTTTGTAGGGCCTCGCGGTCTCAATCACGTTTACGTGACTACAAATTGTTTTGGTACCTTGTTGGGCTATAGGCCTCAATCATGCTTGCGTGACTTCAAGGGGTAATTTCAAATGAAATTCCTGACTAAGAACTATAAGATAGAAGCTACCCGATTCACCTCCGAAAGGTTGATAATCTTTGTGCAAGAGAGATAGTAACTCTCCCAAGACACTTGCCATGTCGTGCCCCCATTAGCATTTGGAATCGGCTAATACGGCGTCGAGAATCCATTGCGTGAGACTCAGCGGCCGTATTCTGATTAGCTATTGGGTGTGTACCTAAGTCAGCAAGCAAAGGTTTTCTTCTCTAAGCCAACTTGCATAGGGTTAGCGTGCTGTGCTTGAATTATTATATATCTTGCATGTTTTCTATGTTTTCATCCCTGAAACTGAAAATGAAATACTAAAATTGGAGAAAACAAATGAAACAATATCAAAACAATTCAGTGATAAACTCTATTTGTGTCCAAACTGGTCTTTGTCAGCCATCGAAACATCAATCCGTATCAAAAAATGGTAGTCGTCAGTCATTGAAACTTTGTCTGTCAGAATCTCGTCTCTGTCCAATCCTCTGTCATACGAATTCCTGATCTTGTTAGTCAAAATTGTCAAAATTGTCTAAACAGTCTATAGCGAGCCTAAAATTGGTTACCATCCTCTTGAGCATAAACAACCTTGATAGTGTACCCCTGCCATTGCGTTGCATGATTTTGTCGATCATCTCTCAGCTAGTTCAAACATCTTATCAAACCTAAGTTAACTTAGATAACGTCTTACACAGGATAGATCATTCCTGAAACCATACCAGATCTTAAGTTACTTCTCTCAATCACTACGCTAAATGAACTACTAGCTACAATTTGATCTTGACTTCTGCAACACATCTCGCTCTTAGTCTTGTTGGTTAAAAATGCCTGTTCAAACCAAAAGCTCTTCTAATTTTTTTGACAAAAGTAAGAATCTCCTGGATACCTTAGCTCCAATTCCCATGGCTGCTTATGCTCAAATGCTTCAAGATATAAAGAAAAAAATATATGACATGGAAATCCAACAAAATAGATCAATGACTCCATTTGAAAAACAAATGTATGATATCAAGTGTGAGAAACTTCAAGAAGTGCTAAAATGATTATGTGATTTGTTAACCCAATACCAACAAATGATTGACAGTCAAAAGCCAAATCTCAAACAAGCTCACAAGACACCTTCACCAAGACAAAAAGACATATATTCCCTAGATAGACAATTTACACCTTTGGGGCAATCTATTGAGTCCGCTTTGGAAGAGCTTATTAAGAACAATCTTATCATATTGCCTAAAAAGACCACATGGGGATGGGAATTTATGAGTAAGTATTTTGCATATCATAGACAAAATGAACATAAGACTTCGCATTGCATAGAATTAAAACATAAGATTCAAGATCTCATTGATGATGGTGTCATTGAAATTGAAGATCCTAATCACTCACCTAAAGAAAAAGAAGGAAGTACTTCTAAGCATAATCAAAATCATGAACCTATGTCTAGCAAGGCTCCATATGTGGCCTCCATCCCTTCCATGATGCCTTCATCTCCTAAAATGTCTCAACAACAATCCATACCATCTCCTTCAAACAGTGAAATTTCCCATGTTTACCTTCAAGGTCTATCTCCTATGGAAATCCAAGTTAATGCCAATATTGATACAAGTTCCTCTAAAGATTTAAAAATCCCAGATCCTATGCCATCATACACTTCAATTCCAAACGTACCCACTCCAGAAGGCCACTTCCAAAATGCTTGCCCATCATGTCAAAATATGGAGACCTTCCAAGAATCCCCTATGCCTATGAAAAATCCTATCCCTTCCTTAGAAGTGACTCCATGTCAAGAGGATAATCTAGAAAATGGAAGAATAAGTCCTACCATAAATCAAGATCAAAACACCAAAACTCCTCAATCCCATTTAATGATTGAAAAAGATCCCTATCTCCTGGAATCCCATGATGATCCCCTTATACCTTTCCATTTCTTCCAAGATGACCCCCTTCCATCTCAAGAGCAAACCATCCTTCCAAATCCCATTCCTAATCCACTTCCTAAGCAAGATCATGATGCCTCTTCCACCTTTTCAAATGGTCCTATTCAAAATGAAGAGTCAAACACCCTTCCTACTCTATCCAATGGTCCTCTTCCATGTCAAGATCAAAGTATCCCTTCATCTCCTTGTCATAATCCTCCATGTTTAGCTCAAGGATCCATCATGCTTATAAAGCCCTCTCACGATCCTATTATTCCTTGCAAGACACCTCCACCTCAAAATGAACTTGCCTCTAGCATCCAAAGTAAGAAGAAACCCTTTGTTAAAAAGATCTTTCAAAGCATGCATTATCAAAGAAAAGGGTTAGACATTCACGAACAAGGTATATTAGAACCCCCTGCAATAAAAGAAAATCTTGATTATAATGGCTACATTTCTCACTCTCAAGATGTTGGTATCCCTCATAAATCCTACATTTCGCCAATTAAATCCAAATACACGCCTTCCCCATCATCACTTCCATCCATTCTAGGTCCCTATATTCCTCCATCCCTTATGCAGGATCAACAAAGGCATACATCTTCGAGTACCTTCCATCCATCTAAAAGACCTCCATATCATTCCTATCTATCCATGCATCTCCCTCCAAGAAATTTGGATGCCAAGCATAAAAGTCATAAGTCAAGTAATCCATGTGTATTCAAGGATCAACATGTCCCATCTAATCGACATGTCAAAACAAAGAAAAATATGATCCAAAAAGAAAAAGAAAAATACAAAACGCCACAAAGACCAACAAAGAAAGAAGAAAAGTTGAAAGTTATACGGGTTCCTAAGGCACTTGTACAAGCAATGTGCTCTAAGGAACTACAAAAGAATGAAAAATCAAAAACCGCGTGGATCCCTAAGCGGCCGCTTGAAGCACAACAGTCTAAAGAAAAATCAAAATTGGCATCCAAAATTGTTATTCCTCCATCCAAACCTTCCGAGTCTATTCCTCCATCACCTCCTTCATCCATTTTGGGTTCTTATGCCTCAAAATATGTAACCTTTCCTCCATCCAAATCTCAAAATTTGCGATTCACTTCTCGTCCATATGTCCACCATCCCTCAAGGCGTGTGCCAATGTTGATCTTTCCAGCATTTCCATCTATCGATACACAATTCTTCCAACATCCCATCCATTATCCAGCACCTCTTTTTCACTCTTCCATCCCTCTTATCCAATCCTTTGCATAAGTCCTTGCCCTAGTTTCATTTTATTATCCTACCAACATCTTTGAGCATACCTTCATAGCCATGGTCTATTGGAACTCATATTCTAAAGGTACCATCCAAAGTAGCGAGACATTGGGGTCCTTCTTCCATCTCCTCTCATGCCTCCATTATCTTCCAAAAAAAATAAAAAAAATAATGAAAAAAAGTGAAAAAAAAGAAGTAAAGAGAAATAAATTTGTCCTTGTGTGAAAACCACTTCTTGTGGCACCTTGGGCAAGTACCATGATGAAAACCTGGTAAACAGGCATCATGCGTAATCCATTATCCTTTTGCACTTTACATTGGGGGAAAGTTCCATCCATGTACATCCATCTATTATCCATCTTCCTCCATTATCCTTCATCCTCCATTATCCCTCATTCTCTCTATCTACATTCATATCCCTTTTCCACCTTTGATCTTGACAAGGTTAAGGATCTTTGTAGGCTTCATGTGTCCTATTTATTACACTTGATTTAGACCCTTTATCTCCTCTCCATTGCTCACTTACATCCTTCATTACTCCCTTTTGATCTTGCTTATCATATCTGCCTTCTATCCAAATCTATCCCTTGATCTTGATCAACACTATGGACAAAATGCAAAAACATGTTTTCCACAAACCTCTTGACATGGCCACTTATTTGGAACATATGACTTCTTTACACTATATCCTTGGTTTACATTGCTGAAATCCTTGCTTTATATCACTAAAATCCTTGCTTTACATTGCTATATCAGGTCCCTATGCTTGGATTAACATTGTGAGATAGTCCTTGAAAGTGTCCACCATCATTCACTTATCCATTCACTCGCTCAAAATCCCTTTTGCCTTGCTAGACACTAGGGGCAAACATCAAAATCCTAAAAAATCATAAAATGTCCTGAACAAAATCCTAAAATGTCTTGAACAAAATCCTAAGAATCAGAAAAAGTCCTGAAAAATCCTAAAAGTCAGAAAAAGTCTTGAAGAAATCATAAAAATTAGAAAAAGTCCTGAAGAAATCATAAAAATCAGAAAAAGTCATGAAGAAATTCAAAGAAAAAAAGAAAAATAGAAGAAAAAAAAAGGAGAAAAAGAAAGAAAAAAAAAAAAAAAGGAGAAAAAGAAAGAATAATAGAAGAAAAAAAGGAGAAAAAGAGAGAAAATGCCCTGGTGAAAACCTGGTAAACAGGCACCTTGGTAAAAAAAAAATATGCATCTCTGTCAAGCAGGTGAAAACCTAGTAAACATGCGCCTCTTGTACTCAAGCGCTCCATCTATCAACACAACGTTGGCATTCCCGCTTTCATGCATGTTTGCTTTCGCTTGTACATATTTTAGTCACTTTGGTGACATCCTAGTTCGTTGGAACCCTCATGGCTTGAAACTGATCAATGTCCTAGTCTTTGGTAATTGACAAGAGCACATTACATGTCCTAAGCAGTGTCAACCAAGTCAATCTTACGTTAGTGAAACCTAGTCATCCACTCCGAGTCAGTTACCTGTCTCCTGACTACTGAAGAGTTTTATCACTGAGTTAACAAGCAAAACAACAAAACTGAAAACAATCACCAAGATGTTTGAGATATGCATGGAAATTTTCTTTGTGTGCTATCTTTTATATTGGTTTTTGATTATTATCCCTCTGAGTAACTCGAGGAAGTCTATTGTGACTAAGAGGAGCAAGGATTGGAGGCATAATATTTTCTTGTTTGCTGCTTGAAGGAATGATCCCAATGATCTGGAAACATCTAAATTAGCTGGGTGTCTGTGATAAGAGCCTTCACATCAAGGTGGAATAGCCTCACATACCTCGACTCTGGTTATTTGAATGCTACAGGGAGGTCCATATCATTTCTTTGTTCGTTTTGAGGAAATTTCTTTATCATGCAATCCGAGTCCCTGCGAAATCTGTCCAAGGATATGAACGAAAAAAGGTCATTGCGGACAAGATCCTTAATATTGCACATGAAAAGAAATAAACTCTATTCTGCCCGCTATAATTATAAAACACTCAATGATGACAATTAAGCCTTTCAAAGTCCAGTGACTAGGTTTAGGTTGCATTTCATTCTGTATTTTGTGAATTTAGAGTGATTTCAGTATAGTAACAATGCTTCCTCTTTGTCTGTTGAATGAGAGTTGGAGCGTCATCATTTCTCTGATCGAGTACTTGTGTTTTGATATGTTTAGTTGCATACATAAACATATTATATAGATTCATACATTCATTATCATTCATTTGCATTCATCTTATTGCATATAAAAATGCAAAAAAATTGCATTACTCATTTGCATTATCATTTATTTGCATATGAAAAGAAAAGAAAATTAAAACCCATATTCTATTTGCATTCATTCATCTATACTAAAAAGAAATGCATACATATAGAATAAAGCATATAGAACAACATCTCATAATCAATCAACACAAGTACGATGAAATCAAATCAAGAGCTTGTAAATCGACTGTCCTGAGTCCATTTTCGGGATCGAAATCGAAATCTGACGTCAACTCTCTCATCAAAATTTCACAAAAATTTGGACCACTTAGCGCTCTTTTCATCAAATGCTCTTTCTTCAACTTTGCGCTCAATTTCAATGCAAAATTTTCAAAAATTCCTCTGAATCAATTTGTGCTCAAACAACTTATCATTGCTAAAAAATTGCCTATCATCATGTACCCTCGCTATCTTTCGATTTCGCTCCCGAGGGGGCATACTCGTGACCTTATGATCTTACATCTTCAAATGTCGAGGAAAATTTTCAAATCTTCATCGAAAGTCGAACAAAAATCTTTTTCAACTAAAGAAAAACAATCAAATAAGATCTCAATCTCTAGGGGCATATCAGTTTCATCGCTTCATATCAAGCTAATATTTGTCTTTTATCTGAATCAATCTCTTTATGTTAATCAGTTCCATTGCTTTTCATCAAGCTGATTTTTCTTTTAAACTCAATCAAGGGTTTAAAGAGTTTCTTTGATCATGCTAAATCTAAACAGGTGTTACGTTTTATTCGTTTCTTGATCAAGCTGAACAATTTATCTTCATCGTATCTTGATCAATCAAGTTCAAGATCAATTTTTATCATCATTCATTGTATCTAAGTTCAATCAAGTTCTCGATTAGTAAGATTCGCTTCTTGATCAATCAAGTTCAAGTTTGGTATCTTTTGTTTTCTATCGTTCCGAAGTTCAATCAAGTTCCGGAACGGTATCACGTTAATCAAACTTTATTCAGCTTTGTCGCTTCGAATCAAACTAAACACCTCACTTTTTTATGTAGTTTGTGATCAATCAAGTTTAGAACTGGCATCTCCTAGACATTAACTATTCTTTGAACCAACGCACTGCTCGCACATTAATTCAAAGAGGGGCAAATGTAATACCCTAAAAATGGTCATCTAAACCATGGGCCCCTAATCTCGACAACGTGACCAAGGTCCTAACCAAATGCAATTAAATAAATCTTGAGCACACAATTAATTCCTAAAATCATCAAATGTCACATGGCAAAATCAATCAACCAATATTAATTAAATTTTTATTTAATTAATAGATCATTCCAAGTAAATCATTTTAAACAATTATCTTATTTATTTTAATTAAATATCCTAGTATATTTAATTAAATAAATCAATTTGCCATTAAATCATCAAAAAGAGGAATTAATTTAATTAAATAAATCAAATTACCATAAATCTTCAAAAAAGGAAACAAATCAAGAAAGAGGAATTAATTCAATTAAATAAATCAATTGAGCACAAATCTTCAAAAATGGAAATAAATAAAAAAAGGAATTAATTGACAAAAAAGAATTAAAATTTGAGAAAAGAAATCAATTGGAGATAATCTTGAAAAAACAAATTAAAAATTGACAAATAATCTCAAAGAAAGCAATTAAAACAATTAAATATTAAAATTGAATGAAATAGATAATAAATCTGTTTTTCTTGATTTTATCTTAATTTTAGTTCAATTTCTTTTAAATCAGTTTTTTCTTGATTTAATCTTAATTTTAGTTCGATTTCCTTTAAAACTGAGAAAAGCATCCAATCACATCAATTCACCAGGATTGTGCTTCCTCTTGAAAAATCTTGACCGCTCATCATCATTTGATCTCAACCGTTGTTTTTTTCTTCTGATTTTTCTATAAATTCGGGCTCATCTCTCATTCAAAAGGAGGCTGGAGAATATATTGTTATTATACTATTTTTTCTCTAGGATTTCATTGAGATATTGCATATTAATTAAATCATTTAGCTTAATATTGCAAAAATCATGTTAGATTAATCTTGCATCCGTCTAGCTAATATCATGTTCATATAGATAAAATCCTTCGTCTTGATGTTGTCTAGTCACTGGTATTGCTAAATAATCTGAGAGCAATCTTATACTCGCATCTTTTAGAAGGCAATGTGATTTGATTAGGATCTATGACAATTACAGACAAATGCTTAACAATATTACACAAGTTAATTCAAAGCTTTAATTTGAGCGAATTAACATAATAATGCTTAAATGAACAAAGCATAATAAAGGTAATGAACTGAAAGAAAGAGAGTAGAAAGATAGAAGACAAAACACAATTGATAATGGAGTTCGTCCACGGGTCGGACTATGTCTCCAGCTCCTGCTCCAATAGGGGGACCGATCCGATTAGCTCCAAAATCAATTACAAGTGTTACAAGATATTCCTTTCAAGCACAATGGCAACATTATTCTCCAATGTGCAGGAATAATCAACAAGCCTTCAAGTTCATAATCTCCTTCTCATCACCTGGATGCCTACCAAAAGCCTAATACCCCTTTTTATACATGAAATTAGCCAAAAAAGGCTATAACCACTAATTACAAAGATAATCCCTTTCAACTAATTGAATCTTCGTAATAAACCCTTTACTGTTTTATGGATTTGATTTTACTCCATAAATAGGGGTTGTTTTAACCATATACCCTTATTTAACTAAGGATAGGCGGATCGAGTATTGGTTAAATTAATATTACCCCAAAAATATCTCAAGCGCTATAAATAGCGCAACGGTTATGTAATATTTTGGGAGGACAATGGTCAAGGTTCAACCCCCGTCGGCCTCCATTCTCTCTTTGGGAAGTTTGTTATTAGCTAAAAGAAACTTATTTCTAAATAATAGTAAATTCCATGTGTGGTGTAGCGGCAAAGGTGGATGGTTTAGCTATGGAGATCACGGGTTCGAATCTATACTTGGAAACTTTTTGGTAACTGTTGTAACATTATTTTTGGTGGAAAGCATATTCACCTGGATCAATCCTCCCCATTGGAGAGCTTTTGGACCTCCGAAAGCTTGATTACTTAGTAAGTAGGTAAGGGTATAGTTCCCTCACCTTTCCAATCTCCATCCATCTTGCTTTACCAGGGTGCATCCCTTTACGTCCCACTTTGAGGTATTCAACACCATCTCTTTTAGAAGATCTGACATTTCTGTCGAGGATGACATCCTCTTGTAACACATTCATGTATTCAAGTGCTAGATCATCAACAGAAGGAATCTGAATAGTAGCCTCTTCCTCAAATATCACTGGAGGCTCATACAACTTCAGATTTTCTACATTTACAACTGAGTAAATTTGCATATATGGAGGAAGATTAAGGCGAAAGGCATTGGTACCGATCTTTTCCAAGATCTCAAAGGGACCATATCTAATAGGCTTAAGCTTCTTACCTTCACCTTCCATCCTTTCCTTGCTGATATGTAACCAAACACGGTCACCAACCTGAAAATGATGATCTATACGATGCTTGTCATGGCGAGCCTTGTATTTTGCTTGGCTCTACTCCAACTGTGCTTCTACTGCCTGATGGATTGCTTGGACCTTGTGGATGAACTTTAAAGCCCTTTCTGCATCATGGCGTCCATCTATAACATTGTCCTTTCCAAAAGAAAAGTCCATTGGTGTCTTTGGCAAATAGCCGAAGCAAGTCTCAAAAGGAGACCTCTTTGTAGAAGAATGTGCTGCATGGTTGTAAGCATGTTGCACATAATGAAGATTCTCATCCGACAACTTAGGATGCTTGCTACAGTAACCTCTAAGCAGATGAACAATTGTCCTGTTGACTACCTCTGTCTGTCCGTCAGTCTGCGGATGGAAGGCTGTACTCTTCTTCAGCTTGGTGTCCATGAGTCCCCACAAAGATGTCCAAAATTCCCCTAAGAATCGAAAATCTCGATCCGATACAATAGAAGTAGGTAACCCAAAATGAACCCATACAAATTGGAAGTACATATGAGCTGTTAGTTCAGTAGTGACCTGTTTCTTACAAGGCATTAGAATACACATTTTGCTGAATCGATCAACAACAACATACAAATAATCATGTCCCTTCCTAGACATAGGTAAACCTCCCACAAAGTCCATAGACACACTTTCCCATGGACGGGATGGTACAGGTAATGGTGTGTACAAACCCAATTTCCTGTTACTTGGTTTACTGGTTGCACACATTACACATCCCTTTATATACTTTGTAACAGTTTCTTGCATACGAGGCCAGTAACAATACTTCTGTAATTGAACCAATGTTTTACTTACCCCGAAATGTCCTGCAATCAAAGAGGTATGTGCTTCTCGAATCACCTGTGCCTGCTCATCTTTAGGAATACACAATTTACCCAAGTGGTACAACAAGTTATCCTGCACATAGTAATCTTTTTCTTCTACATGTTTACGCTGGATTAGAGCTGCATATATGTCCTTAAAGTTCTCATCATTAGCATATTATTCCTAAAAACTTTCATGAACCATGGAACTATTTTTAAGGATTATCAAAGCATTCTTAACTGGAGGCCTAGAGAGCATATCTGCTACTTTGTTATGGGCACCTTTCTTATACTTAATCACCAAATGAAATTGTTGAAGAAAACCCATCCACCTAAAATGCCTACTTTGTTGCAGTTTAGACTGTGAGTGCAAATACTGAAGTGGCTGATGATCAGTGTGGATTACAGTCTCTTTGCTCATTAAGTAGTGTTTCCATTTCTTAACACTCTGAACTAAAGCATAAAGTTCCTTATCATAAGTGGGATAGTTACTTACTGCTCCCGAAAAAGTTTCAGAGTGGTAGCAGACTGGTTTACCTCCTTGCATGAGTACAGCTCCCATGGCAAACCCACTAGCATCTGTCTCGATCTCAAATGGTTGATGTAAATCTGGTAAAGCCAGAACTGGCGCGGTGCTCAACTTTTTCTTCAAAGTGTCAAAAGCCTTCTGTTGTGGACCTCCCCACTGAAAAGTTGCCTTCGTACTGGTCAATGTGTGCAATGATGAAGCAATAAAAGAGAAGTTTGCAATGAACTTCCTCCAGTACTAAACTGCACCTAAAAAACTCCTGACTTCTGTGACTGTACTTGGCTTAGGCCATTTTACAATACAATCGACCTTCGTAGGGTCTACTTTTAGTTGACCATTCCCTACGACATAGCCTAGGTACACTAAGGATGTCTTAGCAAACTCGCATTTAGACATCTTTACAAAAAGTTTTTCTTTCCTTAATACATCAAGGATTTTTTTAACATGAATTACATGATCTTCCCAAGACTTGCTGAATACAAGAATATCATCTAGGTAGACTATGAAAAAATCATCAATAAAAGGACGAAAGACATCATTCATGACTCTCATGAATGTAGCTGGTGCATTACAAAGCCCGAAGGGCATAACCAACCACTCAAACAGTCCCTGTTTAGTCTTAAAAGCAGTTTTCCAAATATCATTTTCTACAATTTGAATCTGATGATATCCACTACACAAGTCTAACTTAGTGAAATAAATTGCATGTTTCAACTAATCAAGTAAATCATCAATTCTAGGAAGAGGGTACCTGTTCTTTACCATTATCTTGTTCAGAGCCCTGTAGTCGATGCACATTCTCCAAGTCCCATCTTTCTTTGGAACCAACACAATAGGAGAACCGCAAGGAGATGTACTAGGACGAATAACTCCTTTCTCAACCAACTCTTGAACCTGCTTTTTGATCTCTTCATTTTGCAAGACTGATAACCGGTACATGCTAATGTTTGGAAGTGGCACATCCTGCTGCAACTGGATCTCATGCTGTATCTCTCTCTTAGGAGGCAATCCTTTTGGTTCCTGAAACAAGTCATCGTAAGCAGAAACAACTTTGACCATTTCAGCCTTATGTTTAGGATCACATCCTTTAAATGCCTCAGATGTTTCTTCCTCTTTGGCTTTTACAAGCATTAATACAAAGTTATTACTAGAGTTGACTAACCTTTTCATCTAACCAGCATTAACTAGTGCAAGATTAGTCTTTACCTTATGTGCCCGTACAATGTATTCAACCTTATCTTTAAAAAGATGGTATTTGTTCTCCCCTCTATAGAAGATAGCCTGTCGATCATACAAATAGGGACTCCCAAGTACAAGACCACAAATATCTAAAGGGACTACATCAGCTTCTACCTCATCTACAAAGTTTGCAGTGATAACAAATCTTATCTTACATTGTTTAGTTACTTGCAATTGTGCATCATTGCAAACCCATCCCAGAGGGTATGGTTTCGGATGAGGTGTTGTAGTCAAGTTAAGCTTTTTAACAATTTCTTCAGATATCAAGTTAACTTGAGAACCCGTATCAAATAATGTATCAACTTTAGTATGTTTGATAACAACCCGAATATGAAATAATTCATTCCTTTGCTTATCATTCTTAGGAGTAGAATCTTTACTTGTACTTGCACTTATATTAGAAGAACTTGTAGCTGATGAGAGAGATCTACCTTTTTCTTTACCTTGGATTCTGGTAGCAATGATCTTTGTCTCATCTCCAGAGTCAGATCCAAGATCCTGTTGAACTATAGCAGCAGTCTTTTGTTTGTCTTTGTTTCCACCATATCTCTTTGGCCTCTTTTCAAGGTGCAGCTTCCAGCACCTAGAATCATCATGCCCTTCTTTCTTGCAATGTGAGCATGTGGGTTTTTCACCCTCTTTCTTCACTGTAGCTATCTTTTTCCCCTTCCCTTTGTTTTGGGATTTGTTCTCAGACTTAGATGGCTTCTTATCAGACTTATCAATAAAAGAACCCTTACCTCTTGACTCTAGGTGTGTGGCTTGGACACAAACTTCATCAAAGTTACTAGGATTCAAGACCAAAATTGAATGTCTTAGATAAGAGTGAAGACCACCTATGTACTTAAGCAACGTGTCCTGGGTATACAATGGAACATTTAATGCAATAGCTTTCTTTCTGAATTCATGGGTGTAATCCTGGACAGACTGACCTTTCCCTTGCCTAAAAAGTTGCTAGTTCATCATTAACTGTTGCATATGGCCAAGGGGATAGAATTGCTTCTTGAGAGCATTAACAAAGTCTAACCAAGTTAAATTGATTTTACCATGTTGTGAAGACCCATCCCGAATTCTACTCTGCCACCAGGTTAGAGCTGTACCTCCTAACCGAAGAGTAGCTAATTGGATCCTATTAGCATCATCTAAGAGGTTTTGGACTCTACAATAGACTTCAACCTATTGAATCCAATCATCTAATTTTTTAGCATTTAATTCCCCACAATACTCTGGTAGATCAAATTTTACATCCAATTTAATCTTAGGCTTATGTGAACTCTTGAAAAGAGAAGAAGACTCAGAATGAGTAGAAGAGGGAGAAGACAGGGAAGAAGGAGAAGAAGGAGATGGGGGTGTTTTTGGAGGCTCATGGTCACCTCCTGGTCTTTTCCCTTTTTTCTCATGAGCTGCATGTCTTCGCATCTTGTCCTCTCTCTCTCTTGTACTAAAACTTGTACAATGGTTTCCAAATTCTGAAGAGTCTTCTGAATACTCTTATCTTCGGAACCTTCTTCACCACCTTTTCCTTCCATCTGTGATGATGGATTAGTTCTTCATTTTCCGATCTCAGGATTATATGCTTCAATCTTGCCTTCGCCTCGTTGAATCCTGGATCTTGTTAGCATTCAACTCTGCAATACTAGTCAAACAAAGCTCTGATACCAAACTTGATCTGATTAGGATCTATGACAATTACAGACAAATGCTTAACAATATTACACAAGTCAATTCAAAGCTTTAATCTGAGCGAATTAACATAATAATGCTTAAATGAACAAAGCATAATAAAGGTAATGAACTGAAAGAAAGAGAGTAGAAAGATAGAAGACAAAACACAATTGATAACGGAGTTCATCCCCGGGTCAGACTACGTCTTCGGGTCCTGCTCCAATAGGGGGACCGATCCGATTAGCTCCAAAATCAATTACAAGTGTTACAAGATATTCCTTTCAAGCACAATGGCAACATTATTCTCCAATGCGCAGGAATAATCAACAAGCCTTCAAGTTCATAATCTCCTTCTCATCACCTGGATGCCTACCAAAAGCCTAATACCCCTTTTTATACACGAAATTAGCCAAAAAAAGGCTATAACCACTAATTACAAAGATAATCCCTTTCAACTAATTGAATCTTTGTAATAAACCCTTTACTGTTTTATGGATTTGATTTTACTCCATAAATAGGGGTTGTTTTAACCATATACCCTTATTTAACTAAGGATAGGCGGATCGAGTATTGGTTAAATTAATATTACCCCAAAAATATCTCAAGCGCTATAAATAGCGCAACGATTATGTAATATTTTGGGAGGACGATGGTCAAGGTTCAACCCCCGTCGACCTCCATTCTCTCTTTGGGCAGTTTGTTATTAGCTAAAAGAAACTTCTTTCTAAATAATAGTAAATTCCATGTGTGGTGTAGCGGCAAAGGTGGATGGTTTAGCTATGTAGATCACGGGTTCGAATCTATACTTGGAAACTTTTTGGTAACTGTTGTAACATTATTTTTGGTGGAAAGCATATCCACCCGGATCACAATGGGTCGATTTGTTATGGTTTATTATTCATTGATTATATTTGACTAACCATGCATGTAATGACTTGATTGAAGTGTTGTGTATTGCAGATACAGATACAGGTTCACTTTTCACACACACAATAATTGTGAAAAGTTTGTTTAGAATCTCTAATAATTTTAAGAACATTATCTTTCAAAACATAGAAAGGAAGCAAATAATAGATCTTATTTTCTTTTCTAATCTCAGTTTAAGTGAGATGAAATTACTGAAATAGAGTGAACTCGAATTTTCCTTCCTTAGTCTAACAGTTAACTTGGATTTAGTACAACTACAACAAATTGGGCCAAATGGATATAGTTCACCATTGAGCTCAATGACCGTTTAGATTAGGTAGACATGATTTTGGCTTCAAAGATGTGGTTGTCTTTCAAGACCGTAAACAACACCTTGTTGGCACCAAAAGTTGAATATTTTTACATATTCATGCTCCTCTAGAAAAGTTGTACCATACATCATTTTACTTTTAAGAAAATGCATTTAGAGGTGTAAATCCATATTCCATGACCTGGGCTAGCTCTTTCTCTACTTACACTATAATTAGTGGAAGCTATGGAACATATATGAATACATATTAGAACATGATCTAAATCAAATGTTTGTTTAGAGAATATGGGAGCAAAGGTTGGACTCACAAATTGTCTAACAAAACACCCTCAACAAAGTGTGTTAACATAAAACGTAATAAGCCTAGGATAAAGCTTTACAAACTTTCATGGAAATGTAATTTGTAGGTTTGAATGTTGAATTTCATGTCAATTACCTATGTCCTCCATGCTTGGGAATTTTGAAATAGAGTGATGATATTTAACACGGGTGTAATTTAGCAATTTGGAATGTCATCAGATATGCATGGCTAAAGTTTGATTCTTAACTCACACCAAACTGAACCAAAATTTTATTTATTTTAAGGATAAAATAATCATGATGCTAGAGTAATTAAGCTACCAATATGAGAACTCTTGGCAGCCTATATAGTATTAAAGTACTTGATCGGATATGCTTGTATTTAGGCTTGATAATCTGCTACATTATTTTTGTTTTGAGAGAAGGGCTAATCAATTTCTCTCAATAGGTTCTATAAATATATTGGACATATATTTGAAAGATGGAGTGAAGGTAAAATGTATTTTGCCCCTACTTACAAGTATTGCAGAAATCAAGACCAATATGCTAAAGTAAATCCTAGATCACAAGTGCAACTTGATAGATTTTTATAGATTTGGTCTCTAGAAGAATTGAGGATAGAAATTTGTTATAGTAACCATGCAAACTGAACAAGAAATTAGCTTCAGAAGGGTAGGATTTGGAAACTGGATTTTAGTTTATTATAATTCCTTTTTACCACCTATTTTTTATGGATCTATAGAGTTTCCTATTGTAAAGAACAAGTATAATTCAAAACTAACTTTACAAGTCTTTAGAGGCTTTATAACAAATAAGTTTTTTCTTTGTGCTTATTCATTTGGAAGGATATGTGATCCACATGGTAAAGGTGGTAAAGGTTGTATATAGGGAGTCAAGTTCTAAAAATTGTGAATCGTAGCCTTAAAAATTGTGAATTGTGATCAACAACTTATCTTTACATGAAACTTTCAAATGCCTTACTCTGATCAAGCTTGATTGGAAAGTGTATGTTACAAAAAAAAAAAAAAAATTGTTATGGTGGGAGTTGCAAGTTAGACAATGAAATGAAATTCAACTAAATTAAATGGTTTGCGTTTAGAATTTCAAACTAAATAAATTGGCAAAATGGATATATATATAATGAAAATTGAATACCGCTTTATCGTTGTTATTTAGTGCAGTACATGTTATTGAAATATATATATTTTAATGGATGCCATCTATATAATTGACATTTATAAAATAATTTTTTACAATGTTTATTTTTTAAATTCATTTTTACCATAATAATAAGAAGAATAATTAAGATTTTAAATAAATGGAGAGATACAAATTTTGTTAAGCAATTTTTTTTGTATCACATGAGAGTGTAATGATATGTCAAGGTAAATTTAAGAGTACTAAACAATAATAATAAAAACAAAACCTTTTAGAATTGATTAGAAAACATGTCTTATGTTACAAAATGAGAGATTCAAAACATAAAGCATGTGGAAATTTGATGAAATTGAAGGCCGATTCTATGTATAGATTGTAGGCAATGTGTGACTAATACAATTTGAGATCTATAGATAAGTAGTACCTGCAAATGTAAAATGCATTGTCAACAGAGGCAATGTTGTTAAGAAATGTTTTAATTTGTTATTACATCTAGTGTAAATTGTGACTTTTTGTCTTTCTTTCGCTGATGAATATAATTAGTATACATATATTTTAAAAATTCTATGTAAAAGATACAGAGAGATATCAAATTTGAAAGTATATAATATTCATAAATTATAATTAAGATTCTTATTGTAATGAATATAGAGAAAAAAATTAACAATCAAAATGGGATAATATCTTAATCTAAGAATATAACATTTCGTTTGTTGGAACAATATACATATAATAATAAAATTGGAAAAGCATTCTTCTCATCTCTTGCATGCATAGCACGACATTAAAGGCATCATCTTATAACAATATCATTTGGATTTCCTACAACTACAAAATTATTTGATGAATTTTGTCATTAAAGTTTTATGTTGGGAAAAACAAAGATGGTAATGGGCCTACAATCCATTAGAAGGTTCATCGTACAGTTGGCCGACAAATGTCTACCTTTCACTCATTTACTACACAAGAATGTTCCTTTCAGATGGGAGGTAAAATGTGAAGAAGCCTTTGATTAGTTATTTAAAACAAAATATGTTGAATCCATCTATATTGGTGCCACCAATATTAGAAAAAACACTTCTTTTGTACATCTCTACAACCGAGGTATTCTTGGGAGATTTTCTAGCACAAGAAGATTCAATAGGCAAAGAAAGGGTTGTTTACTACATCAACAAGACATTGAGTGGTTATGAGCTTAACTACACATTCATTGAAAAGGATTGTCTAGTTGTAGTGTTTGTATCTCAAATTTTGTGACACTATATGTTATCCCATGCAGTCAAGCTTATAGAAAAGATAGACCCATTAAAAAATCTACTCAACAAGGTTGCTCTAACAAGTAGACTAGCAAAGTGGGTAATGATATTGAGAGAATTTGACATTCAGTATATGGACATAAGAGCCATCAAGGGTCAAGCCATAGTAGATCAGTTAGTTGAAGCACCGTTGCAAGGTGATCATCCGATGCATATTGAATTCTTGGATATAGATGCCCTAACACTCATAACAAAACCATGGGTACTATACTTTGATGGAACTTACACCCAACATGGATTAGGTGCAGGAATCCTATTTGTCACTCGTAAGGGACACACAATCCTAAGGTCTTACAGGTTAATGTTCCCCTGCACAAATAATATAGCCGAATATGAAGCATTGGTCACTGGCATCAAAGTAGTTGTGGAATGGAAGATCACAAAGTCACATGTCTATGGAGACTTACAATTAGTCATTAATCAAGTCAATTATGACTATCAAACAAAGGGTGACAAGATAATGCTATACAAAAAGAATGGTGGATGATTTTAAGAAATACTTTGTTGAGATCAAATTTGAACAAATTACAAGATTAGACAACAAATCTGCAGATGCCATGAAAACCATCACCTCTCTTCTACAAATATCGAATAAGAAAAATCATTATGAGTTCCTGGTGGAACAAGTATTTCCCCCTACCTATGATAATCCCAAATCTTAAATCATATGCCACTTGGTAGGTTCTGAATCTCCAACCTATGGGGAAATCTATACCTATCTAAAAGACAATACCCTTCCACTGGATTTATCTCAAAATAAAAAACAAAACTTCATCCATCAAGTATCATGTTATACCCTAACAACTGATATGATTTACAAATGGGGTCTTGATGGTACTCTCCTTAGATTTATTGAAAGTAACAAATCTGCAACCACCTTGCAATAATTTCACAAAGGTATTTGTGGTGTACATTCAAGCAGTCCTACTCTAGCCAAGAAACTTCTAAGAATGGGATACTATTGGCCAAGCATGGAAAAAGAATCCTATCAATTTTCTAGAAAGTGTTAGAAATATCAAATGGAAATCTTATACATGCACCAACATAGGAGCTACAACTGTTCACGACATCATTGTCATTTTGTCAATGGGGACTTGACCTCATGGGTAAGATCCATCCCTCCTGGAATGGGTACAAATTCATAATCACAGCCACTGATTATTTTACAAAATAGATTTAAGTTGTACCATTAACCACCATTACGAATAAGAAACTATCCTCCTTCATTTTGAGCTACATTATCTATCGGTATGACATTCCTAGTTCCATTGTCACTGACAATGGTAGACACTTAAAAAACCAAGATGTGTAGAAATTTGTGAAATATTTCATATCCAACATCTCTTTTTCACACTTTATTATCCTCAAGGGAATAGCCAAGCAAAAGCTTCAAACAAAACCATTTTAAAAATCCTAAAGAAAAATGTGAATGATGGTGGTTGTGATTAGCATGTCCAACTAAATCTTGCCTTGTGGGCATACCAAACTAGCATCTGCACCCCTACTCGTGCCATGCCATATTCACTTGTATATGGATCAAAATCCATTTTACCCATTGAGGTTGAGCTACCTTCACTTAGAGTATCATTGAAAGGACTCATCCCAAATGAGGAATATCGGGTAAACAAACTACAAGAATTGGAATTGCTCGATGAACACCGTCAACATGCTTTTGATCACCTAAAAGCATATCAACAATGGATATCTAAAATATATAAGACAAGGTGAAGCCAGGAATGTTTCCAGTTGGTGACTTGGTACTAAAAGAGAATCCCTGCAATCAACAAGATCAAGAAAAGAACGGAAAATTTGAACCAAACTGGCTAGGTTCACTCATCATCATATCAACATATGATTCTGGGGCATATCAACTATGTACTCTAGAAGTGGATCTATTTGACGAGCCAATGAATATCATTCATATGAAAGGGTTCTACACCTAAATCATCTAATGGATAGAAAAAAGATAAAAAAAAAGGTGCAATAAAACCAAGTAGTGAAAACCTGGTGATAGACGCTATTTGTGGTAGATTGGATCTTCCATCTATTGGTCCATATGTCACACATCTACTTTTCACTATCATTATCCATATCCATAATAAAAATCCTCATATACACCTTGAGTGTTGCAATAATGTCTCACCATAGCTTGGTGATCATTGTATATATCCATAATCAAAGACTATTTCTAGATTGGGAGCAAAATCCAGGACTCGGTAGGGGTAGTCCGCTTTGAGCTTAACAAAATAGATGAAAAGTTGTAAGACAACACAAATTGAAAACAAAGATCACAAATAACCTCAACATTGAACATAGATCACAATTGAGGAAACCAACTATCAAACTCAACATCAGAATTAGTAAAACAACAACTCAATGGATGATCTATTTTGAATCATGATTCGATCAATTTGATAGGAAGGTTCAATTTTTATCTTGATTTTTCATTCTCATATCTCCTAAGCGACTCAAGGATGTCTTGAACTAGAGAAGGAAGGAGCATGATGTTTTTCTTTGTCTGTTGTCTATGAGGCAATCAATAGTACTATGCAAATTTGTAACAGGATATGATTGGTAACATATCATCAAGGACATTTTGGATTTGCATAAGAAAAGGGTAAACTGTTGTCATATGTGCAAGAGTATGATGACATGATGATATTGTATGTTGTCATTGATGTCAATATGCTGAGAAATGAACTGGTATATTGAAGTTAAGCAACCGACAAAGAGAATCGGTATGGTGTTGTAAACCGGTATATGAGCAATAGGTGAAGCAGTATGTTTGTCCAAGTGATTCGGTATGTTGAAATGTGAACCGGTACATGGAATGTGGTAGGACTACCGGTTGGTAGTCTTAGCTTCAGGGTTTCTGGTTGAAGTGTTCCAAGCCTGTGTGATTCAACCAATGATATCGTGTGATGAGTTAGCATTATAATGAAGATCATATCATGTTGCCATGTCGGCCTTGTGCGCGTGAAGGATCATGAATGAAGGAGATTGATCCTATCTACCTCGGGAATGTTAGAAGTCCCTGTAAACAGTAGAAAATGCGTGATGGGTTATCACCTCCATGAAGCGGTGAAGAATGAACGATGGAGAATGTCTTGAGATCTATTCAAGATCGTTGTATTCAAATGCAAAATGTTCAATGGTCAGGATTGAACCACCTAAATTGCTTAACCTAAATGTTTAGGGTTTTAGGGTTTATGTTGCCAACCTATCTGTTTCCTATAAGGTCGATGTTGTGTTTCATGTTGAGTTTGTTGGCAAATGATGTGTGTGTATCTAAGTGCATAGATACGTGATTCTTGCCAGACCAGATAAGAGGATTGATACCTGCATAGTGTGTGTGCAGAAGGAAGGAACTAAAGCGGATCTGCATTGGCATTGTGTGCTATTACCAGATCATTGTTATACCTCTTGATCTTTAACCACTTCAATAGTTGGAAAATCCCTTAATAGGGTAGCTTTAACCAGCTTGCTGTAAATCGTTTAACAGGGTGACTCAAAGCCATTGAGTTCAAAAAATCCCCTAATAAGGTAACCTCTAACAAGGTTTAACTCTTAACTGGGTATTCTAGCCATCCCTTAACCAGGTGATCCCTAACAGGATCGGTTCCTAACAGAACCTGTTGTAACAGTCTTTGATCGGACTAGGCTCCTAACAAAGTGAACTTCTAAAGAGTTCAAAAACAACTTGTGGGTATTCATCCCCACTGTGGTTTTTCCCAGTTGGGTTTCCACGTGAAAAATATGTGTGTCATGTGTGATGCCTCTTTCATGTAATGCTTTGTTATTTTCTGTCAAGCGGTGAATCATGTTATGCTAGTAAATTATTGTATCTCTGATGATAGATTATCCATTTGTGCATAAGGATAAAGTGGAAAGGAGGGAGTAGGTTGTATGGAAAGATAAGTGTTGCCAGTTTATGTCTTTCCCAGTAGCATTGTGTTTAACCGGTAGTGATCTGATTCTGACCGGTGTTAGTGATTGCCAGTCAAGTTCACTGTTTGCAGTCAAATCGGTTCGGGAAAAGTTCTTGTGCCTATAATGATTCACCCCCCCTCTAAGTACTGGTTTGGTACTCACCGTTCATCATTGAGTTATCAATTGGTATCAGAGCTTCCTCCAGGTCCTCTGTATTGTAAGCTTAACTACTTGAGGGAAAGATCCTATTGTAATGATGAAGAGGGTGCTCAACACTGGAGCTATGTTGAGAATGCTTATGTTATCGCTACTGGTATTCTCACCAATGATCAAAAGAGAGAGATTCAAGAGAATGGGCAAGTCATGGAAGCCCTAATTATCAATTTATCTGACATTAAACTAGTACATTGGGGTCAAAATTTCATTGGTAAATCGTCGTCATTCCGATGCAATTTCGTCGCACTATCGACAAAAATAGCCGTCGAAAACTTTTTGTCAGAAGTTCCGACTATCCTTGTGGTCGTTGCAATTCCGACATCCTCTCTAACCTTTCCAATGACCGCCATGGATGGTCATACCCAGAAAGAATACCATCGCGATCTCGGCCTTCCGTCGGAATTCCAACATCAAAGGGTAAAAATTCTAACGAGGATGTTGTGCATCCGACGACACTCCTATGTCAGAATTATGATGGCCCCATGAGAGTTTTGATGAGGATGCTGTGCATCCGACGACACTCCTCTGTCAGAATATTTACCCTTTGATGTCAGAATTCTGACAGTAGGCCGATTTTTTGGAAAAAAATTTTTTATAGAAAAAGATTTCTCTACTATCTCTCTTCTCTATCCCTCTGTACTATCTCTCTTCTCTCTCCCCTCTCTAGGTCTCTTTATCCATCCTTCTCTTCTTCTCTCCCTCTCTACTTCTCTTTCTCTACCCTCTCCAGGTCATTATCTCTTCCTCTCACCCTCTCTCATCAAAAGAGAAATAAAAACTTGCATGGCCTTATAATTCATGAGTTGAAGTTTGAGTTTAACATTTTGGAGGTAATTTTCTTAGACTATTCAATGCCCATTCTAACTAAGGTCAATCAAAACTCAAGATAAACTTGTGGTAAAGATGAGGATCTCGAGTTCATTGGTAGAGGACTCCACTTTTGATGGGAGAAAACCCTAGTATTTAGTTTGGCAAGCTCTAGTCGAAGGTGTAGTATGACAACCACGTAGAAGGAGAACCATGACATGTTGCAAAATTAGAAGGGAAATTCTAACAAAGAGTAGCTACGTATTTGGAGCATTCAAAGCATTCCATGTCTGGGCTAGCTATCTTCTTTACTCTAGTCTAGGATTTCACATTTTTGAGAAAGCATAATTTGTATGGATGGTTTGTTTGTTTCAAATGAAGTATAGTCCAGCCTCCACCAAAATAACAATGACAGTAAGGACTAGTAGAGTAGTCTGTTAGAAGGTTTAGACATTGATAATAGTGTCTAGGTTTTTCCCAATTCTTGAATAACATTAATAGATAATCATAAGTATAGCAAGGAATAGATTACTTAGAGCTTGTAATGAAGAAGGGTTTTGAATTAAAAAGACAATGATAAGAGTTTTTTTACAGTTCAAAACACAAAGACAATCACAACAGAAAATTACAAGTTATAGGGTTACATTGAGTAGGTTTGATTGATTATTGAAGAATATATTGTGTTTCTCTATCAATAAATAAGAGGTCTCAAGAAGCTAAAGACAATGAAAACTAATTGATGGGCAACCTTTTGACTGTCAAGAAGTGATTGCCTCAGATGAAAGTAGTGATAAATGTCACTATCAACAAAAGAACAACCAATAAATGATAAATTTGCAGTGAGATCATAGTGCCTAAATTAGTCTAAAAGCTTATAAGGATCAGAACCAAGCCATATAAGCTTCAAGAACAATTTGAGAGCATCAAAGACATCTACTAGACATTAGAAATTTTCAAATCAATGACACATAGCAGCCTCATTACAGTCTTATGTTGTATTAAATAGAAAAAGCCAAGTCTAAGATAGTGTTAGAAGGTGTGTGAGAGTCTTCAACATGGATAATTGATAGGTATAACACTAAGAGCAATAATATATGAGATTTGATGAATGACAATGGCCATGATATGGAGATGACAGTGTCAAGTATCACTGTCAAAGCATGAATAGAGGTCCTAATCTGAGTCTTTTCAAGAGAGAATAATAAATATGAAGCACCAAGGTCTACAGTTAGATTAAAGACAGCCATCTAGCAGCCCAAAAATGAATCAAAAGGCTGTGAAAGGTCAAAATCACAGTATTTCCATTTCCCATGAAGCTCTAGAAGATGTGCAAGGGCAGTTCATAGTGCAAGGTCATAGGTATTTAGTGTCATAATTATTTTCTTCACCCCCAGATCTTGATGAAAGATAAAAGGATGCCATGACACAAAGTGAAAAGTCTATAGCACTGATAAATAGGTTAGCATTATGTCATATGCATACAAGACATCATGAAGCAGATTTGATACTAATAAAGTTGCAGCAGTCATTAACTCAAGCATAATGAAGGCATGGACACTGAGCATGCAAAAATATAATTGATAACAGTGGTGAAATGATTAATTTTGTATCACAATTTGATATCAAACTATCTATGAAGATGGTTGTTTAAAGGTTTAGTGTTGGTTTTAAAGGTGAAAACATTGCATGAGGTCTGCCACCATAAAGGAAATACAAAGCTACAAAGAACTATCAAAGAAACCATAGTCCAATGAAGAATCAAGAGACAACAGGCCTAAGTGTAGTCTCAGATATTTGAAAATGTCATTATGGATAGTCAAGAAAAATAAATGCATTCATGATATTTGCACTCAACAAAAGAGAAGGGTTTGTATTCATCAAAGATTAGTTGAAACACTTGTGAGAGAGAGATCAATATCCACCAAGCCATAAATAAGATAATCACCATTACAAAGCACGATGAGTCAAAAAGGCAATCAAGAATTATCAGTTCAAAGGATCAATAGGTGAATCTTCTCTTGTTGATAACCTCTAGTGATGGTGTATAGGATCCCTGTTCCAATCTCAATGTGCCAAAGCTTGATGAGAAGTCATGAATTAGAAGTTACAAATGCCTTAAACAGTTTTCTATTGAGAGAAGCCATATAGTCAAATCAAGACTCAAATCCACAATGGTAAGGTACAAACAATGATGATAGTCAAGGAGTCATTCGTTGTAGGGTTTTCATAAAATTTTAGAATATGGTATGAGCAGTCCAAAGAACTATGACACTTTACTGAAAGGAGCAGCATATCAGTCCTTATTGGCATCAAATTATACAAATGACAACTAGGGATGAAGCTACAGGAGGCAATCACTGTCTTAGTTTAAGACCCTAGAACAATATAGCCCCAATGGAGAAAGCAAAAATCAAAACATAGGAGAAGTCCTATAATCCCACTAAAATCTTATTTGCAGTCGCAGAGTTGCAAGATCAAAAGCATATAATGGTAAAGATGACCTAGGGTTCTCTTTTTATTATTGAGACAATATTATGTGAATATGATAGTTTAGCAGTCCTTGAATGCATGTGAGTAGGCCCAATGAAGAAATAATACCATCAGGGTATTAGAATAATTTTTGAAACCTACAATCATGTTAGATAAAACCTGCAATCATGTTAGACAAGTATTGAAAGTATAATTCATAGAGCAACCATTTCAACTAGGTTTAGATAGCATATATTCATAACTATTTCAATTTTATGTGAACTACACAATATCTATAATGCATAATTGGAGTTAAACCATAATAGGGCTTGGATGAGAAACATGATAGGGCACCCAAAGCTATCCACATGCTAAGCCCAAGAGTGGATATACCATCCGTCTTGGCCCCATGTGGCAGTCCGCCATCCATATGAGGTGGTGTGCTTAGTGGGTAAACTTGTACCTGCCCTCCATATCCATGCTACCTTATCCACCCTTCTATGATTGAGACCCCTTTAATCACAATGGTAGAGGTTGATGGGGAAACCGCAATTACATTATGTAGGATCTCCTACCCTATCTCATTGAATTCATTCCTACACCAAGTGACTATGAACAAAAGTGTAGGTATTTAATAACAATGACATGGTCCATGGACTAGTGATCCTCCTCTTGATACTCCATCTACAAATGAGAACATCTCTTGTACACATTGCTACTTCAGAATTAAAAGTTGCTTCTTCTCGAACTTTCCATGATTCTTTGCAATAGGATTATATGTCTTCTAGATTCACCCCGCTAGGACACATTCATATCAAGCATCTTTACTTTTTTGAAAAGTAGACCACATTTCAGATCTAGATGACACCATAATGACTTTCATTTCCTCTTGCAAGATATTCCTCCATCATGTATTGCTTCATTGAAGTTCAAATTTGCTTCTTCAAGGGCTCTCAATGATTCTCTATATAGGATTCTTCGTGTCTATGAGATCCACTTCATTGGGAGGCCTACTTAAACATTTCACATCTGTTTGTGGACTCTCACCTTTCAAACATTTCACATCTTATAATTGAGCTTTGCTTTGCTTTGAGAATAGTTTAATATTCTCTACTTAACAGGGCCAACCACGTGAAGGTGGAAGCTCATTTGGCCCCTCTCCCCCCCCCTAACATCACTCTAAATTCCCCATTAACATCTAACATTCATTCATTCTTTCATCCATTATTAAAATATAACATTCATTCATTATCACATAACGTTCATTAACACATAAAATTCATTAACTTTCATTAAAATGTAACATTCATCAATAATCATCAACACATATCATTCATGAACATTCATTAGCACATAATTACATTCATTACACATAAAAATCAGTCATTATCAAATAAGGTAGATTACAATCATTTCTTTCTTTGTTTTTTCTTTGAAGCAATGAAAAGACTAAGTGGAACATCGATTTCTTCATCATTTCCCCCATATGCGGATGTTATGCCCTCTTCTCATGCTCTTGATGTATGCCTAGTCCTATACAAAGGACGAGGATGCTGAACCAAAGAGGGGTCCTCTGTAACAACAAACACTTACCCCTATCCTCAAATTTTCCCAATGTTTGATTCCTTATATACACTCATCCAAGGTTATCTATGTTGATCTTGGTGAGGAATCACATCACAACAAATAAGGCAACATTTAAAAATAGCAAGAGTTTCACTAAACTACCAAAGATCATAAATATTGAAAGAAAGAAAAAATAGTAACAATAATAAGTCAAATAAATGTGTTCAATTCCAATAGCAAATCAAACATAGCCACAATAACTACACAATAGAGAAAACTCACAATAGTGATTAAACTAATTCAAACAAGATAAAATAAAATTGTTGGCCTATGCAACAAAGATGAGAGATCATCAATAATTGAAGGAAACTTCACAATCCTTAAAAGTGCACATTACATAACTATACGACTAGAAATTGTGGCTAAATAGAGTGAAGATTCATCATGACTCCAATAATAGTCCCTCACGTGTGCATTTTTGGCATGAACACAAAAACTCCCACACGGTATGGCCATGTACCTAATGGAGAAGACATGCCTAGGCTACATGCCCAAAAAACATGACTATAATAATAGTCCTTCATGCATGCATTTGTGGCCTGCACACTACAAATCCTAACATATCATGGCAATACACCTCATAGAGAAGACACACCTAGGGCCACATTGCACATAGCAATGTGCCTCACAAAGAAGACATGCGTAGGGCACATGCCACATAGCAATGTGTCTTATGGAAAAATGTGCATGCATGTCACACACCAAAGCTATATGTATACATCATGAGGCACATTCATATGTTATCAAACACAACCTATTGTATCTAACATGAGTTCCTCTCTACATGTGTGCAAATCTTCCAACACTAATCACCACTAAGAAGGAATAATATAAAATGCATCTTCAAATATTTGTGTGTGTGTGTGGAATTGTGTCTTTGAACCCAAATCGCTACCATCAACAACATGTAACCATCACCTACACTATATCAAAACATAAGTATAGTGTGACATCATATCTATTTGCATAATGTCAAAACACATGCAAACATGAAAATCATCATAGCATGACAAAAATCAATCTCCACATGTTGGAACAAAGATATAAATAAGATAATAGGGTAAGAGGAAACCCGTACCAAGAACCACATACCAACTATCAGCAATGCCATCAAGATAAATGTAGGATAGGATACCACTATGAGCCATCCACTGGTCCATTCTATAAGGAGAACTAGGGAATACTATCTTTGAAAGGTGTGGTCAATAGACATAATCCCTACTAATGCCACAATATGTCACCATAGCTTCTTGAGTTTTCCATTCTTCTACTTAACACCACATTTATTGAGTTCCTCAACAGCGAGGTTGGTTCTCAATAGGATGCACAAACATGTAAACACACAAGCATGGTTTCATCATACTTGTACAACAATACAAATTCATTTTTTCTAGTTAATTACTTAGTGTAAAAATAACTCCATTACATAACATAGGGCAATAATCACCATAAGTTTTCAAATAAACTGCCCAAACATCAATTGGAGTTACCCTTTCTAAGGTACAAACATAATTTATTTATAACTTCAAAATTAAAATAATCACAATACATCCAAATAAGTTCAATAGTGCATGGAAATAGACAACATGATCCATAATTAAACCCATAAATTACCCTAATTGGATATGGTAATAAAATGGTGTCTCAAATAATAGAGATTATGTTGGACCTATAATAGAGATCTGGAATTTGTTTCATCATACACAAGCATGGTTTCATCATACTTGTATCCAAGTACACCATCTATAGATAGGTACTCAGTACCACAATCTCATGGGTACCCTTTTAGCTGAATTTACCCTATATTTAGGTGAATTTACCCTTGTATCATTCCTTGATCTAGTATGTCATTCCACCAATCAATAATTTTTCCATATTCTTGGGAGAATACACTATCCCTTAGGTGAATATGCCATATCCTTAAATGAATCCTCCTTGTCATCATCCTAAGTCCTCTTTTTGTTAAGTCTTATCCCTTCATCTTTAGGAAAATCCACCTATCATTATGTGAATTTACTTAGTCTCTTAGGTGAATCTATTTAATCCAATTCACCCACTCTCACAATCACAACCTATTTAATCCTATTCCCCACATTCCCCTCCTCAATAACCTCTGAAAATGGAATCACCAATCTCTACCCTAAACCTTATACTACTAATCTCCCTCATTCCCCTCACATACACATCCTCTCCTCCCTCCTCGGCCCTCACCCTAACTCTGAGGTGCAGACCCAACTCAAACATCACACACAATCTCAATATCCACCCACCCCTAGTTTCCTCGTCCGGTATCTAGTTTCTATCTATCCTCGGGTAATGGTTTACCCGCCTTCCTGCTCATGGATTAGCGGTTCCGGCTTCCATCCATATATGGAATGGTAAGTTTCTCAATTTTGGTAGTACAACTATCAAACTATAGGTAGGCTGGGATAGCAATAGTTCTGGGAAGTAATAGTTGCTTGGACACTCGAACCCGAAGACACAACAACCAATTCCAATCATGGGGTAGCATCAAAGCATAATCGAAGGGGGTTTTAATCACAAAATGGGGTAGCATACACACGGCATGTGAACTGTATGACGAAATACCTCAAAGAGATGTCATTTCATGGAATTTTAAGATCGCAGAATATGCACAAAATGGATTAATTCGAGAAAAAAAACCAGTTGCGAAAAAAAATTAGTTGTCTTCATTGAAAAACAAAGAGTTCTTACCTTGCTTGTGCAGAGATCGCTCCGGCGGGGTGGGGCAGGGAGGCAAGACGGCTTCGGTTTGCTTTCAAAATGAAAATGCCTTGTGTTTTTTTTTAAAAATAAAATGCCTGAGGTCGTCAGAATTCTGACGAACATGGGCATTTTAAAAAAAAAAAATCAAATTTTCACACAATGCTCCTTGTCCGTCGGAAACCTCCGTCGGAATTTGACCCCAAATGTATTAGTGTTGAGTTTATTGATGTCCAGGATAAAGAAAATCCCAAAGAAGTATGGGATACTCTTGAGAATATCTATGGTGGTGATGAGCATGTAAAACAAGCTAAGGAAGAAATCCTTAGAGGGAAGTTTGAAGACATGCGAATGGTTGAAGGTGAGACCATTCAATAATATGGAATAAGAATCAAGACTATTGTTGGAGACATCAAGAGTGTGGGAGGAAAAATGGAAGATTCTACTGTTATTAGTAAAGTCGTGAGGTCCTTATTACCGGTCTATGCAATAAGGGTTGCTTCTATTCAAGAGTTGAGGTCAATAGACAAGACTAAGGTATCCCTAGACTCCATCATTGGAAAATTAACAGCCTATGAGCTAAATAGTTTTGATGGCAGTGTTCAAAAGACTGAATAAGCTTTTAGAGCTTCTACTGCACCATCCAGAAAATGAAAAGAAGCAAGCACCAATAGTGAACCAAGACAGAGTAGAGAAATGGATGATGAGGAGATTCTGATGGAATTTGAAGCTCTTCTTGCCAAGAGACTTCCTAAGGGAACCGGTAAATACAGAGGTAAGCTCCCTTTGAAATTCTTTTCTTGTAACTAGATAGGACATATTGTTGTAAACTATCCTAATGGTGACAACAAGGACAAACCGGAAAGGTTCAAGAAATTCAAAGGAGGAAACCAGAGAAACTATTTTTTAGTAGTTGATGAAGGTGTCACAGATGAGGAATTAGAAGATGAAGAAAATGAAGATATTGTGTTTGTTGCAGTAAAGGAAGATGTGTCAGATAAGAAGGCTCTTGTCTCTCGCTTTGATAATTCCAATGAGTGGATTATTGACAGTGGTTGTTCTCACCATATGACTGTTGACCAGAGCAAGTTTCTATCTTTGGAAGAATATGATGGTGGTGGTGTTCGCTTTGGTAATGATGCACCATGTATGGTCAAAGGAAGAGGGTCCATCTCTCTGAATGGAAAGAGAAGTGTTGACAATGTGTATTGGGTGGAAGGTTTTAGACACAATATATTGAGTGTTGCCCAGCGAAATGACAGTGGACTCACTCTGGAATTCAAAAATGGAGTGTGCAAAATCAAACGAAAGAATGGTGAATTGATGGCCACCAGTATGCAGACCAAGGGTAACTTATTTCAGCTAAATGTAAATATAAGTACATGTCTTATGGCTAAGTTTTATGATAGTTGGATATGGCATAGGATACTCTGCCATGTAAACTTTGATAACATAATAAAGGCCAGTAAGATCAAGGCAGTTAGAGGACTATCGATGCTGAGCAAACCAGAAAATCCTTTGTGCAGAGAATGTCAACTGGGGAAAATGTCTTCCTCAACCTTCAAAGGTAAATCTTTCACTACTGACAACTTACTTGATCTTGTGCATACTGATTTGTGTGGTCCTATGAAAGCCAGGAGTGTGCAAGGAGATAGGTATTTTATGATTCTTACAGATGATTGCTCAAGAATGATGTGGGTCACATTCTTGAAGGACAAGTTTGAAGCCTTTGGAAAGTTCAAAGCTTTCAGAGCACTGGTAGAAAAGAAAAGTGGTAGAAGAATCAAATGCCTTAGAATTGATCAAGGAGGGGAATTAACTTCCATTGAATTCAACAAATATTGTGAAGAGAATGGAATCAAGAGGCAACTGTTTGCCCCCCGGACTCCATAATAGAATGGCCTAGCAAGGAGAAACAACCAGACTGTGGTTGAAATGGCTAGAACTATGTTGATCCAAGGAAAGGTCACTCACACCTTTTGGAAAGAAGCAGTGAGCATTGTAGTCTACACAATGAACCGGGTACTCATCAAAAAGGGAAAGGATAAGACTCCTTATGAGTACTGGACCGGTAAGACACCAGTGGTAAGATACTTTAGAGTGTTTGGTAGTAATTGTTACATCAAGAGGAGTGAACATCAGAGAAAGTTTGATGCTAAATGTGATGAGGGAATATTCCTAGGATATTCCACCAAGAGTAAAGCTCTCAAATGCTTCAACAATAGGACTCAGAGAATTGTTGAAAGCATCAATGTTAGGGTTGATGAAAACTCTGGGAAACCTAAGGAAATCGACAGTGAGCAAGTAGGAGATGAACCGGTAGTAACCTTCTGGGAATTGGTTGCAGATCAACCCAGTACCAATAATTGTGCTCCTACACTGATGGATCTGATGCTGATGAAGATGAGGATGAAGAAGAAAAGAAAGAGGAATCTTTTAAGAACATACCTAGGTATGTCAAACTCAATCATGATCCAAAGCAGATCATAGGAGACAAAGATGCAGGAATTCTTACAAGAAGAAAGGTCAGAGAAATCTCATGTATGATCTCTGAATTTGAGCTTAAATCATTCAAAAAGGCACATAAAGATGTGTTAGGCCCAATATGGAAAGCTAATGTACTGAGAGGGGAGGGGTGAATCAGTACTTCAAATCTTTTCTTCAACAATATCTTTACTATTATGCATAAACTGAAAACCGTTGTAACATAACATAAAGCTAAAACAAATAAATAATAATCATACATGATTCACTCCATAACACTTATATTTTGGTTACACAGAAACTCTTGGTTAGAGAGAAAAACTGCGGTGGGGATGGCACCCACAACTTCACTACTGCAATAATAAAGGGTGCTCGGTTAGAGCTACATGTTTAGCTATTTCTGATAGCTTACCCTATTAGGAGTATCAAGATCTGTTAGATCTACCTTGCTAAAGGATTTTACAACACTTAATCTAAATGTTGCACCTAGTTAGAGCCTTTACAATTTATAGACTTGATTAAAGTCTTTTACCCTGTTAAAGGTTTCTCTTACAACTTCAAAATATTACAATAAAATTATTACAAATATCTACAACTTTACATCTAAAATGTTATAGCAGATTCTATGTGCTCAGAATGAGATTACCTTGCTTATAGCATACCTCGGTAACCCATGTAGTAACTCGGTAAACCCTTCTATTTACTCTGTTCTTTGACTGTTCTCTGAAAACCTTCTCGGTGACCTCTGTGTCTCTGTAACAGTCTTCTTACACTCATGCACACACCTTTAATTCTTCACTCATGTTGTATATAAAGATCTCTTATGTCGGTGATCCATTCATTGCTTTGGTCTTACAAACATGTTTTATCGAATGAATAACCATGTAAAATATTTCATTGGTTAGATGACCTCGTAATCATACACAATCTTTAAGTGCAATTTCCAATGTGATAACGGTTAGATGTTTCTTGACCTTGTAACACATTTCCATATGTATGTCCAGGTTTAATGAATCTGGTAACATGTTTCACTCGGTGTATATCAACTTGGCGTGTCATCTTTTTTGCTCGGTAAACATGAAAAGATACTTGGTAGACAGCTCGGTGCTTACTAGGCTCTGTGACTACTTTCTTCTATTACCGACTGCGTTGTGCATACCGACTGTATATTTTGGTAGAGTTAACCAAGTAGAGTATATAGAATAACTTTGAACATAAGACTAATGGCAATCTTAGTAAGTAGTAACAATCTCCCCTTTTGACATTAGTTGAGATGTTTGACAAAAACTACTTTCAAAGTTATAACTCAAAAATCTATATACTTGCAAAGTTTGACTAAACTGACAATATATACATATGTCAATGAAATATTATATTTAGATATACTCCCCTTATCAATATACTTTACAATACTTTGATTTTGCATGCTCGGTGATCAATGTTCTATGTGCTGCTCTTGAATACTCTGCTCACTCTACTCGGTATACTCCCCCTGTATACTATACTCCTGTGTTTGATGCTATGAATACTATATCACTCCCTCAATACTATATCACTCCCCCTTTTTGACAAACATCAAAACTTAATTACTATTTGGTGAGGGCAATTGGTCAAAAATGGATTTGTACTTGGTCCTTGCTTCGGTGAGAGCAACAGAGAGTGCATCCTTTACACTATCCATTAAAGAATTCTGGGCTTGAATATCAGCCAATAATGATATTAAGCCATCTAGAGTGCTTCCCTCTTGTGTAGTAGATAGGGATGTGGTTCGATTGATCTGTTCGATGATAGATGAAAGATGAGGAAGGAATAATGTTTGAAGTGTCATTATGTGCATCCTGATCTTGTGTTCGTCATTTCGTAGATCCAATTGTTGATCCATGAGCTGTTGTAACCTTTTATAGAAATTCTGAACTGAATTGGGCTTGGTGGTCAACTTATTTGAGAGATCGGTGATCTCTTTCTCAATTGTCTCTATTGTATTTTTAATGTCTTTAATGAATAGAGAAAATGTACAGAGTTTCTGAAATAAATAATGAATGTGCTTGAGTTGAGGAGTCAACTCAACAATAAATTTGACAAGTTTAACTTTTCCAATAGCTATAGCTTTCTGTACCTCTTCTATCATTTTTGCAGTGAGCTCTTTGTCTTTTAGCTTGCTCAAATACTTCGATGCATCTACTCCAGATGTCTCTATCTTTGTTAGGAGTTCATCCAGTTGAATGTGGATGGCTGCATCAGTTGACACTGTAGCTTTAGGTAGCATATCTATTAGGAGTGCTTTCACCTTCTGAAGTACTTTATTTTTCTTTTGAATGGCCATTTGTTTTTCTTGTTCGACCTTTGCTTTGCATAGTTCACTGAAATCAATGAGTGCTTGCCCCTTTAATTTTGATATATCAACATTGGGAAACACTATCGGTTTTGAAAAATCAACTTTAAAACTATGCTTTTTCATCTTCTTTTGTTTACCTTTCACTGATTGAACTAGGACAATGGCTTGTGAGGCTGGTTGACTCTCGGTAGGTTGCTCGGCAGAGGCAACATTTTGGTCAGTTGCTATAGCCTCTGAAGTGTCCTTTGGTGTCTCGGTGCATGTTGTCTCAGTACTTGGTGTCTCAGTTGCAACATTTTTGGTGCTAGAAGGTGCTTGAGATGTCTGTTCTTGAGTAGTACCTTCTCCTATTGTAGACTTGTGACCTTTAGTGCCTTGATCCGTATCCTGAGGGGTTTCGGTTGAGACAGGTTGATTGACCGGTGGATAAGGCTGAACTTGTTCCAAAACTGATTCACTGGATACAAGTTTTGCATATGCATTGCCTTCTATCATTTCTTGTTTCGGTGCCTCTGTATCCATGATATCTTCATCTATTTGAATGGTGTCAGTAGGGTCTTGCTTGGTGACATCAACTATTTCAATTTCCGCTTGCTCACCAACATCCTTGATTCTAAAGATTTCCTGCCATTTTTCCTTTGTTTCATTCTCTACATCTAAGTAGAGTCCATTCATCAATTTTAAAGCTCTTTGTTTGATTTGGAAAGGTTTGTGGTAGTTTGTCAGATGTTCTTTGATTTCATCTACCGACATGTCTGGAAAAAGATGTACCAGACTTCTTTCTCTCATTTGCATTTCCGTGTCCATTGCATATTTCCACCTATTATCAATATGTGCATATAATTCTTTTGGAAGAGAATTAGATACTTCCAATGGGACCACTCAGAATTTTAGAAGTGTACAGATGACAGCTTCTTCAATTTGTCTCTTCTCTATATCATTTCTAGATTCATATTTAACATATTTGAAAGATCCAAATCCACCATATTCCTTCAGATTAGCACAAAAGTTTTCAACACTGTGTACATTTACCTTCTTGCTCTTCACAATCTGAAATTTTCTTGCATCTTCAGATTCGGTATCACTAGACTCTTTTGCCAAAATGAGTCTCCGAGTAGATTTCTTGTAAGTTTTGGTTACCTTTGGAGCAGTAACATTCTTTGTTTTCTTACTCGGTGAAGCTGTAGATGCTCTTGTGTTGGGTCACTTAGCAGGAGGGGTTGGTGAGGCCTTTGATGTGTCCAGTTTCCTTCTTTTCAACACTTTTCCCTTGGGCAATTTAGTGCTTAGTGTTATAGTTGCCTCTTGGGCTTCAGATTCCTCTTCAGTAACTACTAGAGTGCCTTTGACAGGTGTGGAGGAAGCATCTTCTCCAAATTTCTTTGTTAAATCATCTTTGTTGCCTTTCTTGTAGCTTTGGGTACTACAATGCTCATTTTTACTTTTTCTTTCACTTCTTCATAGGTTCCATACCTTAGCTCAGTAGCATGTCTAGGCAATGTAAGAAATGCATCAATTTGTTGTTGTGTGATGTCAAAATCAATCTTGTAACCGATTGATGACAAAGATTGAGTTCTTGGTTCCACAACATTCACATAACAGTAATCAATGTCTACTTCAAAACATATATCATCTTTGTATTTCTCCACTAGCTTGGGTGGAATTCGGTACCTGTTATGCATTTTCTCCTGAAACTTGCTAAAGTAATCATCCATAATATCATTAAAATTATCACCTAGCTTCTTGATGAAGTCATTGATCTGATGGGTGATTGGTCGGTGTAGTTCCCAAACAACTTTACCGAGTGTTGGAAAGAACTTCTCAAAGTACAAAAACATGCATACAAGCAGTGATCCAGACTTTAGTGTATTAGCCGAGTTGTTCTTCTTCGACTTCCTAATTGTGTTCAGATTCTCAAATAGGTTCTTTAGCAACACCTCACATAGGTCAATTTTCATTCCCTTTTTCACAATTTTGTATTGTAGGTCTGCTGCTGCACAAGGTACACTGTTTTCCCTTGCTGATTGGAAGAAACAGTAACCTATTACTCTAATGGAAAATTTTAATTCTTCATCTGTGACATTGTTCAATTTTAGTCCTCTACAATTTGATTCCACTCCGGTCAAACTGATCAATTCTTTCTGTGATATCATCTTCTGAGCTCGGGCATGATCATAGATGGGGTAACCAGTAATCAGATGAATGATTTCCCTGGTAATCTTAAATGGTTTCTCTTCTAGCCACATGAAATCATCATGAACTCTGCTCAGAACAAACTTGACCCGCTGGGGTTTGAACACATAGGGATAAGTTAGGGCTTTAGTTAATCCCTTGATCTTAATATGCTCATACTTGCTATTCAATTTACCATTGGTGCACAACTCATCATAGGTGTCTTTGATTTCAACATGACTGAGTTCTTCAACATGACATTTGGTGAAGAATCTCACATCCTCGACTAATAACACTCTATTCGAGATGAGTGAAAAAGTGGTTTTGTCATCCGGTTCAGAAGCAACTTTGGGAGTCAAAGAGTATTTTAGAGAGGGCTTTTCTACATTCTTCACAACAATGGGATCTTGGATCTTAGGTGCCATTGTAGATTTCAGATAAAAGCTAACAATGGATCCTTAGGGTTTCAAGATTTTCAAAAGTCTGACGGTTCACACTTAGCAGATAATAGCAACTTGATAAGATCCATAAACCAACTTAACAATGCTATGAGATTGATGTAAATACCTTGAATTTTTCTTTGTAGGAGGTTTGATCGCCTTTGAATCACTCTGCTCTGCTTTCTCGAAAACTTGGTGAGTGAAAAATGACCACTTAAATGCTTTAAGTACACAATATACCTTATCAAGCTCTGTGCAGGTTAGGTCAAAAACATTAAATGCACTCGGTTCCACTAAACCTTCTTTCCCTTTTTTTGCTTTAATTGAGTAACCAAACTTCCTTCATTTACCGACTAGACAGGCTTCCTGTATTCACCGACTTGACAAGTTTCTTGTATAATGCTTCAAAAAGACTTGATAGAATTTCAAACTTACTACTGCATCTTAGTTATGCATATTTTGAATTAAGTGCATAATAAGGTAGGAACTGTTAATATTTAACCTTGAGAGAATGCAGTCCCTTCATACCTTTACCGATTAATTTGGAATAGGTGCACCTAACTCGGTAGGTAAGGTGCTTTCTTCATTTGACACAATTTCCTTCTTTTTCCAAATCATCTGTAATTTGCCTTTTATTTCTTTAGTGTCTTTTCTAGGTTGATCTCTGCAGTCTCCAGCCAAGTGTCCAACTTTGTGACAATGAAAACATGCCATACTAGGATTTCTCCATGATCTTCGGTTGTTCATTCCAAACCTTATAAAGCAGTTGGCACTTTTGTGTCCATATCTTCCACAACATTCACAACATATCCTTGTATTGTAATCCCATGGTATTGCAACATATTGTCGGTTAAGATCTCTGTGAGTTCAATAGCTTCCAGTGTTTGCTCGGTGTGCATACCACATATGGTTCTTTTGCTTAAACCAACACTTCTCAGTATTATGTCCATATCTATTGCAGTTTTTACAAAACCCTTTGAATTTTGCATTCTTATAATTGTTAACAGACTTTGTCCTACATTGATTAGATGTGTGACCATATTTATTGCAATTGTAACAATAACCATTGGACTTAGTGACATTCGGTTGCTTACCTTTTCTGATTTGGCACATGTTGGCAGTGTGACCTTGATTTCCACAGTAGTTGCAAATAAGCTTCTTTCTTTTGATGTTATTCTTGATTCCAACTTGCTTTGATGATTCTCCTCTCTCGGTAGTATGAATTCCCTTCTCGGTGGAGTCTTTTCCTTTGTAACCAAGTCCTGCATCTTTGTTGGGTCGTCTTGTATTCAGTTTCTCATCCAACATTTTTGATGCTTCATAACTCTTTTTCAGTGATTCTTTGGATTTCTTCTCTGTTTCAAGCTCATTGGTCAACCTTAATACTTCAAGTTTCAATGCTTGATTCTCATCATTTTTCAGATTTGCTTCATGATGTGCATAACCTACTTGATCTGATAGATTTTGTTGAATCCCGGTCAACCTTGTGATTTCATCATTATTTTCAGATACTAATGCTTCAAGCTGTTGTTTCTCTCTTTCTTGATCTCTTACTTTATCCTTAGCTGTCCTTAATACATCAAGATTTTCAGTCATCTGTGTGCTAAAATGTTCATGTTCTCTTTTCATTGCTTTTAGTTGATCAGCCTGTGCTTTGTTCTTTTCTTTCAATACTTCAATCATTTCTTCAGTCTCTTCAGATATACTATTCTCAGACGATGTCTCAATTTGTTCCACGAACTCTTGAGAGTCCTACAAATAATCAGATAATCTTCTTCTCACTTTCAGAGATTTTTGCATTTGCCTTTGCATGTCTGCAATCACTTGATTGGCATGGTCCAGCTCTTCTTGCAGATACACAATCCTCTGAGATTGTTTATAGCCTTCCATTGATAAGATCTTTCTCTTTAGGCAGTTAAATCCTTTTCCAAGATTCAAGCTCTGATACCAATTGTTAGGCCCAATATGGAAAGCTAATGTACTAAGAGGGGAGGGGTGAATCAGTACTTTAAATCTTTTCTTCAACAATATCTTTACTGTTATGCATAAACTAAAAACTGTTGTAACATAACATAAAGCTAAAACAAATAAATAACAATCATACATGATTCACTCCATAACACTTATATTTTGGTTATGCAAAAACTCTTGGTTAGAGAGAAAAACTGCGGTGGGGATGGCACCCACAACTTCACTACTGCAATAATAAAGGGTGCTCGGTTAGAACGACATGTTTAGCTATTTTTGGTAGCTTACCTTGTTAGGAGTATCAAGATCTGTTAGATTTACCTTGCTAAAGGATTTTACAACACTTAATCTAAATGTTGCACCTAGTTAGAGGCTTTACAATTTATAGACTTGATTAAAGTCTTTTACCCTGTTAAAGGTTTCTCTTACAACTTCAAAATATTACAATAAAATTATTACAAATATTTGCAACTTTACATCTGAAATGTGATAGCAAATTCTATGTGCTCATAATGAGATTACCTTGCTTATAGCATACCTCAGTAACCCATGTAGTAACTCGATAAACCTTTCTGTTTACTCTATTCTTTGACTATTCTCTGAAAACCTTCTTGGTGACCTTTGTGTCTCTGTAACAGTCTTCTTACACTCATGCACACACCTTTAATTCTTCACTCATGCTATATATAAAGATCTCTTATGTCGGTGATCCATTCATTGCTTTGATCTTACAAACATGTTTTATCGAATGAATAACCATGCAAAATATTTCATTGGTTAGATGACCTCATAATCATACACAATCTTTAACTGCAATTTCCAATGTGATAACGGTTAGATGTTTCTCGATCTTTTAACACGTTTCCATATGTATGTCCAGGTTCAATGAATCTGGTAACACATTTCACTCGGTGTATATCAACTCGGTGTGTCATCTTTTCTGCTCGGTAAACATGAAAAGATACTCGGTAGATAGCTCGGTGCTTACTGGGCTCTGTGACTACTTTCTTCTATTACCGACTGCGCTGTGCATACCGACTGCATATTTTGGTAGATTTAACCGAGTAGAGTATATAGAATAACTTTGAACATAAGACTAATGGCAATCTTAGTAAGTAGTAACAAGATGAAGTCTGAATCAAGGCAATGGAGGAGGAACTTGACCAGATTGAAAAGAATGGTACATGGTCTTTGGTACCCAGACCAAAACATAAAAAATGTCATTGGAACCAAATGGGTTTTCAGAAACAAGCTTAATGAGGATGGCACAGTGGTAAGCAACAAAGGTAGGCTAGTGTGTAAAGGATACACCCAAGAAGAAGGAGAAGACTATGGAGAAACCTTTAGTCTAGTAGAAAGATTGGAAGGAGTGCGTATGCTTCTTGCATATGCAACTTTTAAAGGATTCAAGGTATACCAAATGGATGTAAAATCTGCCTTCCTAAATGGAATACTTGAAGAGGAGGTGTATATAGAGCAACCAGATGGGTTTTCCCTATCAGAAGAGAGTGACATGGTGTGTAGGCTACATAAAGCCTTGTATGGACTAAAGCAGATGCCTAGAGCATGGTATGAATGCTTGCACTCCCATCTTATGAAGATTGGACTTGAAAGAACAAGTGAAGATAGCAATATCTACTTGAAATTAGAAGGAGATCAGATTCTTATCTTTGAAGTATTTGTTGATGACATCATCTTTGGAGGAGATGACAAGATGAGTCATGATTTTGTAGATGAGATGAAAAAGGATTTTGAGATGTCACTTATAGGGGAGATTAAGTTCTTCATTGGACTACAGATTCAACAAATGAAAGATGGAATCTTTATCACTTAGTCCAAGTATGTCAAAGAAGTGTTGAAGACTTTTGGCATGGAAGACAACAAACTGGTTGGTACACCGATGGTGACCGGTTGTAAATTATCAAAAGAGGATGACTCAGCAGTGGTAAATGAGAAGGATTATCGATCAATGACTGGTAAGTTGCATTATGTAGTGCATAGCAAACTAGACATTGCACATGCAGTGGGTATTACAGCTCGGTTTCAGCAAAGCCCAAGATAATCCCACTTGGTAGCAGTCAAGGGGATTCTTAGATATCTGAAGGGAACTATTGACTATGGGTTATGGTATCCATACAATAATGATTTCAACCTGAAAGTGTTCACAAATGCTGATTGAGTTGGTAAAGTAGATGAATAGAAGAGCACAACCGGTGGTACATTTTTTCTCGGTGGTAGGCTGGTCTCATGGATGAGTAAAAAGCAGAGTTGTATCTCTCAATCTATAGCGGAAGCGGAGTATGTTGCAGCTTTTATGAACTGCACCCAGACTATTTGGATGAAGCATGTATTGAATGGCTTCAAAGTTCCTGTATCTGAACTGGTAAGTATATTTTGTGACAACACAAGTGCAATTAACATCTCCAAGAATCCGGTTTTGCATGCTAGAACCAAGCATTTTGAACTCAAACATCATTTCTTGAGGGAAAAGGTTCATAACAAAGAAGTGGTATTGCAACATGTTTCCAGTAAGGAGCAGTTAGCAGAAATTTTCACCAAGCCTCTACCAAAGGCTACATTTACCTATTTGAGAGGTGAATTAGGGGTGTTGCCCCTTCAAGAGGTAAACTAAAGGTTTGTGCTCCACATCAGTCAGATCTTACTTTGCTATATCTTTTCAAGATTGATGTGTTGAAAGATGCTACTCCTCAGGGGGAGCAACATAGTGGAACAGGGAAGCTCATTCCTTCACTTTGGTATTGTTGTCAAAGAGGGAGAAGATGTGAAGTGGAGAAGATATCTGCAGTATTAAGGAGAAGCTATGATGCAGAAAGAGAGATATCTTTGTATATTGCCATCAATACCAAAGGGGGAGATTGTTGGCATATGTGCAAGAGTATGATGAGATGATGATATTGTATGTTGTCATTGATGTCAATATGCTGAGAAGTTAACCGGTATATTGAAGTTAAGCAACCGACAAAGAGAACCGGTATGGTGTTGTAAACCGGTATATGAGCAATAGGTGAAGCAGTATGTTTGTCCAAGTGAACTGGTAGGTGGAAATGTGAAACGGTACATGGAATGTGGTAGGACTACTGGTTCGTAGTCTTAGCTTCAGGGTTTCCGGTTGAAGTGTTCCAAGCCTGTGTGATTCAACCGATGACATCATGTGATGAGTTAGCATTGTAATGAAGATCATATCATGTTGCCATGTCAGCCTTGTGCGTGTGAAGGATCTTGCATGAAGGAGATTGATCCTATCTACCTCAGGAATGTGAGAAGTCCTTGTAAATGGTGGAGAATGCATGATGGGTTATCGCCTCCATGAAGCGGTGAAGAACGAACAATGGAGAATGTCTTGAGATCTGTTCAAGACCATTGTATTCAAATGCAAAATGTTCAATGGTCAGGATTGAACCACCTAAATTGCTTAACCTAAATGTTTAGAGTTTTAGGGTTTATGTTGCCGACCTATCTGTTTCCTATAAGGTCGATGTTGTGTTTCATGTTGAGTTTGTTCGCAAATGGTGTGTGTGTATCTAAGTGCAGAGATACGTGATTCTTTCCAGACTAGATAAGAGGATTGATACCTGCATAGTGTGTGTGTAGAAGGAAGGAACTAAAGCGAATCTGCATTGGCATTGTGTGTTATTACCAGATCATTGTTATACCTATTGATCTTTAACCACTTCAACAGTTGGAAAATCCCTTAACAGGGTAGCTTTAACCAACTTGCTGTAAATCCTTTAACATGGTGACTCAAAGCCATTAAGTTCAGAAAATCCTCTAATAAGGTAACCTCTAACAGGGTTTAACTCTTAACCCGGTATTCTAGCCATCCCTTAACCGGGTGATCCCTAACAGGATTGGTTCCTAACAGAACCCGTTGTAACAGTCTTTAACCGGACTAGGCTCCTAACAAAGCGGACTTCTAAAGAGTTCAAAAACAGGTTGTGGGTATTCATCCCCATCGTGGTTTTTCCCAGTTGGGTTTCCACATGAAAAATATGTGTTTTATGTGTGATGCCTCTTTCATGTGATGCTTTGTTATTTTCTGTCAAGTGGTAAATCATGTTATGCTAGTAAATTATTATATCTCTGATGATAGATTATCTATTTATGCATAAGGATAAAGTGGAAATGAGGGAGTAGGTTGTATGGAAAGCTAAGTGTTGACGGTTTATGTCTTTTCCAGTAGCATTGTGTTTAACCGATAGTGATCTAGTTCTGACCGGTGTTAGTGATTGCTAGTCAAGTTCACTGTTTGTAGTCAAACCGGTATGGGAAAAGTTCTTGTGCCTGTACTGATTCACCCCCCCTCTTAGTAGTGGTTTGGTAATCACCATTCATCATTGAGTTATCATAAACTTGTCTGTTTTATGCAAACAATAGTTGATTCATTATTGTTTAAATATACCTCAATGCCTATGTTGGCTTGCAATATCAAAATCCATGTGAGTTATACATAGGTCTGTTAGTTAAATGAGGGGGGGGGGTGTGAATCAGATAAACTCACAATCCAATGTTCTAATCAGATTCAACCTCGGTAGAACTTACTTGATATGCAACTATGACTGTAAATCATTCAAACTCATAAACAAATAAACTTGAAACATTAAAACACATTAGACACCAGATTTAACATGGAAACCCAAATAGGGAAAAACCACTTTGGGATTTCAGACCCACAAGAAAATATACTCTTCTAGAGTATGCTCGGTTAAAAGCCAATCCTATTAAAGATTACAAAAACACATTTCTAGATGTGACTCGATCAAGGGATTTCCCTCAGATCTATCAAAATCTTGCACTTTGTTAGAAGTGACCTTGTCAAAGGATTTCAAACACTCAATTAGAATATTACCTTCATGGAGGATTTACAAATAAGACTGTTAGGTCCACTTGGTTAAGAGATTTCTTGTCACTTACAAAAATAAATAACAGTAATAAAATATATTTGCAACTTCACATCTGAAATGTTATGGCAGACTCTATGTGCTCAAAATAATCTTGTCATAAGACTTATCTTTCTCCTTGCTGGGCTTCTCACTCTATTCTTCAATTAGATCTTCAATCTTTTGTATTCTGTAATCATTTCTGCAACGTCACTGTGCTTCTATTTGCCTGCATCCTTTGTTTATCAACTTTTCTTTATTTATAAGCAATTCCTAACCACTTAATCTCCTTAATCACATTTGCCATGATTAATCTTAGCCATCAGATCTTCAAACTTGACTAGGTTCATTGAATCCTTCGAACTGAATTTTTTTTTATCTTGCCTTGAAACTTGTATACTTTCCTTGGTACTTGTTTTCGGTTATGACCGTTCAATATGTGTTGTAGATCTAACTCTTGAATTTTCATTGTCGTTGATCCTTAACAAACTTCTTGCATGACATTCCAATCTTCTATCAATCTCCAGCTCATTGGCATCCTTCATTTAATAATGTATTTACTCATTCAATGCGTTCTGTTACTGCTTGGTTGATACTCGGTTAAATCTGAACTTTACTTGGTAGACATTCTCATCTTGGTTTCTTAGATTGCTGACAACGCTCGATGACTTCTTCCTTCTTTAACCCACATCGATAACCTTGGATTTTACCAACTAGCTCCTTGCTCGGTAAAATAGAATAGTATCAAACCTTTACTCATTCTATTGCATGAAATCTTTTCTCCTTCTTATTTAGTCTTCGAATACACATATATAGGATATCAAAACAATCAAAATATCATAATCTCATCACTGTCTAACTCAGTAATAGCTGCCCTTTGAATAACTTATTACTCCCCTTCATTTTCACATTCTTTCAGTGTCACTTACCGACATATTTATACTCATCAAAACATACTCTTTAAGATATGGCAGCATCATACTGAATCAGAAAATCAATTGCTTGACATCAATGACAAAATAATATTATTAAGACAGTAATCATCCTTTATCAATTATATCATTAATCTCCAACAACCTTCTCAATATCATCAACCAACAAATTTATTATAATTCCAACAATCTCCCCCTTTGGCATTGATGGCAATACCAACTTGATTTTGATAACTCAATGATGAACCACTAGTACCAAACCGGTACTGAGAGGGGGGGGGGGGTGAATCAGTACAGACACAAATACAGTCCAAAACCGGTTTGACAACAAAAACTCACAATGACTGATAAACAGAGATACCGGTAAAACAGAATGCAACCGGTAGCATCCAGTATAGCTCAATCAGTCATGAATCGGTCACTTACTAAGCTTTTCTCTTAGCTCAATACCACATTATCATAATATTCTCATGCATGAACTAGTAGACTTAACCATCAAATCTTCACAACAGTGAATTCAATATGTTTTATAGACAGGCATAAAACATAGAAACTTCATGTGCATAACAGATAAAACAAAGCACCACAAGACAAAAGCATTTCACATGACACACATATTTTTCACGTGGAAACCCAACTGGGAAAAACCACAGTGGGGATGAATATCCACAAGCTGCTTTTTGAACTCTTTAGAAGTCCACTCTGTTAGGAGCCTTGTCCGGTTAAGAACATTACAATAGGTTCTGGTAGGAACCGATCCTATTAGGGATCACCCAGTTAAGGGATACCCGGTTAAGGGTTAAACCTGGTAGGGTCACCTTGTTAGAGGATTTTAAGAACTCAATAGCTGAAAGGATGTCGTAAGCTTCTCTAGCTTCTCAGAACTCATTAGCTTCGAGTTACCCGGTTAAGGGATTTATAGCAAGCCGGTTAAGACCACCCGATTTAAGGGATTTTGAATCAAGCCAATTAAGGCTACCCTGTTAGGGGATTTTGCAACTATTGAAGTGGTTAGAGATCAACAGGTATTACAATGATCTGTTAACAGTACTTAATACTAATACAGATCTATTTAGGCTCCTCTTTTCCTTCTGCACACACACTTTGCAGGTATCTCTTCTCTCCTATGGTCTGGCAAGAATCTTGTATCACTTTTGTTGGATACACACTCACAAATTTTGCCAACAACTTCAGATAGAAACCTAACACCGATCTTATAGAGAACATACAAGTCGGTAGCAAAAACCTTAAACCCTAAACCTGTTAGGTTGAGCAATTCAAATGGTTCGATCCTAACCGTTGAAACATACTGCATTAAATGCACCAGTCTTGAGTCGATCTCAAGACATTCTCCATCGTCCATTATCCACTGTTTTCATGGCGGCTGATAACCCATCATGCGTTATCACCATTTGATAGACTTTGCACATTCCCGAGGTAGATAGGAATAGTCTTCTTCATGCAAGATCCTTCACGCGCACAGAGCTTACGTGGCAACATGATCTGTCCTCCATCATACTGCTAACTTATCACACAAAGATCACCGATTGAGTCACATAGACTTGAGATACTCCAATTGGAAACCCCGAAGTGGAAGTTGCCTTACCAACTGGTAGTCATATAGTGCTTCCATGTGTCGGTTCACTTTTGAACAAATGTGCCGCTTCACTTTGGCATATACCGGTTCACACATATGCCGGTATCTCTTTCTTCACTAATCTCCTTTTCCAGTTCACACTATGTCTCATATTGACATTAATGACAACATACAATATCATTATGTCTTCATGCCAGTTTACATAAGGCTCATGCCGGTTCACATAATACTCATGCTGGTTCACATAATGCCAACAGATTTATTCCAATTGATTCGAACGTTGTTAATCTTCTCCTGTTATCCTTGAGCTGTAAACTTGTCTTGTAATCTTCTCCTCCTGTCATTAGTCTTCTCCCCCTTTGACAATAATGCCAAAAGTAAGACTGATCCATGATAACTTCCCCTATGAAGTAATTTCCTTGCTGTTAAAACATATACAAATGTATCTCGGTCAGAGCATCTTGTCTTCATTCACTGTTTCCTGCACATCTTTAGACAACCTTCTAAAGTGTGTAAATCAACATCATCTCACAAATAGTATTCTATGGAGTCATAGAATTGATGCTTTCACCGAACTCTATTAGTGAGTACTAGATAGGGGTAGGACCCCTAACTTACTTTTGAGATATTCAAAAGTGTCCCTTGGCAGTGGCTTAGTGAAGATTTCTGCTATTTGTTCCTTTGTGCTAACATATTCTAGCACAACTTTCTTTTCTTGAACTTCTTCTCTTAGATAATGATACTTTATAGAAATATGCTTTGTCTTAGAGTGCATTACTGGATTCTTTGAAATGTTAATAGCACTTGTATTATCACAAAATATAGTTACTGGTTTGGTAACTATCTCATTCATACCTTCCAACAGTTGTTTGATCCATGCTATATTGGTACAATTCAATGCTACAGCGACATATTCAGCTTCAGTTGTTGACTGTGAAATGCATCCTTGTTTCTTCTAGTCCAACTCACTAGTCTTTCTCCCAAAAAGAAAGCTCCACCGCTTGTTCTTTTCCTATCATCAATATTTCCTGCCCAATCAACATCAGTATAGACTTTTAAGTCAAAATCATTCCTTTTTTTATATAGTAAACCATAATCTTCAGTGCCTCTCAAGTATTTGAAAATTCTCTTGATTGTTGTCATATGGGTTTCTTTGGGATCTGCAGAAAATCTTGCAGCTATACCTACTGCATGTGCTATATCAGGCCTGCTGTGAACTACATATTGCAACTTTCCAATCATAGAACAGTAAAGTGTCTCATCAATAGATGCAGATTCATCATTCTTTGATAGTTTACAATTAGTATTCATAGGAGTACTTATAGGTTTAGAATCCTCCATTCCAAATTTCTTCAAGATTTCTTTTATATACTTGGATTGAATAATGAAAATCCCATTTTTCATTTGTAGTATTTGTAAACCTATAAAATACTTTATTTCATTGATTAATGACATCTCAAATTCTTTGCACATTTCATTTCCAAAGTTCTTACATAAAGAATCATTTCCACAAAAAATAATATCATCAACAAATATGGCTGAAATCAATATTCCATTATCCTTATCATTCTTCATATACATGTTGTTATTTTCACTTGTCCTCATAAATCCAATCTTTATTAAGTAAGAGTGCAACCTTTCATACCATGCTCTAGGTGCTTGCTTTAGGCCATTTAAAGCTTTGTTCAACTTACATACCTGATCTTTATTCTTCTCTTCAATAAATCCTTCAAGCTGTTCAATATAGACTTCTTCTTCTAGTATAACATTCAAAAATGCAGATTTAACATCCATTTGATATACCTTGAAATTTTTGTAAGTAGCATATGCCAACAATGTTCTCACTCCCTCAAGTCTTGCCACAGGTGCAAAAGTCTCACCATAGTCTATTCCTTCTTCTTGAGCATAACCTTTACAAACTAGCCTTTCTTTATTCCGAATGACCTCACCTTTTTCATTTAGATTATTTATGAAAATCCACTTTGTACCGATTACATTTCTCTCTTTTGGTCCTAGGAATAGTGTCCATGTTTCATTTTTCTAGATTTGTTCAATCTCTTCTATTATAGCATTCACCCAATCTTCATTGCTTAATGCCTCTTTTACTATCCTCGGTTCAAACTCGGATATCAGACATGTGTTGTGTCTCAGTTTGTTCCTTGTCATCACTGGAGCATCCTTATCTCCTATAATCTAACTTGATGCATGATTTCTTTTGACATATTTGGATAATATAGGATTGGTAGGCTCTGTATGATCTTCTTCATCACTCGATAACTGATTATTTTCTTCATTTTCTTCATCAACTTTCTCGGTAGGACTTTTCGGTTGAACATATACAAACTCTTCATAATCTTCTAGTTCTTTCGAATTTCCTTCATCATTTCTTTCTGCAAATTCATCAATTTTCACATTTGCACTTTCCACCATTTTGTTAGAAGATTTGATCAGACATTTAAATGCTTTACTTCTAGAAGAATAACCAAGAAATGTTCCTTCCTCGCTTTTCTGATCAAACTTCCCATTTCTATCATCTTTGTGAACATAACATCTACTTCCAATTTTTTTAAAATAAATCACATTAGGTTTCTTGCCATACCAGATTTCATACGGTGTCTTCAAAGTTTCTTTCTTCAGTTGTACTCGGTTCAGGGTGAAAACCGCAGTGCTTATTGCTTCTCTCCAAAATGTTTGAGGTACCCTCTTTTCTATCATCAGGGTTCTGGCACAATCTACAATAGATCTGTTTCTTCTTACAGCTATCCCATTTTGCTGTGTTGTTCTCGGTGCAACTATAACTGTAAAACATTCAAACAAATAAACTGATAAACTTAAAACATCATAACACATTTAACACCAGATTTAACATGGAAACCCAAATAGGGAAAAACCATTGTGGGATTTTGGACCCACTAAGAAATATACCCTTCTAGAGTATGCTCGGTAAAAAGAAAATCCTGTTTAAGATTACATACACATTGCTAGATGTGACCCAGTTAAGGGATTTTCCTCAGATCTGTTAGAATCTTCACTTTGTTAGAAGTGACCTTGTCAAAGGATTTCAAACACTCATTCAGAATGTTACCTTGCTAGAGGATTTACAAATAAGACTATTAGGTCCACTTGGTTAAGAGTTTTCTTGTCACTTACAGAATAAATAACAGTAATAAAATATATCTGCAACTTCACATCTGAAATGCTAAAGCAGATTCTATGTGCTCAATGTACTCAAGATAATCTTGTCATAAGACTTATCTTTCTCCTTGCTGGGCTTCTCAATCTATTCTACAATCATCTCTTCAATCTTTTGTACTCGGTAATCACCTCTATAGCATCACTGTGCTTCCAATTTGCCCACCCATTTTGTTCTACAACTATTCTTTATTTATAAACAATTCCTAACCGCTTAATCTCCTTGATCATATTTCCCATGATCAATCTTAGCCATCAGATCATCATACTTGACTAGGTTCATTGCATCCTTCGATCTGAAAAATGTTTTATCACGCCTTGGAACTTTTATTCTTTTCTTGGTACTTGTGCTAGGTTATGTCCATTCAATCTATGCTGTAGATCTGACTCTTGTATTTCCATTGTCATAGATCCTCAACAAACTTCTTGCATGACATACCAATCATTTATACATCTCCAGCTCATTGGCATCCTTCATTTAATAATGCTCTTATTTCATCCAATGCGTTTTGTTACTGCTTGGTTGTTACTTGGTTAATACTAAACTTTTACTCGGTAGACATTCTGCCTTCATTAACCGATATGGATAACCTTAGTGTTACCGACTAGCTCCTTGCTTAGTAACATAGAACAGTATCAAACTTTTACTCATTCTATTGCATGAAATATTTTCTCCTTCTTGTTCAGTCTTTGAATACACATATAAAGGATATCAAAACAACATAATCTTGTCACTGTCTAACTCGTTAATCATTGCCCATTGAATAACTCATTACTTCCCTTCATTCTCATCTTTTCTGTGTCACTTACCGACATCTTTATATTTATCAACATACTCATTAAGATATGGCAACATCATACTAAAATCAGAAAATCAATTGCTTGACATCAATGACAAAATAATATTAAGACAGTAATCATCCTTTATCAATTATATCATATATTTCTAACAATCTTCTCAATCTTATTGTAATGCAAACAATCTCCCCCTTTGGCATTGATGGCAATACCAACTTTAATGGCAATACCAACTTGATTCTTTTCAATTGATTCGGATTCAGATTGCTGTAAAACTATCTATTGTTAACCTTGAGCTGTAAACATCTCCTGTAAACTTTCTCCCCCTGTCATTAGTCTTCTCCCCCTTTGACAACAATGCCAAAAAGTAAAACTAATTCATGATTTCTAACCCTACGAAGTAATTTCCTTGCAGTTAAAACATATACAAATGTATCATCAAAGTCTTGGTCAGAGCAACTTGACTTCAATCACTGTTTCCTCCACATCTTTAGACAACCTTCTAAAGTGTGTAAATCAGCATCATCTCACAAATAGTATTCTATGGAGTCATAGAATTGATGCTTTCAGCGAACTCTATTAGTGAGTACTAGATAGGGGTAGGACCCCTAACTTACTTCTGAGATACTCAAAAGTGTCCCTTGGAAGTGGTTTAGTGAAGATGTCTGCTATTTGTTCCTTTGTGCTAACATATTCTAGCACAACTTTCTTTTCTTGAACTTCTTCTCTTAGATAATGATACTTTATAGAAATATGCTTTGTCTTAGAGTGCATTACTGGATTCTTTGAAATGTTAATAGCACTTGTATTATCACAAAATATAGTTACTGGTTTGGTAACTTTCACATTCATACCTTCCAACAGTTGTTTGATCCATGCTATATTGGTACAATTCAGAGTTGCAACGACATATTCAGCTTCAGTTGTTGACTGTGAAATGCATCCTTGTTTCTTGCTAAGCTAACTCACTAGTCTTTCTCGCAAAAAGAAAGCTCCACCGCTTGTGCTTTTCCTATCATCAATGTTTCCTACCCAATCAACATCAGTATAGACTTTTAGCTCAAAATCATTCCTCTTTTGATATACTAAACCATAATCTTCAGTGCCTCTTAAGTATCTAAAAATTCTCTTGATTGTTGTCATATGGGTTTCTTTGGCATCTACAGAAAATCTTGCAACTATACCTACTACATGTGCTATATCAGGCCTCCTGTGAACCACATATTGCAACTTTCCAATCATATATTGGTAAAGTTTCACATCAATAGATGCAGATTCATCATTTTTTGATAGTTTACAATTAGTAGTCATAGGAGTACTTACAGGTTTAGAATCCTCCATTCCAAATTTCTTCAAGATTTCCTTTATGTACTTGGATTGAGTAATGAAGATCTCATTTTTCATTTGCAGTATCTACAAACCTATAAAATACTTTATTTCACTGATTAATGACATCTCAATTTTTTGCACATTTCATTTCCAAAGTTCTTGCATAAAGAGTCATTTCCACAAAAGATAATATCATCCACAAATATGGCTGAAATCAGTATTCCATTTTCCTTGTCATTCTTCATATACATGTTGTTTTCACTTGTCCTCATAAAACCAATCTTTATTAGATAAGAGTGAAATCTTTCATACCATGCTCTAGGTGCTTGCTTCAAGCCATATAATGCTTTGTTCAACTTACATACCCAATCTTTATTCTTCTCTTCAATAAATCCTTCAGGTTGTTCAATATAAAATTGTTCTTGTAGTATACCATTCAAAAATGTAGATTTAACATCCATTTGATATACCTTGAAATTTTTGTAAGCAGCATATGCCAACAATGTTCTTACTCCTTCAAGTCTTGCTACAGGTGCAAAATTCTCTCCATAGTCTATTATTTCTTCTTGAGCATAACCTTTGCAAACTAGTCTTGCTTTATTCCGAATGGCCTCACCTTTTTCATTTAGCTTGTTTTTGAAAATCCACTTTGTATCGATTACATTTTTCTCATTTGTTCTTGGGACCAGTGTCCATGTTTCATTTTTCTTGATTTGTTCAATCTCTTCAGTCATAGCATTTACCCAATCTTCATTGTTAAATGCCTCTTTTACTATTCTCAGTTCAAATTCAGATATCAGACATGTGTTCTGTCTCAGTTTGTTCCTTGTCATCACTGGATCATCCTTGTCTCCTATAATCTGACTTGATGCATGATTTCTTCTGACATATTTGGCTAATATAGGCTTGGTAGGCTCTGTATGATCTTCTTCATCACTCGGTAACTGAGTATTTTCTTCATTTTCTTCATCAACTTTCTCGGTAGGACTTTTCGGTTGAACATATACAAACTCTTCATAATCTTCTAGTTCTTTGGAATTTCCTTCATCATTTCTTTCTACAAATTCATCAATTTTCACATTTGCACTTTCCACTATTTTGTTAGAAGATTTGATCAGACATTTAAATGCTTTACTTCTAGAAGAATAACCAAGAAATGTTCCTTCCTTTCTTTTCTGATCAAACTTCCCATTTCTATCATCTTTGTGAACATAACATCTACTTCCAAATATTTTAAAATAACTCACATTAGGTTTCTTGCCATACCAGATTTCATACGGTGTCTTCAAAGTTCCTTTCTTCAGTTGTACTCGATTCAAGGTGTAAACTATAGTGCTTATTGCTTCTCTCCAAAATGTTTGAGGTACCCTCTTTTCTATCATCAGGGTTTTGACACAATGTACAATAGATCCGTTTCTTCTTTCAGCTATCCCATTTTGTTGTGGTGTTCTTGGTGCAGACACTTGTCTCTTTATACCATGATCATTGCAAAATAAGTTAAATTCATAAAAAATGAACTCTCCTCCTCTATCAGATCTTAGACATTTCAGTTGCCTTCTTGTTTCATTTTCAACTCTTTCCTTATACCATTTAAACATTTGAAAGGCTTCTAATTTCTCTTTTAAAAACATAAATGACATCAACCTTGAGTAATCATCCACAAATAATATGAAGTATTTATCACCATAGTAACTTTGAACTTTCATAGGACCACAAAGATCAGTGTGCACAAGATCTAGAATTCCTTTAGAAGTGTAGGACTTACTTGTAAAGCTTGATCTTGTCATCTTACCCATCTGGTATCCTCGGCACATTGCATTCTCAGGTTTTTCCAAGCTTGATAGACCGCTTACACGATGATTCTTACTTATTTTGATCAGATTATCAAAATTTACATGACAAAACCTTTTATGCCATAACCAGGTATCTTCTATTTATGCATATAGACAACTATTCCAAGTTGAGTCAAGGTAAAATGTATTACCTCTTGTTTGAGTCCCGGTAGAAGCCAACTTTCCATGTTTGTCATGAACTTTGACAATTCCTTTCTGAAATTCTATTCGGTAACTTGTATTGTTTAACTATGCTACACTCAACAAATTGTATTTCAAACCTTCAACCCAATATACATCATCACATTTAGCATTGTCAAGAAGTGTAATAGAACCTTTACCTTTCACCGGACATGGTGCATCATTACCAAATCTTACATAACCTCCATCATAGTCTTCTAATTTAACAAACTTGTGTTTATCACTTGTCACGTGATGAGAGCAACGACTATCTATGATCCAAGAATCATTATTATTTAGGTGAGATATTAAGGCTTTTTCCTCATACCTTTCTTCATGTGATCCATCTTTGATAGCCACATATACAACTTCCTTTGTCTCAGTCCCATCAGATTTATCATCATTGGATTCCTCACCAGCTACTAGGCATGTCTTTCTATCTCTCCTTCTGAAGTCTTGGTGTCCTCTGTATTGGTTGTCTTTCTGTTTGTCATCTTGGTATTCTCTCTTTTCACTAGATTCTTTGTCAGGACAGTTAAAAGCCATGTCTTATTTTATCACAGTTAAAACATTTCAAAGGTAACTTTCCTTTATACTTACCTTTACCTCTCGGTAACCTTCTGGATAATAATGCTTCAAACTCTTCTTGCTTTCTGATTTCCTCATATAGTTTGTGTACTTCTTCCATGTTTTTGCGAAATCTTTCACTTGCTCCACTATGATTTCCTTCAGTATACTTATACATTCTATCATTGTAATCATCAAATTCACCAAGATGAAAAGAACTGAATGCTGATTCGACTTTATTTACCGAAGACCCACTGTTATCAAAATTGCTTAACTCAAATGCATGTAGCTTACCGATAGTAGCATCCAAAGAGACTAGCATGTTTGGTACAGACCTTAATTCATTAATTGCAAAGACTTGAATGGCATAAGAAGGTAGAAGTGTTCTTAGCAACTTACTTGTTACATCCTTTTCTTCAATAGTTCCTCGTGCTCCTTTGATTTGATTGACAGTTTCCTTTAACCTTGTACTGTATTGGATAATGTTCTCACCTTCATTCATTCTCATGGATTCAAGTTGACCTCTTAGACTGTCTACTTTTTCTCTTTGAACATGTTCATCACCACCATATATAGCTATAAGCTTATTCCACATTACTTTGGCATCATTAAAACCTTCTAGATCATTAAACTCTGAGTCGTTCAATTCTGATGTTATTTCAATCATTACTTGAATATGTTCTTGATTTTTCTTTATCTCTTCCATTGTCATCGGGTAGGTGCTGGGTGCAATGTAATCATTCTCTAGATAATATGTTTCATATTCTCCAATTCCTGATAAGTGTAGCTTCATCCTTTTCTACCATGTGGAGAAACTTGACTTATTCAGCTTTGGTGCATCCCTCTTATACATCTTCAGATCTTGCCTCAAGTTTGTTTAAACTTTTATTCCAGAGTCCAGAGCTCTGATACCAATTGTCAGATAGATGAGAGAGGGGGGGTGAATCTTATCAATACAATTTACAATATATTCATCAGATTCAACCTTGGTAGCCTTAATTGATATGCAACTATGACTATAAAACATTCAAACTCATAAACTGATAAACTTAAAATATCATAACACATTTAACACCAGATTTAACATAGAAACCCAAATAGGGAAAAACCACTGTGGGATTTTGGACCCACTAAGAAATATACCCTTCTAGAGTATGCTCGGTTAAAAGCAATCCTATTAAAGATTACATACACATTGCTAGATGTGACCCAGCTAAGGGATTTCCATCAGATCTGTTAGAATCTTCACTTTGTTAGAAGTGACCTTGTCAAAGGATTTCAAACACTCATTCAGAATGTTACCTTGATGGATGATTTACAAATAAGATTGTTAGGTCCACTTGGTTAAGAGATTTCCTATCACTTATAGAATAAATAATAGTAATAAAATATATCTGCAACTTCACATCTGAAATGCTAAAGTAGATTCTATGTGCTCAATGTACTCAAGATAATCTTGTCATAAGACTTATCTTTCTCCTTGCTGGGCTTCTCAATCTATTCCACAATCAGATCTTCAATCTTCTGTACTCGATAATCACCTCTGTAGCATCACTGTGCTTCCAGTTTGCCTGCCCACTTTGTTCTACAACTGTTCTTTATTTATAAACAATTCCTAACCGCTTAATTTCCTTGATCAAATTTACCATGATCAATCTTAGCCATTAGATCATCATACTTGACTAGGTTCATTGCATCCTTCGATCTGAAAAATGTTTTATCACGCCTTGGAACTTGTATTCCTTCCTTGGTACTTGTGCTAGGTTATGACCATTCAATCTGTGTTGTAGATCTGACTCTTGTATTTCCATTGTTGTAGATCCACAACAAACTTCTTGCACAACATACCAATCATTTATACATCTCCAGCTCATTGGCATCCTTCATTTAATAATGCTCTTATTTTATCCAATGCGTTCTGTTACTGCTTAGTTGTTACTCGGTTAATACTAAACTTTTACTTGTTAGACATTCTGCCTTCATTAAGCAATATCGATAACCTTAGTGTTTACCGACTAGCTCCTTGCTCGGTAACATAGAACAATATCAAACCTTTACTCATTCTAGTGCATGTAATCTTTTCTCCTTCTCATTCAGTCTTTGAATACACATATATAGGATATCAAAACAATCAAAACAACATAATCTTGTCATTGTATAACTCGGTAATCGTTTCCCATTGAATAACTCATTACTCCCCTTCATTCTCATCTTTTCTGTGTCACTTACCGACATCTTTATATTTATCAACATACTCATTAAGATATGGCAACATCATACTGAAATCAGAAAATCAATTGCTTGACATCAATGACAAAATAATATTAAGACAATAATCATCCTTTATCAATTATATCATTTATTACCAACAATCTTCTCAATCTTATTGTAATGCCAACATCATCATGGGAAAATTCAAGGCTCATGGTACAAAACTCCCAAACATGATCACGAGGATCACTCTTACCATAATATTTATCATATTTGGGTATATCTGAATTCGGGGGAAAAGGTATCATGTTTAACCTCCTGTCAAAAGGGTAAGGAAAAAATTCGTTTAAGGAATACCATACTATGGTCCCCTGTTGCATGTCCTACATTTGTCTTTGCAGCATTTGCATTTGTGGTGTAAGAGCAACCAAGGGCACATTTGTTTGCCAAGGGAAGGGTTCTTCCCTTTCGTTATCCCTAGTTTGGCTATGTGTGTGTTCTGGTATGTTTTTCTCAAGTATGTTTTGCTCAGGGTCATGTGCTTCCTCTGCTTCCTCTTCTCTTTGTTGTTCTTGATAAGTATAATTTTGAGATCTTATCCTAAAAATTTTGGTATCGAAGTCTTCAAGAAGTCTAACCCCTTTGCTTCTTAGCATGAGCATGTATTTTTTCATTGTCAGACTCTATGTGTTTCTCCATAAGCTTTTGAAACGAAGGGTTTTCTTAACATTCTTGAAGGAGTTCTTTAGTGATTTTTGTTTCTCCTAGATCGGTGTAATCAAACGGGTTTGATAATCTTTGACCCATACTGGATTCTGGTTGTGGTTCGCTTTGCTTGTTTCATTGAGAGCAAGTGACAACATGCATTTAGTAGAAACATTCCGTGACAAAGGGGACAAAATATTCTTCTTCTTCTTGTTCGGGGGTTGGTGGTTCAAATTGAGCTATGTTATAAGTGATGCAAACTTTGGGGAAGAAAGTTGGATTGATCTTTCCTCCACGATTTAAGCGTTGACTGAATGCTAATTTTTGACAAAAGGCTCTACTTCTCAATGGCTCTTCATCAAATTCCTTTGACTTGTCTTGAAGATATAAGCGCATATGATGAAGAAATGTGCGATGAGATTTGAAGAGTTGGCAATTGATGTAGAGAAATCTATTCCTTTTAGCAAGTTTCTAGGAACTAAGTTGTCATTTCTTCAACTTAGTGCTGTGATGAAGACTTTTTCTTCTCAAAATATGAGGAGTGGTCATACACGGGTGATCAATGGTTTCCTTTGATTTGGTTGGATTATGATACTTTGTTTGAAAACTTAAGCCTACTTTATCCAATGAAATTTTAGATGTCCCCTCATGATATAGTGCGTCAAATGATATGGAATAAGAGTTTCCTGATATGGAAACTCGATTTGACAACTGGTTTTAAACTAGGTAAGTTTTGATGATGGAATCCGTTTAATTGGTGGACATTTTGATCATTGTGATCAGTGTGTGATGATTTTGATCAGTTTGATTGTTCGAAATATTTTCTGATGTTCTGACTTGAGTTTTGCCTAATGAGGTTGAGTGAAGATCCAAAAGGGTATTCAAAACTGATGGTAAATTTTTTTAAGAATACTCAGTTTTGCTCTCAGTTTTTCTCAGTTTTACCTATGCACTAAGACAAAGACTGGATGCGCTAAAGTTTGACTTAGATGCGCTATTTAAAATCATCAATGCGCTAAGCTGCCTGTGTTATGCACTAAACTAGAGTTTTGACTTTTGCGATGGCAGGAATGGTTATGCGCTAATCTGTCTTTAATAAGCACTAATGTTTTGACCTAAAGCGCTACAGTTTGCCTCCAATGTGCAAGGCTGATGTTTCAACGCGCTAATATGCTGCCTAAGAGTGCTAGTGATAAATTTTCAAATGTTCAGATGGGGATGCGCTAGTTTTGAGATTAGTTTTGAGATTGAATGCGCTAAGTTTTAGCCTTGATGCGCTAAAGTTTGCTTCAGATGCGCTAGGATGTTGCTCCTACACGCTAAACTGCTCTGTTTGTTTTGCTTTTTGGTTTTTCTATAAATTTTAATACTTTTCCAACTTTGATGGATTTTTTTTTGAAGTATAAAATACAAACACAGCACAAAAAAGACAACCATTTTTGCCTATTCTAAACAAAGAGTGTATGTTCTGCGAGGATGTGTTCAAATCCCCAATGTTTTCACAAGTTTAGATACTAAAAATACAATTCAGGCAGACTTTTTATTCAAAGGTCATTAACAATACCATATCCAACTAGTCTCGATACTCCTTCAGCTCAAACAACCGTGTCACCCCCTAGGGGGCGCCCGTTTTTTTGCCTTTTGCTAGAAATTAACCCAAAGTGAATTTCTTCACAATTGAGTAGCTATCTTGGGAGATATATGGTGAGTAATCTTGGGGGCAGATTCTTCCCCACCCTTGCACTATGATATTGAAGATGTCTGGATATTGACTTGGCTCAAGGTTTCTATTTCTAAGGTTCGTAATCAAGCTTCATGTTCAGTCGTCAGTGATAAACTCCTTTGGGAGGCTTCCCAACCTTTAGAACAAAGGCTTTACGTATTGTAAAGATACTGGGGGAAGGCTAATCGTTGAGCAAAACTATTGAAGGGACTTTCGTCACCCTCCACTTTTGATTATAGTGGGTTGGAACACTTGGCGATAAAGTCATTTCCCACTTAGGTCATTCCCCTCTCACCGACCATTTAAATGGTGCTCTAAGAGAAACTCGGGAGGGTAGGCCTACTAAAGGTTGTAAATGTTTGAAAATACTGAAAATGTAAGAGTGGTTTGGCTTTTTCGTCACCCAGTTAAGGGGAGAGCATATACCTTCCACTTTCAAGACAAGGCACAAAAGGATTCTTTTTAATCTTACAATTCAGTTGTTTGCTAAATCTATTGGGAGATGTTGCTCCAAAAAGGCATGGTGTTCTTTTTAACTCTGAAATCAATGATTTTCTAAGCTAAGAAATGAAACCTTGGTCAACAAAGCAGATTCTTCAATATGGTCAACAAAAATGAATTCGATAGGGGAAGGATTTCCCTCTTTTGTTTTATCTAGAACTTGAAAACAAGTGAGGTTCTATAACTTATGTAAGAAAATGTAATGGATCCTTTTAGACACCAAAGGATGTTGAGGTTCATTTTAAGACTGCATAAATAAAGTTTGTTTTGTTCCTTTTAAAACCCAAAAATGAAGTGTTTTCTCTTCCTATGAAAGCAAGGTAAGGTTTTGTTTGTTGTTCTTTTTAAGTTACCCAAAAGAAAAATGAGTTCAATTTTACTAATGAGGAAATGAAGGAAACTTTAAATAACTAACTTAACCAATTGAGAAATAAAAAAATTAATCACAAGCCTAAACTTAGTAAAAGAAAATCTCCCGACCATGCAAACAAACGTTAGTTACCTGCAATAAAAACCAGTTAGAAAATAAAATTTACAAGGTGGACTTCTACAAGTCTATTTTTTTTGTCTCTGTTACAATTTTGTTTTTCTCTCCGTGTCTTCTATGCGCTAATATAGAGACTAGATGCACTACAGAATGGAACCGATGCACTATGTTGCTGCATGAATATGCTGCACTGATATTTTAAAGTGCTGAGAGTTATAGGAATTAGCAAAAGTGATTATGCGCTAAGGTTAAGTTGGGATGTGCTAAGGCATGGTATCAATGTGCTAAACAGTGAGCAGTATATGCCAAAGGATAGACCAGATGCGCTAGAGGATGGTATCCACGTGCTAATTCAATTTTTTCGCGTACCTGCAAAGTTAGTCCTGTATCAAAAAAGATTTGATAAATGGGGTTATGCCCCATGGTGGGTTCCAGAAATGTGTGCGGGAAAAGTGGTGTGATGAAACAAAAAATGCAAATTCAGGACTTGTCCACACACCAATGGGACTCTTGGTGCAAGTTATGGAGCTATATGGAATAGCTCAACTTCCCAAGGGATGTTCCATTGTTTTCTATCTCACAAGACCCCTCAAGCCAATGCCTTTTCTTTTAGATCACTGAGAAAAGTGACTTAGGGATGACAATCATGAGAATGAGGGATGCTTTGATCAATCTAACATGAATTTAATCCTAAATGTGCATGATATTAACAAACATGAATTAAAATAACATGTATACGATGATAAGATGAAAGGATTAGTAAGAGAAATATCCTAACATGATATACTAGCTTAATATGATTATTTTATGATGATAGAAATGCTTCTAAAATATTTATTAGATTATTTTTAATCAAAGAGAGATTGAATGCTTGATAAAATGACTAGATATGCTTAGTAAAATGCCTATAAGTATGATGCTAAAGACTTGGATATGAGAATGAGGGCTCTATTTATAGGAAAAAATAGGGCAATGGATGGTCAAGATTGGATAATCTTATCAATGGCTAGGATTGAAAGTTATCAATCCATGCACTCAATTCTCACCAATGAAATTGTGACAATTATCAACATAAGACTGCTTGAGAGGAGATGTAAGAAGCATTAAATTCTTGAGAAGACCTCATGGTTACCTTAGGAGGTAAGGGTTAAGGTTAGGTTAAGGTTACTTGTTGGATAAAGCTTTTACCCAAAGGATAAACTCTTGTGCAAGGGCTAAAGGAATAACCATGGTCAAAGCAATGAATGCTTGATGAGACCCTTGGGTTAGATGTGGGTTGAGTTAGAGAGAAAGTCTCTAATAATGCAAGAAGGTTGAGTTAACCATTAATGGTTTGGAAGACTTTCAAGGTTAACTTCCCTTTGTTTAGGGATGTGACAATATTTAGTAGATGGGTTAGGCTAATTTAGAAGTGATTAGAAGAATCTAGAAGGGGGTTTAGAGAGGAAAGTGGGAGATGTAGGAGAATACAAGTGGATGGAGGGTAATTTTAATTAAAATAAATTGCTTTAGTTCAACAAAAATAGATGCAACTTGCATAAATACAAGTGGGGGATTTAAATAAATAAATTAGATTTATTTATTTGAGGTGAACAATTTAGTTAAACGTAAATTTAATTAAAAAGAGTAGAAAGGGTATTTAATTAAATAAAGTGATTTATTCAATCAAATGTATATGAAAGACCCAAGTGAATTTAATTAAATAAATTGAATAACTTATTTAATCAAATAGATGAATGTGAATGATTTAATTAAATTAAATATAATTAAATAGAGGAATGAGAATAAAATGAACATTAAATATTCACTTAGGAAAGTGGTCATTTTTATACGTCTACAAAAAGAATTTGGGTCTAAACAAAAGAATGAATAAATATTGATTGCTTTACTGAAGTTTGACTAATTTCAAAATTTCCAGGTAAGCCTTGTCTAGCAACTATAAGTATGTATCCCAACCGGTTTTGAAGGTTTCAAATATGGATGCTAGTCCACTTAGTAAGTGTGCAAGTGTTTCCTTCTCTGATACTTTTGTTGGTGTGGGTTTTGCAATCATGTCCATACACTTTCTCTTATGTACACCCAGTGAATCCAATCTTGGACTCACCAATCCTCTAAGACTCCTTGCTCTCCGAATGATTTTATCTCTCTCCTTTTCAAGAACAAAAATTTGATTTTCCAGAGACAAAATTTGACCATCAATAGATGTTGTTAGAGAGGTAAAACTATCAAAAGAATTTGCAATGTTAGCAACCTTATCATACAATTCCTTTAACTTGCCATATACACTAGCTATAAGAATTTATATGTTACAACAGACCCTATAGATATTTGTACACTGTTTCAAACAATTCTCAATAGGAATGAGTTTATCTGCAATTTTCTTCTTTTTGTGTCAATTATTCGGTCAAAGGCAGTTCTCTTAGCCAAAGTGAATCTCTCTAGTGCCTGTCAGTCTGATATCTGCCTCTATTACTCCCTTATCTACAGATCCCTCCTTTAGTAGCTTTTGAGTACCTACCATCATTAATTCAGTGGGACTCATCTCAGTTATTGATTTCTTCTCAACTTGAGAAGTGTCAATTGCCAAAATGTTTGTTGGGGAATCTATATCAACTACCAGTGTAGTCTCAGTTCCCTTTACCTTTACCTCCTTTGCATCGGTGGCTTCGCCACTTGGTGCAGTATCAATTATTATTGGTGGATTATTATCCATAATATTCTCAAGTATCCTGTAAATTGCCTTGCTCAAAAATAGTTTCTATTGGTATAAATTGTACAGTCTCCTTTGTTGTCGATGGTGTCTGTACACCCTTATTCTCTATCGGTATATCCAAAATTTGTTCTGAACTTCCCAAAGTACCTTTCCCTTTTGATTTATCTGGAATGGTGAAAGTTGTTTCCTTAACAAAATCTTCATGAGATGTAAGAAAGTCAGTATTGTTCTGGAAGAATTTGACCCAACCCTCACTGGTTTCATTTACAACCTCATTAACCCTACCCATCATTAGGCTTATTTGTCGGGGTTCGCTACTAAAAAATGTCCTATTAGCAACATCTATACACCTCTTCATTTCTTCATTACTTTTTGCACCACACAAATTCAAATGTTCTACTTCCTTGATCTCTCTATCCCTCTTGACTGCGTCAACTCTTCTAGCATCTAGTTTATTGTACAGAGATAAAGGAATTTCCTTCAAAATTTATACTAAGGCTTTCTTATATATATCTATGTGTAACAAAATTGCCTCTTCTATCTCATTCTTCTCATCATCCCCTAAATCCTCATAGAAGTTACATGCATTCTTCAAAATTTCGTCCTTTGCTATTTCATCAACTAATTCAGCACAGATCATTGGGGGGATAATAGTAACATTACCAGATTTAATTGCTTCATCAATTGCACTTTTCCTCTTCTCTCTGATGGTTGCTGGAGAGGATGGAGTAGGATGCCTCTTCTGAGTAGGTTTAGTTACCTTTCTTACAAGTTTCCTCCTTGGCTCCACCTTCTTCTTTTCTATCGGTGAATAGTCTACTTTCTTCCTTTGTACCCTTTTGAATGCTAGAGGTTGGTTGTCCTCTGAATCAATATCAGAACTGATGGTAGAAATGTAAGTTTCAAGATTTTTTTACCTCTAGAGTACTACCCACTATCGATCCTACCATTGATTCTCCTATCGGTTTGTATCTAGAACCCAGTTCAGTACCTATCCTATGAATGACATTCTGCACAAATGTAGGCATTTAATCTATTTTCTTCTCTCTTCTCTTCCTGTTGAAGCCAATTTTGAATTCAAGAGCCTTTTCATCTAACGTGCCAAAGTGTTTGGTTTTGTCATCCAATGGAGCATCTAACACCATCTTTGCATAAAGATCCAAAATGTTATCATCCACCTCATATCCAAGCTCTGTGACCCATATGGTCCTTGGTTCTACTACCTCCATGAGGGTTTCATCTGTCATCACCATGAAACAGATATCAGTGGAGTACTTCTCCACAATGTGCTTTGATATTCTCTCCCTCTGCCTCATATTTTCTTGAAATGTTTTCAAATAACCCCAAAGTTTCTCATCTCCATCGGTACCAAGACCAGTGGTTGTTTCCTTGATTTTCATACCTACCGGTATGTCATGAGCCGAATGCTTCTTCCCTAGACTAGGTAGCTCATTCATGAAGTAAAGCATCAAACAAACAATGAGATTTCCAAATCTAAAGGTTCCTTTCTTAACACTCTTGATCTTTCCAAGGTTCAACATTAGTTCACTTCTCAACCATTCACACAAGTCATATTTACCATCATTCCTCAGCATCTGATATGCAACATGTATGCATGAACTACCAACAAAATTGAATTGGCTAGATTGAGTGACCTCATAACCGATTATCATGCTTACAAACTTCACATCTGTGTCACTGATTATGTTGATCCTCATAAATTTTCTATCATGGGTTGCGTTGGTGAGCTTCTCAACCTTAGTGTTAGAGATCTTCTTGCCAGGTTCTTGTCTGACCTTAGGTAAGCCGGTGACTGCTTGAATAGCCTCCCTTGTGATCATGTAGGGCCGGTCCAGCCATATGAACTTGTTGTGAACCCTTCTCAGAACCTATCTGATGATCTCATCTTTGAATTCCTGTATGTATAAGATACCAGTTAACCCTAGATCCTCAATGGCTTTTTATTCCAGCTTGATGGTTCTGGAGCTGCCTAGTATCATAGATTGATACATGCCTTTGATTTCCTCTGTTCCTAGATCCTCCAAGGTGCAGTGAATGTATGCCCTTATATCTTCAATATACATCATGTCGTCGAGAACCTTAGAGAATTCTCCAGCTTGTTACTACTTATCAAATTGCCATTAGTTTCATATCCAAAGTCATACTATATTCTAGTTGGTTAGTATTACCGAATCATGCAGTCGGTACACACAGAGAAGTCGGTATGAACACTCTAGTCGGTTACAGAAGAAAGTAGTTACAAAAAACAGTATTCACCGAGCTGTTTACCAAGTAAAGTTTCATGGCTACCGAGTGGTAAAGTTAACTCACCGAGTTGATATTCACTGAGTGAAACATTTTACTAGATACATTGAACCTGGACATGCACATGAAAATGTGTTACAACATCGAGGCACATCTAACTATTTTTGCATTGGAAATTGCATTAGGACTTGTGTATGATTACAAGGTCAATCTAACCTATGAGATATTTTGTTTAGTTATTCATTCGAAGAATCTTTTTGTAAGATCAAAGCAATGAATCAGATCACCGTTGTAAGAGATCTGTACATACAACATGATTCTAGGGTTAAAAAAAAGACATGCAACAAGAAATGTGGAATGTGTGTGTGTATGCATGAAGGAAGACTGTTATAGAGACACAGAGAGGTCATCGAGAAGGTTATTAGTGAATAGTCGAAGAATAGAGTAAACAGAAGGGTTTATCAAGTTTCATTATGGGTTACCAAGGTATGCTACAAGCTAGGTAATCTTATTCAGAGCACATAGAATCTGCTTTAGCATTTTAGATGTAAAGTTACAGATATTTGTAATGATTTTATTGTAACATCTTGAAGTTGTAAGAGAAACCTTTAATAGGGTAAAAGACTCTAACCAAGTCTATAAATTGTAAATCCTTTAACCAGGTGCTACACTCATATAGTGTTGTAAAAATCCTTTAGTAAGGTAGATCTAACTGATCTTGATACTCCTAACAGGGTAAGCTATTAGAAATAGCTAAATGTAGCTCTAACCGAGCATTCTTTATTATTGCAGTAGTGAAGTTGTGGGTGCCATCCCCACCACAGTTTTTCTCTCTAACTAAGAGTTTCTAGTTTTATCTTATGTTACTGCACTATTCTGTTTATGCATAATAGTAAGGTTATTATCAAAGAAACGTTTTGAAGTACTGATTCACCCTTCCCCTCTCAGTACATTAGCTTTCTATATTGGGCCTAACAATTGGTATCAGAGCCTGAATCTTGGAAAAGGGTTTAACTACCTAAAGAGAAAGATCTTAGCAATGGAAGGCTACAAACAATCTCGGAGGATTGTGCATCTTCAAGAAGAGCTGGATAATGAGAATCAAGCGATTGTAGACATGCAGAGGCAAATGCGAAAATCTCTGAAAGTAAGGAGAAGATTATCTGATGACTTGCAAGATTCTTAAGAGGTAGTGGAACAAATCGAGACATCATCTGAGAATAGTATATCTAAAGAGGCTGAAGAAATAATTGGAATGTTGAAAGAGAAGAACAAAGCATTGGTTGATCAACTAAAAGCAATGAAAAGAGAACATGAACATTTCAGTACACAAATGACTGAAAATCTAGATGCATTAAGGATAGTTGAGGATAAAACAAGAGATCTACAAAGAGAGAAACAACAACTTGAAGCTCTAGTATCTGATAAGGAGGATGAAATCATAAGGTTAACTGATATTCAACAAAATATGATAGATCAACTAGGTTATGCACATCATGAAGCAATTCTAAAGAATGATGAAAATCAATCATTGAAACTTGAAGTATCAAGGTTGACTGGTGAACTTGAAACAAAGAAGAAATCCAAAGAATCATTGGAGAAAAGTTATGAAGCATCAAAGATGTTGGATGAGCATCTGAATACAAGAAGACTCTACAAATATGGAGGACTCGGTTACAAAGGAAAAGACTCTACCGAGAAAGGAATTCATACTACCGAGAGAGGAGAATCATCAAATCAAGCTGAAAAAAGGAATAACATCAAAAGAAGAAGCCTATTTGCTACTACTATGGAAATCAAGGTCATACTACCAACATATGCCAGATTAGAAAAGGTAAGCAATCGAATATCTCTAAGTCCAATGGATATTGTTATAATTGCAATAAATATGGTCACACACCTAATCAATGTAGGACAAAGTCTGTTAAACACTATCAGAAGGCAAAATTCAAAGGGTTTTGTAAAAACTGCAATAGATATGGACATAGTAACAAGAAGTGCTAGTTTAAGCAAAAGAACTACATGAAGTATCCACACTAAGCAAACACTGGAGGTTACCAAACTCACACAGATCCTTACCAACAATATACAATAGTACCATGGGATTACAATACAAGGATATGGTGTGAATGTTGTGGAAGATATGGACATATAAGTGCCAACTGTTTTATAAGGTTTGGAATGAACAATTGGAGATCATGGAGAAATCCCAGTATGGCATGTTTTCATTGTCACAAAGCTAGACATTTAGCTGGAGATTGCAGAGATCAACCGAGAAGAGACACTGAAGAGATAAAAGAAAAATTCAAGATGATTTGGAAAAAGAAGGAAATTATGTCTGATGAAGAAAGCACCTTACCTACCGAGTTAGGTGCACCTATTTCAAATTAATCAAGAAAAGGTATGAAGGGACTACATTCTCTAAAAGTTAAATCATAATAGTTCCTATGCTATTATGTATAAAATTCAAAATCTGCATAGTTAAGATGCAATTAGTCAGTTTATATACTATACAGGAAACCTGTCAAGTCGGTGTATACAGGAAACCTGCCAAGTCGGTTAATAAAGAAAAGTTGGGTACTAGGTGAAAACAAAAAATGGAGTAAATCAGTTAAAGGTGAACCGAGTGCATTTAATATCTTGACCTAACTTGCACGAAGACCGATAAGGTATTTTTGAGTACTTAAAAGTGTTTTCATGGTCATTTTCATTCACCCAAGTTTTCGAGAAGCAGAGCAGAGCAAATCAAAGCGATCAAACTTCATTCAGAGCAAATTTTGAGGTATTTACATCAATCTGTTCACACTGTTTAGCTGGTTTCCGATCTAGTCAAATTGCTATTGTCTACCGAGTGTAAACCCTAAGGATAACTTGTTGAATCTTACTTGAGATCTACCATGGTGCCCAAGATCCAAGACCCTATAGTTGTCCAAAATGTGGAGAAGCCCTCGCTGAAATATTCCCTAACTCCAAAAGTTGCCTAAGAACCGGATGATAAAACTACATTTTCACTCATCCCGGATTGAGTCTTGTTGATAGAAGATGTCAGATTCTTTACCAAATGTCGTGTTGAGGAACTCGGTCATGTAGAGATTAGTGACACATATGATGAACTGTGCACTGATGGCAAACTGGATAGCAAATTTGAGCATATCAGAATCAAGGGATTAACTGAAGCCCTAGTCTATCCTCGTGTGTTCAAACCCCAGTGGGTTAAGTTTGTATTGAGTAGAGTACATGATGATTTCATGTGGCTACAAGAGCAACCATTCAAGATCACAAAGGAAGTCATTCACCTGATCACTGGATATCCAATCTACGATCATGCTCATGCACAGAAAATGATATCACAAAAGGAGCTAATCAGTCTAACCGGAGTAGAATCCGATTACCGAGGACTAAAATTGAATAATGTCATTGATGCTGAACTAAAATTTGCAATCAAAGTTATTGGTTACTGTTTCTTCCAATCTGCAAGGGAAAACAATGTACCATGTGTTGCAGTGGACTTGGCCTACAAAATAGTAAATAAGGGAATGAAAGTAGACTTATGTGAAGTACTACTAAAGAACTTTTTTGAGAACTTGAACACAATAAGGAAGCTGAAGAACAACAACTTGGCAAACACACTAAAGTTTGGTTCACTACTTGTATGTATGTTTTTCTATTTTGAGAAGTTCTTTCCCTCAGTCGGTAAAGTAGTATGGGAGCTACACCGACCTATCACCCATTAGATCAATTATTACATCAAGAAGTTAGGAGATAACTTTAATGATATCATGGATGATTACTTCAGAAAATTCCAAGAGAAAATGCACAACAGGTACAGGATACCACCATAGCTGGTCGAAAAATACAAGGACAATATATGTTTTGAAGTCGACACTGATTATTGCTATGTAAATGCTGTTGAATCGAGGACTCAGTCGTTGCAACCAATGGGTTATGAAATTGATTATGATATCACAGAGCAACAAATTGATGCCTATCTATCATTGCCAAGGCATGCAACTAAACTAAGGTATGGAACCTATGAAGAGGTGAAGGAGAAAGTAAAAATGAGCATTGTAGTTCCTAAGGCTACAAGAAAAGCTACAAAGATGATAAAGGCTTTATCTGACAAATTCGGAGAAGAATCCTCCTCCACACCTATCAAAGGCAATCTTGCCATAACTGAGGAAGAATCAAAAGCATAGGAGGCAGCAATAACATTGAGCATAGAGTTGCCAAAGGGAAAAGTTCTAAAAAGAAAGAAACATGACATCACAAAGACCCTACCAACTCCACCAACAAAGAGACCCAACACCAGAGCATCAACTGCATCACCAAGCCAGAAACAAAAGACTATTGCCATTCCTAAGGTAACTAAGACCTACAAGAAATCTACTCGGATACTCATTTTGGCAAAAGAGTTGAGTGATACAGAGTTTGATGATACAAACAAATTCCAGGTTGTGAAAAGCAAAAAGGTAAACATTCACAGTGTTGAAAACTTTTGTGCCAATCTCAAAGAATACGGTGGATTTGCAGGATTCAGATATGTTAAGTATGAGTCTAGGAATAATGATGAGAAATGACAGATTGAAGAAGCTGTCATATGTACACTTCTGAAGTTTCGGTTAGCACCATTAGAACTAGCAAAGTCACTTTCGAGTGAACTCTACTCACATATTGACAACAGATGGAAATATGCAATGGATTCGGAGAGACAAATAAGAGAAAGAAGTCTAGTCCATCTATTTCCTGACATGTCCGTAGCTTAAATCAAGGAGCATTTGTCCACATACAATTCAAAATTTCTTGTGAAACAAAGAGCCAAGTGGCAAGAGATCTTCAAACAAAAGGATGTCGATGAACAATCTCAAATTGAAATTGTTGATTTCACCGAGTAAGATCCAGATGTCACCGAGCAAGGTCTAGACCCGGTTGACACTATACAAATTGATGAAGATGTAATGGATAAAGCAGCATCAGAGCAGGAAATGATTGAAGGCACCACTTATGCAAAACTTGTCTCTAGTGAATCTATCTTGGAACAAGTCAATCCTTATCCGTCGGAGAAGCCACCAGTCTCAACCAAAGCTCCCAAGGACACTGAGCAAGCTACTGAAGGCAACAAATCTAAAGCTGCAGGTGACACAACCAAAGACCAAATGTCTCAAGCATAGACAAGCACTGCAAATATTACAGCTGAGACCCCTAGCACCGAACCACCCAAAGACACTACAACTACTACAGGAACAGACCAAAGTGTTGCATCTACTAAGCAACCTACCGAGGGTCAGCAAGCCTCACAAGCACTTGTCTTAGTGCCACAGACCAAAGGCAAAGAGAAGAAGGTGAGAAAGCATGGTTTTAAATTTGACTTATCTAAACCGATCGTGTTTCCCAATGTCAACATTTCCAAATTGAAAGGGCAAGCACTCATTGAATTCGGTGAACTATGCAAAGCAAAGGCCAAATAGGAGAAGCAACTGGCCATACGAAAAAAGAATAAAGTACTTCAGAAGGTTAGGACACTACTCACAGAAATGCTACCATCAACAATAGTGTCAACCGATGCAGCCATCCATATTCAGTTGGATGAACTCCTTAATCAGATTGAAACATCTAGAGTTGATGCATCCGAGTACTTAAGCAAGCTCAAGGATAAAGAGCTCACAACAAAAATGATAGAGGAAGTACAAAAATCAATTGTTGTTGGCAAGGTAAAACTTGTCAAATTCATTGCTGAGTTGTCCCCTCAACTCAAGCACATTCTTTATTTATTCCAAAAATTGTGTACATTCTCTTTATTTATTAAAGACATCAAAAATAAAACTGATACAACTAAGAAAGAGATCACCGATCTCTCATCTAAGTTGACCACTGAGCCTAATTCAGTTCAGAATTTTTACAAAAAGCTACAACAGCTCATGGCTCAACAGTTAGAACTGAGGAATGAAGAGCATAAAATTAGGATGGATATAATGACCCTTCAAACATTATTCCTTCATCATCTATCATCAATACAGGAGTAGCTCAACTGAGCTACAAGCTTATCAACTACACAAGAGGGGAGCACTCTTGATGGCCTGATATCACTCTTATCTGATATTCAAGCTCAAAATTCATTAATGGAAAGTCTCAAGGACTCACTCTCGGTCGCCCTCACCGACACCCGAACCAAGTATAAGACTATTTTTGATCAGTTACCACCTCCGAATGGAAATTAGGTTTTTAATGTTTGTCAAAAAGGGAGAGTAATTTTATGATACTACATAGAGGAAAGCCCAGCAAAGGGGGAGTAATTCTACACTTGGAGAAGTAATACAATTTTGAGTATTGTATACAAGGGGAGTATACCGAGCAAAATATACAAAGCATTCAGAGCACACAAGAACAGAACAGAACCGAACATGCAAAATTCAGAGTTATGTACAGAATAATGATAAGGGGAGTATATCTGCATATACTATTGACTATTGTACATATTGTCAAGTATATAGTTTTTGAGTTATGACTTTGTAAGTAGTTTTTGTCAAACATCTCAACTAATGTCAAAAGGGGAGATTGTTACTACTTATCAAATTGCCATTAGTTTCATATCCAAAGTCATACCATATTCTAGTTGGTTAGTATTACTGAATCATGCAGTCGGTACACACAGAGAAGTCGGTATGAACAGTCTAGTCAGTTACAGAAGAAAGTAGTCACAGAACACAGTATTCACCGAGCTGTTTACCAAGTAAAGTTTCATGGCTACCGAGTGGTAGAGTTAACTCACTAAGTTGATAGTCACCGAGTGAAACATTTTACCATATACATTGAACCTGGACATGCACATGAAAACGTGTTACAACATCGAGGCACATTTAACCGTTTTTGCATTGGAAATTGCATTAGGAGATTGTGTATGATTACAAGGTCAATCTAACCTATGAGATATTTTGTTTAGTTATTCATTCAAAGAATCTTTTTGTAAGATCAAAGCAATGAATCAGATCACCACTGTAAGAGATCTATATATACAATATGATTCTAGGGTTAAAAAAAAGACATGCAACAAGAAATGTGGAATGTGTGTGTGTATGCATGAAGGAAGACTGTTACAGAGACACAGAGAGGTCACCGAGAAGGTTATCAGTGAATAGTCGAAGAACAGAGTAAACAGAAGGGTTTACTGAGTTTCATTATGGGTTACCGAGGTATGCTACAAGCTAGGTAATCTTATTCAGAGCACATAGAATCTGCTTTAGCATTTCTGATGTAAAGTTACAGATATTTGTAATGATTTTATTGTAACATCTTGAAGTTATAAGAGAAACCTTTAATAGGGTAAAAGACTCTAACCAAGTCTATAAATTGTAAATCCTTTAACCAGGTGCTACACTCATATAGTGTTGTAAAAATCCTTTAGTAAGGTAGATCTAACTGATCTTGATACTCCTAACAGGGTAAGCTATCAGAAATAGCTAAATGTAGCTCTAACCGAGCATTCTTTATTATTGCAGTAGTGAATTTGTGGGTGCCATCCCCACCACAGTTTTTCTCTCTAACCAAGAGTTTCTATGTGACCAAAATATATGTGTTATGGAGTGAATCATGTATGATTGTTATCTATTGATTTTAGTTTTATCTTATGTTACTGCACTATTCTGTTTATGCATAATAGTAAGGTTATTATCAAAGAAAAGTTTTGGAGTACTGATTCACCCCTCCCCTCTCAGTACATTAGCTTTCTATATTGGGCCTAACATGTATGCCCTTATATCTTCAATATACATCACATCATCGAGAACCTTAGAGAATTCTCCCACAGAGTCTTCCTTCATATCTATCTGGGGAACCTCCTTGAAGACGGGTATCAGCCTATCCTTGACTTTGACAACTAAAGATCAAGATGTCATTTTTTGAAGAAATATCTGAAAGTGAACGTCGGTTGGAAGATTGAGTGCTTCTTAGATACCTGCTAGAAATCCTTCCAGAATTCCTTTGCTTCTCTCTTAATTGCCTGAAATTCGTCTGTAGTTCTCTCTGAATGCTTCAATGCTGGGTGAGTGAAGATGAATTCACTTTCCCCTTTTATCAGCAAATAAACCTGTTGGCTTGATGATGATTGTAATGAATTCATCATATGTTTTCATTGATGAAACACATACACACATATGTTCATATTATCTACCAGTATAACTTCAAAGTTGTTTATACTACAACTGGTATACTAGAGGTTTATATCTAACCAGTACTTGGTGACAACCGGTATATGTAGATATGCATAGAGACAACCAGTGGATCTACATAACTCAGCATCAATAGGGAGATCCTGCATAGATTATTACAGGAGCATGAAGGATAATGGTTTATATGTTTAACTCCAACCGGTATTGATTGTTCCAACTAGTATTCATTGATTGTGTGATTTGTTATCACAAGTCATGATGAGTTATACTTACCGACAAATTTTGGGGGTATTTTTGTGATGAGTTATGATCACTTGACCAGATACATTGCACCTAGCTAATTGTGTTATGATTTCTAGAGGTCGACATGAAATCTAAATGTCTATTTATTGGCATTGCAATGAATTATCTTGTATGAGCAAAAGTGATATGTTATGTGCGAAGGGAGAAGTGTTAAGTCACAAAGTATGTTGGTAAAGAAGTGTTAAGTGCACAAAAGAGGATCTATACAAGCAAGTTGTGCTATTACTAGATCACATCACCTGTTATTTTCTAATCACTGCAACAGTCAAATCCCCTAACCAGGTAAGCTCTAACAAGATTCATTGTTCAAATCCTCTAACTAGGTGATCCATTAGTTTGGATTCTAAAATCCTCCACCGAGGTTATTCCTTACAAGGTACTACCTTTTACAAGGTATAGCTTTTAACTAAGCTTTGGCATCTTTAATAGGATTGGCTCCTAGCAGAGCATTATGTAAACCCTAATTGGTCAGTTATCTATTACTGCAAATTGTTAACTTCTAAGTCCCATCTCATCGTGGTTTTTACCTATTTCGGTTTTCCACGTATAAACACATGTTATGGTGGATTTTTTACTTATTATGGATGTTGTTATATCATTTTTTATTGCATGCATATTGTTTAACAACCTTGCTAAGTTTATCTACAGGTCAGTGTTTAAAGTAGCTTTATTTTTGGTGTCACTAATTCACCTCCTTCTCGGTGCTTTACAAGTCCATCAATTGGTATCAGAGCCTAACTTCCTTAAAGCCTAATCTCTTGCAACAAAACCCTCAAGCTACTATGGGGGATATGAGCTACTTTGAGATGGCTAGAGAGCTCGAGGCTAGTAGGAATAAGGTTGAAACCCTAAGGATCAAACTAAAAGCTTCTCAAGTCAAAAGGAGAGAGCTAACTGAACAACTATTTAGAAATATCTGATAATAGTTCTTCAGATGAGGTGAATATTGATGCTTTAGTTGAGGAGGTTGAAAAACTAAACAGTGAAAAGCTAAATATGAGGGGAGAGCTAGAAGGTCTTACTATCTGCATGAGTCAGAAACTGGAAGCCAAAAGAGCTGCTAAAGATCTCATCAAGGAAAGCGGTCATGAGATTGTCAAGATCAAGCGAGAGAATGCTACCTTGCATGAGCATGTGAATGCAGAAAGAGAAGAAAAAGAGAACCTACAACTAGATCTTGAATTAGCATCATCTCTAAGAGAGAACTTGTCAAAACATAATGAAGATCTCACTAGATAGCTTACTGAAGCAAATGAGAAATTAGAGAAGTTCAACATAAGTTCTATTTTGTTGGAAGAACAAATTCAATCACAAAGCATGAATGGTGATACCTCTAGACTTGCTTTTCACACATCTGAAAAAGGTGAATCCTCTGGTACCAAGAGAAACACCCTTAAGAACAAATTTGCTCCTAAGGTCAAAAAGTCTATTGGTAGGAAGGTCTTTAAACCCGTTTGTTTTGTTTGCCATAAACCTGCTCACACTACAAATGTTTGTAGAAATAAACCTAATGGAAATGCAAGCTACAATACTAATGCTAGGTATGTGTCCAAGAAATTTGAAGGTCATTGCTTCACATGCAAAATGTATGGATATAGATCAGTTGAGTGCAAATATGGAGATAATAATCTTGTACCGCATATGCATCTAAGACCAAATAGAAATTGGATGAGAAATTTTGATAATCGGGTCAACATGAACTAGAAAAGACCCTATGGCAACCAGTTTAGTCCATTTGAGATGGAAAAGGTAACAAATGTCATTTGTACCATCTGTAACAACTTTGGTCATGTGGCTATGAATTGCAGAAGAAGAACTGGGACAGGTAATGCAGGATCTTGGAAATAATATGGTATGGTATGCTATCATTGTCACAAACTCAAACACTTGGCAAAATTCTGTAGATCCAAAAAGACCAAATCATTCAATCTTTCTAAAGATCAGAAAGGAAAGCAGAAAGTTAATGTTGAAGAAACCAGAGAAGAAATGAATCGAATATGGAAGAGGAAGAGTGATCACTCACTTGGAGAAGAAACTGTTCCTTCACCCAGTGAAGAGAATCTTGCACCAGTGAATTAAGCCTTTTCAATGTGGCTAAGGGGAGCATGATGGTAAATCCACTTCCGGACTCCTTGATATGAATGAGTGGTAAGAGAAATTGAATGCATGAAATTTTGATAACTTTTTGTCAATCGATTATCAACCGGTTTTACATCTGTATCATTAAGCGATGTAATTGGGGTTTGTAACCCTAATGGGTGAGCATTTAATGCAGTAAGTAAAAAGGATAAAAGTGAGTTTTCACTTTGTTAGTTTTACCCTAACACATATGAGAAATAATTTTTGAGCGCTTGCAGAACTAAGAAAGGATTGTTGGTTGATGTTTGTTTAAGTTGCATTGTGATTTGTGTAATCAAGTTGATTTGAATATTGGAGAAGACTGAACTGGTGTGCACTTGGGCATTCAACTGGTAAGAGAGGCGGCATGCATGAAATAAGGTATTTCTTTGAAAAATCCTGCTTCGAATCTAGTTTATCTAGAATGGCATCATCTTATAAACCAGTAGAGAGATTAATGATTACATATGAACCTATGTAAGTTGTTGAAGCAGCTCAAATTGTGTCGTATAATGCATTGTCACAAGTTCCTAGTGGTGTTATAGTGAAAGGAGATTTATCCAGCTACATTAATTGGAAGATGGAGGATTTAGGATCATTGTTGATATATACTCAGTTAAAATCCCTTTGCGATGAAAACAGAAAGATTCAATCAAAATATATTAGGGTTTATGAAAAAGTTTTTCATAACGCAACTTACTTTCTTGAATATTTTGAACAACATATTTGAATTATTTTGAGTCGAGTTCATGGGGAGAATATGTATTTAAAAAGGAATCATACTATAACTAAGGAAGTCATTCAAGTTGTAACTGGTTTTTACTCAACCGGTGAAGTACCTGTGCTAAGGCATATTTCAAAAGAGACAATATACACTCTAACCTAATCAAGATCTGATAAGCATGCTTTTTTTGTCAATAACATTAGGGATCTAGCGCTAAAGTGGGCAGCTATGGTTATAGGCTACCGGGTATTTTATTCTAGCAGATTAAATAGTGTTCCACCAGCAGTGGTGCATACTGCTTACAAGATGATAGCTGAAAATACTAATTATGACCTATGTGAGGCCATAAGGAGCCAATTAATGTTAAATCTCTAGTCTATCAAGAAGGACAACAGGTTCAATTTTCAATTTGGATAGTTATTGATTTGTTTATTCTTCTATTTCTAGAATTTCCTACCGAGAATAGGTGATCTTGAATGGTCTAAGGATCTACTGATATCTGCCCAGATTAAGAACAGTATCAAGGCTATGAAGAACACCTTTTCTGCAGCAATGAACAAATACTTCAATGAATTTCAAAAGAAAATGAGCATGACATTAAGATTACCTGAGGATGTGGTAAAACACTTCGCTAAGGACATTGTTTTTATAGTTACAACTGATTTCTATTTGATAGAGGCAATTGAGCCTAGAGAAGAAGAAATGGAAGATATGAGTTATGAGGTTAACTATGACTTACTGATTGGTTATGCTAATAACCTGTTAGCATTTCCAAAGGATAAAAAGAAGGCAAAATTGGATATTGTTGAAGTTCAAACTGCACAAGATGAAAACGATATTGTTCCTACCATGAGTGGTAAAGGTAAGAAAAAGAAGGCTGAGCAAGCACCTCCGGTAATGAAAAATACAAGAGTGACACAAAGTGTGCGAACCAAAAAAGAACTGAGACCTAAAGTTTATACAAAGAAGGAGAATGAATCAAAGAAAAGAGGTCAGAAACTAATTCTCCAAGAATAATTTGAAGGTACTGAGACTGAGGAAGAACCCAAGGAGATGAAAGCAACTAGTAAAACAACTAAACCAGTGAAGGGAGTGTCGAAGGAAACTGTGCCTTTTGATATCTCAACTTACAAGCCTGAGACTATATTTTGAGAGAATAGTAAATACATTAGGGAGAAATAGATTTGATAATGTCAAGAATCATTCAGTAGGTAATCAATTATTTGTACCATTATAATAGATTACCTCATGATCTTGAAAATGATATCTCTTATTCCTTGTATATTATTATTTTTAATAAATGGGAGGAAGCTGTAAGGAAGGAAAAATAAATTATAGATGAGATATTTGTGCAATATTTTCTTAAATTGTCCAAAGATGAACTAAGTGTGTTGGTTGATTAGTACAAAGTTCATTTTTCTTACAAAACAAGAAGATTGAAGCTAATTAGTGGAAAGAGGCAAATTGTTGAGACTGAGACTCATCAGATAGCTTGTAACATCCTATGGATGGAAGAGATTATACATTCTTCTAAGGATGAACAAGTTATTGTTGATCGACCTGAAATGGATGAAGAAGAGATTGTACAAGCTGATGTTGTCTATCTTGTCAAGAAGAAGGATGACACTACTATTCAAGTTGTTTATGATGTTCAGGATACAATTGATCTATCTAGAGACATCATTGTACTAGATATGGAGCCACCTAAAATCACTAACTCATAGTTACTACAATTGAGAAACTGACAACTCAACCAGAAGTGGATATTCTACCAGAAAAAGAACAATCTGAGAAACCCCAATCCCCACCGGTTTCACAGAATACCCAGAAGGAATCTAATGAAAATGTTGACACACAGACTTCTGAATAGAAAATGGAGAAAGGACAAGAGAAAGAAATTGTTGAGGTAACATATTCTGAATCAACAAAATTTTTAGTCATACAGAAGATTGATGAAGATGATGATGACTCATTAGGCATCTCAGGGCCTATAAATGTTGATAATATGAGTGCATCTAAAATGATGAAGATTGCAACTATCATGCAATCTAGAGCACATAAGAAGAGACTTAAAGAGTAAAGAATGGAAGTTGAAACAATTCAGAATGCAGTAGATATTCTATCAAGTCTACTACTGGAAACTTCTATAGGACATCTGACAACTCCTATTAGAAAACTTGGTTAATTGGTTGCTCATGCATCTGACCAAATTAAGTCACTTGAAGAAGCATCACAAACTTATGCTGAGAAGAGTTACAGGAAAAAGTATGGAGAACAACTTATGAAAGAGATTGATTCAGGAAAAATTGCTCTATCTTTTAATAAAGATTTAGTAAGAAAAGATATTGAAACAGGAGGAAAATATCTCACATCTACTTCTAATGTTTCATTCTTTTATTCTGATATCATTAAAAAACAAATTGAAACACAACAAGAGCTGGAAAAGATATGCAATGCATATGTACCACTTCAGGACTCTATTTTTGCTTTTAACAAATCTGTGGATGATTTGCACAACAAGTTGGATACCTATGATCTTGAGAAAGAAAAAAGTCTTCAGTCATTGAAGGAATTGAAAAGTCTACTCACATCCCAAGTGGACATACTATAGAGAGCCTACACAAATGTAGAAGCTATTTTAGAAACTCCAGAAACACGTACACTGGATTCCATGGAAGAGTTCCATACACAGATTACGTCTACACTTGAGTACACTGAGAACGTGCTGGAGACATAGAAAAATGCCATATCATAGTTGAAGAGGAACTTTAATGTTATTTTCATGAGACTTGCATATGCATGAATCTTGGTTCAATTTTTCAAGTTTTTGTAAATGTAAAACATTGTGATACAAACTTTTCTATATATATATATTGCTTTTCAATTTGGCATTGTTGTCAAAAAGGGAGTAGAAATATGTATGTGTTTTTTAAAATTTTGTATGATGTATGTAGTAAGGGGGATTATGTGTATATGTGTGAAAACAAATTTATTGTAAGCACACTTAGCGGTAATATTGTAAAAAATTTCTAAGTGTTGCCATCAATGCCAAAGGGGGAGATTGTTGGCTTGATGATGATTGTAATGAATTCATCGTATGTTGTCATTGATGAAACACATACACACACATATGTTCATATTGTCAACCAGTATAACTTCAAAGTTGTTTATACTACAACTGATATACTAGAGGTTTATATCTAACCGGTACTTAGTGACAACTAATATATGTAGATATGCATGGAGGCAAGCAGTGGATCTGCATAACTTGGCATCAATAGGGAGATCCAGCGGAGATTATCATAGGAGCATCAAGGATAACGGTTTATATGTTTAACTCCAACCGGTATTGATTGTTCCAACCGGTATTAATTGATTGTGTGATGTGTTATCACAAGTCATGATGAATTATCCTTACCAACAAGTTTTGGAGGTATTTTTGTGATGAGTTATAATCACTTGAACATATACAGTGCACCTAGGTAATTGTGTTATGATTTCTAGAGGCTGACATGAAATCTAAATGTCTATTTATTGACATCACAATGAATTATCTTCTATGAGAGAAAGTGATAATGTTATGTGCGAAGGGAGAAGTGTTAAGTCATAGAGTATGTTGGTAAAGAAGTGTTAATTGCACAGAAGACGATCTATACAAGCAAGTTGTGCAATTACTAGATCACATCACTTGTTGTTTTATAATCACTGCAACAGTCAAATCCTGTAACTAGGTAAGCTTTAACAAGCTTCATTGTTCAAATCCTCTAACTAGGTGATCCATTAGTTTGGATTCAAAAATCCTCCACCAAGGTTACTCCTTACAGGGTACTACCTTTTACAGGGTATAGCTTTTAACTAAGCTTTGGGATCTTTAATAGGATTCGCTCCTAGCAGAGCGTTTTGTAGACCCTAACCGGTCAGCTATCTATTATTGCAGATAGTTAACTTGTGAGTTGCATCTCACCATGGTTTTTACCTATTTAGGTTTTCCACGTATAAACACTTGTGTTATGGTGGATGTTTTACTTATTGCAGATGTTGTTATATCATTTTTTATTGAATACATATTGTTTAACAAACTTGTTAAGTTTATCTACTGGTCAGTGTTTAAAGTAGTTTTGTTTTTGGTGTCAATGATTCACCCCCCCTCTTAGTGCTTTACAAGTCCATCAAAACCCTAATCCTTCACTATCATAATGCTTTGCAATCTACCCTACCGTATGTCAGTTTCACAGTCTTATGTCGGGTGAACCTTCATGAATGATGAACATAACTCACTAGATCTCTTTAGATCTCCTCTAGGGAATTTGCAAGATTTGCAATGAGTTTGCAAACCCCTAAGGTTTATACCTCAGTTACTGGGGGAATTTCCTATCGGTGGAGGAATGATCTGTTCTATTGATGAGGTTACCAGAGTAGTAGCATCTCCACATGATCCTTCATACTTTCTAACCCATCTCTTGGTGTGATCTTGTTGTATTTAATCTACCTTTTATTTTCCTTTCTAGTTTGTTTTATCATTGCTAACCAATTGAGTCTTGCTTCTGTAGTACTTAGCAATATAACCTATTTTGTTGCATGCATAACATGTAACATTGTTCTTTTGAATTTGTTTGACATATTCGGTGTCAGTCCTTGACCTACAATGATTAGCCAAATGTCCAAACTTTCCACGTGCATGACATTTAACATTCATTCTGTAGTCTTCTGACTTATGACCAAACTTCTTGCAATTTGTGCATTGACATGGAACATAATTATAGTTTTAATTTTCTCTATTTCTACATTGTTTAGCCATATGCCCAAATTTATTACAAACAAAGTATCTACCATTGAATTAATAAGCATTAGATTGCCTTACCGGATTCCTTTATTCTGATGAGTTCTGCATATTGGTTGTCTGATCTTTATTCGTAGTACTGGAGCTTTCACCTTGTACAAATCCAAGTCCTTTAGAATCATCACTTTGCCTTTGTCTTTTCAATAAGTCATCAAGTTGTGCAGCACTAATCCTAAACTTCTCTTTGTACTCACTTGTAGTAGTCAGATCATCTCTCAGAGTTATTACTTGTCTTTCAAGTTCTTGTTCATTATTCCGGGATTGTACCAAAATAGTTTTCAGTATATCATTCTAATGAGCCAATCTATCACATTCTTTATATTTGTTCGTCAAAGATGTAGCAATATTTTCTTCCTTCTTCTTTATGTCCTCAATATCCTTTGGCATCCTCATAGTCAGGTCTTGTATTTCATTTTGCATGAGCATGTTTTCATGACTCAGCTTCTGACATTGTTCCTTGAGTGCACTATCATCATCCCGTTTTTGCAAAAGTTCTTTCCTCCTAGCTTGAGCTTATGATAACCTTTCTTGTAGGACAAGAATGAATTCATTTGTAGAATTCAGTTCATCTTGCAATTTCAATTTCTTCATCCTTTCAACATCATAATCCTCAAGAGCCATCTCAAGTTGCTTTTCCATAGCCATGCCTAAAGATTCTAGTTTCAGGATCTTCCTCAAGTTGTTAAAATTCTTCCGAGGTACAAGGCTCTGATACCAATTGTTGGCATCGAATAACACTAAGAAGGGGGGGGGGGGGTGAATCGGTGTTTTTTGGGTAAGATAAGATTTTATGCTTTTATACCATACACATATAATTGGGTAAATGAATAAACATATAACTTGAAGCAAATAAATCATCCACATGAATGAACACCATAACACACAAAATTTGTACATGGAAAACCTCAAAGAGGAAAAACCATGGTGGGATTTATGACCCAAAATATCAATTCACTGGCCATATGAAAGATATTACATAGAGAGGGGTCTTGGACAGGCAGGAAGGCACATTGCCTAGAGCACACTGCTTGTCACTAAAGAGTCTCATTGATTATAAGCTTTTTCTAAAATAAAACAACAATGATGAACCCACAAAATGTATCTCCTATGCCAAAAAGAGTTTTGGTTATAGCTCTGCTCTGTACCGGTTCATAAACCTTGAACTCTTCTATCGGTATCTCCTTCCCTCCAAGAATGCCTTACAAAAAATCTATAGATCATTGCATGATATAACATTCGCATACATATGATCTACATACGTATCCTTTACATATTCACATTTTATTATCATTACTCACAATGACCTAAAAAACTAACCTATGTACCATTTACAAACAATATGCCTTATGTCGGCTTACAATATAAAAGATATACAATGTCGGCCTTATACAATAATTACAAAATAATTTTACAAATAAAACTTTCTTGATGTCAACTTCCCTGAAGTGCTGGTTGCCGGTGCTGGTGTTGGTGTCGGTGTCTGCCGGTTGTAACCCTGGATGCTCAATGTCGGTGTCTGTCGGTGAATGCCTCCTAATGCCAGTATATGACTTCCATCTAATCTTGTTACCATATATTATCTTGTTTCCATCAATGACAACAAAATGAATCCAATGAGTGTCAATTACCAACAATTCCACCATGGTTGTTTGACTTGGGGTTCAAGTTGCTTATGACTGGCAATGTGATGATCTTATTTGCAATAGTTCTCGAAATGCAGTTTCCAAGGTTTATCCCAATGGTGTATAGGTTCTTCAATATGGGGGAGGTGGAGTGTTAGTGTGGCCGCCTTGATTATTGTTGTTGTTCCCTCAGTAGTTGTTGTTGTTCTCTCGATAGTTATTACTATTGTTGGCACATTGATAATTTCTAGTGCCTTGATTGGCACTTCGTTGATCATTGTTAGATGATGTGTTACCTAATAAAGTCAACACTAGTTGTTTAGACTTTATATTGTTGGCATCGACTACACCATCATTAACAACATCTTTGTTTCTAGTCGAAAACTTGGACTTGTCAAAGTTGTTGTTATATTGATTTCTATAGGTGTGGTTGTTGTTTGAACTAACACTTAGAGAATTTTAAGGTCCCCTTTTTTATCGATGCTTCCTCTACTTGGATACCATTCTCTATCAATTTTGCAAAAGATGGTATAGATTGTAGTTTGAGTTGATAACTCATTTCATCATTTAAATTATCTATGAATGTTTCCATCTTTTCCTTTTCAAGTACATCTCATAGGTACCTTGAGACCATGCGCCTCCATTGTTGTAGGAGAACCATGAAGGTTTCATTGTTCTTTTGCTTCATATTTCATACGTCAAGCATGGTGACCTCATGTTGGATATTGTAGGAGTATTGTGTAATACGTTTATTCACCAACTCATCAAATGATCGGATGGGAGGTGTGAGTTTTGACAACCACTCCATTGTTTTCCCTCCCAAAATTCTTGGGAATAGCCTCATAATGTATGTATCATTGTGATAAAACTCCAAGCTCATAGTACAAAATTACCTGACGTGATCACAGGGATCACTCTTACCATCATATTTGTCATACTTTGGTATATCTAAATTTGGTGGGAAAGGTACCATGTTTAACCTCCTATCAAAAGGATAAGCACAAATGTCCTCCAAGGAGTATCTTATCATGGACCCTTGGTGCATGTCTTGCATTTTTCGTTCAAGTCCTTGAAGTTATTGTATAATGTTAGGTAGGGGAATATTTCCTTCATTGGACCTTCGATGATGGGCATCCCCTTGTTCACTAATATCGTCATGATCACGCGCATTGTCTTGGTTGCAGGCATTGTCTTGGGAGTCACTTCCTCTTAAGTACTCCTTAGGTTGAGTGAATGTGTAGGCCCTTGGCCTTGTTTTTGGTATTCTTTCATTTCTTGAATTTTCTAAGTCAAAATCCTCAGGCATCGAAATTCCTTTACTATTGAGCATGAGGAGGTACTTTTGTTTGTCCACTTCTATAAGCCTTTCCATGAGCTTTTGGAAGGCGATGCTTTGTTGACATTGTTGGAAAAATTCCTCGATAATCACTTCTTCTTCCATATTTGCATATTCATCAAAAGGGTTGGATTCCCTATGATGTTGGGATCCAAGAACATTAAGAGCGGAGGGGTGAATCAGTGTTCTGCTGGAATCAATAGTTTTTAACTTTCTAGACCATGCATGTATAAACCAATAAACAAATAAGCATATAACAAGAAACAAATAAACCATGCACATAAATGAACACCATAACACACAAAATTTATACGTGGAAAAACTCGATGAGGAAAACCCACGGTGGGATTTGTGACCCGCAATATTAGTTCACTGGCCATATGAAAAGATATTACATATAACGGGGGCCTGCACTTGCAGGAAGGCACACTTCCTAGAGAATACTTCTCATCACTAAAGAGCCTCACTCACTACAAGCTTTCTACCAAAGTAAATTACTGAAAATGAACTCAATAATGCATCTGCTATACCAAATAGAGTTCTGGTTCTGGTTTTTCTCTATACCGGTTCATAAGCTCTTAACTACTACCAGTATCTCTTCTCCTCCAAGAATGCTTTCCAAGCTATCTATAGATCATTGCATAATATAATATTCGCATACAAAATGATCTTCATACAGTTTTTCTATATTCTCCTATATCCACACATTTCATATGTCTTGCTTCGTTTCAAAAATAACTTAGCAGACTAACCTATATACCTATTACAAATGATATGCCTTATGTTGGCTTACAATACATTTACAAAAGATATTCAATTTTGGCCTTGACAATATTTACAAAATGATTTATTAAGTAAATCCTCCTTGATGTTGGCTTCCAAAGAAGTATTGATGTCAGTGCTGGTGTCGGTGTCAGTGTAGCCCTGGATGCTCCAAAGCTGGTATCTGCTGGTATATGCCTCCTAGTGCCGGTTTATGACTTCCATTATATCTTATTTCCATCAATGACAACAAAATGAATCCAATGAGTGTCGATTGCCAACAATATCCCCCTTTGGCATTGATGGCAACACTCATGTGAAAAATGGATTCCTTGTCGGTATGATTCTCCTGAGCAGTACACTCCATCGGAAATGCATGTCCCTGATATTTTTCAGATATGAACATACTCCCCCTTTGACATTAATGCCAAAGGCTGGTGAAAGAATTGAAAGAATAAAAGAATACTGTTAGTTTCACTGGAGCTTAGTCATCTTCAGGATTTTCGGGTATGCCATTTTAATAACTGAAGATATGTATTCCAGCCGAATTTGAAGGTATCAGAAGTATATGCAAGTCCACTTAGTAAGTGGGCAAGTGTTTCCTTCTCTTGGATATCTACCAGTGTGGGTTTAGCTATCATATCCATGCACTCTTTCTTGTGAACACCCAATTAATCTAGTATAGGACTTACCAATCCTCTTAGATTTCTTGCTCTTCTCATGATTTTATCTCTCTCCTCAAAAGAAAAAAATTGGTTCTCCAAGGACAAATTTTTCCATCAACAGATGTGGTTAGTGTAATCAATCCATCAAAAGAGATAGCAATTTTAGCCATCTTATCATATAACTCCTTCAAACTTCTATCTACATTAGCTGTAAGACAGTCTATGTTACAATACACTCTATAGATATTTATACATTGTTTTAAACAAAACTCAATAGGGATAAGTTTGTCCTTAATTTTCTTCTTCCCTATTTCTATAAGTTGATCAAAAGTTATTCTTTTTGCTGCTGTGAAATTGTCCGAAGCCTATCGGTCTGCAATCTGCCTCAGAGATTGAAAATTGTTGGATATGTGCTTTGTTAGAGTTTTGAGCTTACCGAAAGGGCTTGGTCCATCTTCAATCTGACAGTCAGGTAATAATCTATGCAACATAGAGACTAATTGATCAATTAATCCTTTATCAACAGTGTTATCACTGTTTTAAAAATGGGTTTTCCTTTCCCATGATTGGTTATGATTTTTGCTATTCCGCTAGGTGAAGTTGCGCGTGGTTTAAAACCCGCGAAGTTGCAAAAAGGATATGTGTTCTAAATGGCGATTTTGGTCTAGTCTAAAGAGGTCTCATCTTGTCCAAGATCCAATGGCTGGCGTTATTTCGCAGCCTGAACTTGCATGCGAAATACCTTTTGCGAAATGGCGAAAGCGTTTGGTGGGACCCTGCATGCGAGGATTTTCTAAGTGACTAAAAGGTGATCAAGTCCCTTTTGATCTGATGGTTTGTGCTATTTCGCAGGATGAAAATGATCGACAATTATCTTTCATGGAGCTGTGAAATGACCTGGCATTCCAAGTAGACAGTCCAGCTGGTCGAGAGGGTGAGTAAGATGGTGGCACGTGGCATAGGCTACAATAGTCAGCAAGACGGGTCTAAGAGTTAAAAGGTGGGTCCCAGAGGTGACGTGGCAGATGCAGGTGGTAAGAATTAATTAGAACCCAGTGTTTTCTCTTGGCAAATGAAAGACTGACATGTCAGCTCTGAAAGTGATTAGATGCCAGGTGTTCGAGGTTGAGTCGAAGGGCCCACATTTGCTGGAGTTTGTTCAGATGGTTAAGCACCGAACAAGTAGAAAATGATCTAACGGCCTGCGTGATTTCATGAGGATAAGATTCTCTTGCTTTATACCCTGCAAAATGGTGAAAAAGTTTTTCATCCCCAAAGGCAGATGAAACATAAGGTTAAAAGAGGATCGACTTTGTTTTGATCCAACAACCGGTGCTATTCTACAGTTGCGAGATGCTTGAAGGATATGCTTCGCGAAATAGCGAAAGTAAAAAGGGTTCGTCCAGGTGTCATGATAGATGGTGACGTGTCCATAGACATGTGGTTTTAGAAGAAGTTGTGGGCCCGCCAAGGTGAAACTAGCGGTATAAAGGAGAGGCACGTTGCTGACATTGAATTAAATGTGAAGGGTTTTCCAAAGCCAATGGTTGAGTGCCACATGGTAGCCAGTAGCCAATGAAAAGGCGGTGTAAGTAAAGCAAGCATAAAGGTTTCCCTTAAAGGATAGTCATCTTCAAATTGATCCAACGCTTCACGCTGTTTCACAACCTAAAGTTGATAGATGTTTAAGCTTCACGAAATAGCGAAAAACCACTAGCAGTCAAAGTAAAGGCGCGGCTAGTAGAGATGTTGATGGTTTCGGTCAAAGTTAAACGCCGAGCAGTTAGATTTCCATCTAACGCCTGGCGCTGTTTCATGAAGGAGAAGTGCTCCAAAGATAAAGTCTATGAAATGGCGAAAAGAAGGTGGGGCCTAGTGCGGAGGCAAGACTATTAAGTCAGTATAGCGGTCGATCAGGTTTCTTTTGATCGGACGGTTGACGCTATTTCGCAGGATGAAATTGCCTGAAGGTTATGCTTTGCGAAGTTGCGAAAGGGCGAAAGGAAAGAATTGCAGGAATCAAATGGCCTGTTGGAGCGAAAATACGAATTCTCTCATGAATTCAATTCTGAAGGGACGACCGAAGCATGCAGAATCAATGTTGCAGTTAAGAGCCCGGGTACTATATATGATTTCCTATCAACCAGATGAAGATATCTTTCTAAAGATTTATTGCAGAGGAGTAGATACAAAGCCATTTTCTTCAAATACAGAGCAAGTCAATTCAGTTGCAGAGCGAATTCACTCGAGCTAAAAATAGGTTATCTTGTACTCTCGTGTAGCAATTCGTTTGTCATGTGCTTTAAATAAGATATTGATTTGTCACAGAACTATTTGGGGGTAGTGTTTTGATTTCTTACATTTTTCAAAATGGCACCTAAGAGGAAATTTTCTGGGAAAGTCAATTATCCGGAGAGAGCCATTTGTGATGATTTTCTTGAGCAGTTGATGTTTTCAACTAATCAGGCATTGAAAACAAAAGAATTAGTGCCTAGAGCTCCTCATTTGAAAATAGGAGAAGGGCTATATGACAAGGGTAACTGGTTGAGAGATTCGTAGGTGGGATTGTCTGGGTTGGGGTTATTTAAGGTTGGATTTGGAATGAGGAATTCTCTGGTCCCACAAAACAGTATTTGGGAATTAGATGTAGGAAAGTTGGTAGTCCCAGGGGTATTTATGGATATGGATCTATTGACCCAAATTGCACTTAATTATGATCCAGTCATAAGAAGCATTCAGGATATAAATGGAAAAGCCCTTATTCAGATTAATACTAAATAATTCAGAAGTGCTTTTGGGCTAAATGAGTTTACAAATTTTCTTGAACCCATAAATTTCAAATCATTAGCACAGAAGAATCATCTTAGGAGTGGGCCTCTTAAGGAGTTTTTTGTGAAGATAGGTGGGTTGACTATTGTAGGACCCAACACAGAAGAGCCCTTCTCATTAAATTTGTTTACCCTCAGAGCTAAGGGAATGTATTGGTCACTTTGCCAAGTTTTGGGAGAAGATACTGAAGCGAATATGCCCAATCATTACTAGTTAATGATTGCTTAGATTATAAATCCTTCCCTTGCAGTAACATTTGATTATGCTTCTTTCATTGCTAATGCTATCCATGGAGGGTTAGTAGGAATAAAGAATGGAAAGGTGGATAGGCCTTTCAAATGCTACTCACTGCTGATGCATCTATTTCTTTTCAAAGGAGGTGATTACTTTGCTAGTGGATTGGACCTTATCAAAGAGAAGGAAGGAGAAAAGATGCCAATACAATTAGGGAGTACTGTCTTGTCATGGGATAGAGAGGATGCCAGTTTCTTGAAGTTTGATAAATATTGTGCATCCAAGATCAGGACTCTCCTCTACTCGGAGAACCCAAGAATCCCCAAGGTTCTTTTGGAATTCATTAGACCAAAAGAATTTGCAGAGAGCATAAAGATTGTTCACAATTGGGGTGACATTTATTTGTACCCAGTCTGAACAGTTTTCAGAGTTTTTGGTTTTAGAGGCACTCCTTTCTTGTTGCCTTATCAGATCCCTCTCAAAGTGGGGATTGCAGAAGTCGTTAGAAAAATTGGTAACTTACAAGAGGCATAATTGATAAGTAGGGGTAAAGGGACTATTTTCCCTACGGTTACCATAACCCACCAATTTGTAATAACTAAGGGAGGTTGGAATTTTTTTGTGGATTTTCTCAAACCTTATCATTTGTCAATTGTAATATCTAGGTGTGTTGATCCAGAAGACTTCTTTAATGACATGTTTAGAAAGAGAGCAGTGTGTAGAGGTAGACCCCATCAATTTCAGTTTCTTGAAGACCTCATTAGAAATGAATTTGATTTGGATGAGAAGGAACTGAGGAAGGAGAAATGGGTGGCTTATAAGAAAGCCTTAGACGTTGTGCATCAGTTTGATGCCAGCTATGACCCATTGTCTAGCTTTTTCCCTCTGGAGAAGAAAATAAAGTTTTTAATTGTTTGCTTTGAGGATGTGATGCAGACCCTGAAGGAGAAGAGGGAAGCTGTGATTAAAAGCAACCCTGAAAAGGAAAGAATGATTCTTAGTAGGTCTACCTCCACCAAAGCAATCCCTCCTGGCGATTACACCCTGCACAAGAAATCTAGTTATAGTGTGTTGATGCCTACAACAGGGGAGCCCTCTATCTCCAAAGGAAAGAGGAAGATACAAGATGTCATTGACATCCAAGAGAGCCCAAAGAAGCAGAGAGTAGGGAAAGAAGTACAATCTGATACACCTTTGTACTCTCCATCCCAATCCCCTATCCACATAGGAGATGAGCAAGCAGCAGCTGAGCAACTTCTACAATTAGGCAGTCTAGGAGAAATTGCCTACACATATGATGAACTAGAGGAGGGAATGCCAAAAGAACTCCTTGCTGCTGAAATGAACATCACTACCACTGAACTTAAAGGCGAGGAGTGGGATCCTAAGATAAATCAGGTTAGTGATGACTTCTTGGCTGACAACAATTTTGTCTAATCGGGAGCATTTATGCAGTTTATATGGAAACAAAATGTAGATAAGTACAGTGCAAGATGTGAGAAGAAAAAAGGTGAGCAACCTAACAAAGATCCAGCCCTGGTGGAGGAGGAAATAAAACAAGAGATGATGGAAGAATTTAAGACCATCACTCCTGAGCAAGGAAGAGATATGGTGGCACAAGCTGGAGTGCTTATTCTACCCGAGTGGGATATAGCAGATGCCCTTGTACTAGAGGCAGTGATGAAGGAGACCAAGCCCATGGAGGGAATTACTTTTAGCAAGGATAATGCTGCACTCATCATGTGGTCTCTCAAGAGATATGAGAGTAAGAGAAGCAAAGATACCCCAGGGTCAAGCTACCTTGGTGGAATGATACTAAAGAGAGTGCAAAACACAGGGGTGGTAGAAACTGCTAGCACTGTACTAGAGACTGCAAAATTTAGTGTTGCAGTAGGAGAAAAGGAAGCCAAGGATAAAGAGGTCCTCCAAGTCAAGTTGGAGACAGTTTTGAAGGCCTACAATAGTGCTAAGGAGGAGGTAAGAGGTAATGATAGCATCATTGCTAAGTTGAAGAGCCAGTTGACAGGACAGGACCATCAAGGCAAATCTTCAACACTGATGATCTCCTCTTCCCCTGCCAGACCTCCACCCACTAGCCCTATCATTGAGTGCCCACCATCTCCAACACCCTCTAACTCTCAAATGGTTGAGATTACTCCTCAAGAGGTAGAAAATTTAAAACAGGCTCAGGCCTTGTATGTTAAGAAATATGAGGAGAGAGTAAGGGATACTATTTCTAGTTTTGCAGATACAATGAGTGCCTCATTGCTATATAATAACATAAGCAAGATTTTGGATATGAGGACTGAGCTAAATGGGGATAAGGCCATTTTGATGCCTATCCTTGACAAGTGGAAGGCTAGAGAGCAGGACTTAGAATCTATTTGTGCATCTTATGATGAAGCAGGGGCTAATCCTATCATCAAATCTTTTTGTGACACCACCAAGGATCTAGTAAAACTGGCAGTAGAGGTAGACAATGCTGACAGGAAAATCAACTTGTATAAAAATGAGTACACTGATCAAGTTTTTGAATTGATTCCAAGAGTTTTTGTTAGCCCAAATCAGTTAAAGGACAAACAAGTGTGGCTTAAAGAATTAGAGGCCAAACTGTCAGCCAAAATAAGAGGAATTGTTGATTTAGATGATGCTTCCTTTTTTGTTGTAACAATTCAGGAGATAGAGAGAATCTAATCTCATTATCGTTTTCTCAATTCAGAGGTTAACAAGATGGGGAATTCTTGGAAAAGGTTGGCTAAGGCTAAGACAAAAATGATTGATTTCATGTGGCCAACTGATGATGTGTACAATGAGTGGACAAGAAAATATGCCATCTAGGATGCAGAGCAATTAGAGGGCGCTCCTGAACAGTTAGAAGAGGTTGCAACCGGGTAGCAAGTTGAAGAAGTTGCAAAGGTCGAAAAGGACTTGTAACCATTTTTGCAAAAGTTTTTGTAACTTCTTTTGAGAAGCAATGATTGTAACAAATTCTCCTAGGAAAGTCCGAAGCTTTGTGCATCCATAATGTTATAAATGGATACCAGGACTAGTGAAAAAATGATCACAAAGAATTGTAAGAAAATGCTGCGAAAATTTATCTGAGCTTTTCTAAGTTTAATGGAGAATATTCAAAAGTCTCTTGTAATACTTTCTTGAAGATAATATCAATATATAGACCATCGGTTTTGAGTAAAGCTTTGTGTCATCTTCAAATGTGTTTGCAATTATTTACTATTTCATATTGAATAATCCAGGGTTATTTCGTCTGAATAGGGGTTGTAAGGCAACTTTCAGTAGATGTGTTTGCTAGCTTTTCTCTTTAGGAGGGAAATTAAATATGCAGGGATCACTTCTACTGGTAAATTACTTGTGATACATTTTGAATCTTGATTAGCATAGTTTGATTTGGTGTGCATAAATTCTCATGTATGTCAAGCATATATAAGGATTAACAGAAGCCGAGCCAATGGGATGTGTAGAGATCTTTTGTTTGGGGAGTATTGTTTGAATTTAGATGACTCTGTGACCTTGGATAAGGCACTGGTATAAATCAAGGTTGTCTATTGCATATTTTGTAGATCAAAATTCTGAATATGAGTATAATTTTCATTCCTTTGTTTCATTTGGTTTCAAGGTGATTAGATCCACTGGTTTTCTGGAGTGGTTTGTTGTGGATTTATCTTTTGAAAGTGTGAATTTAATTCACAAAGGTATACCCACCTGTACTTTGAGTACGTCCGAAGTGTAGAAGGTTAAATCAAACCTTGTCATATGTTGTCTTAAGAGTTTCCTTCCCTTTAATATCTCTTTTGCACAGAGTTTAAATCATTTTATTACTAGGATGTTAAGGTGAATCAGATTTTGAAGACAACAAAAGTGGCGACTCTGCTGGGGACAGTCACATTAAGGATATAGACGCAGATTTGTGCTTAAAATTTGTATAGAAAACTTTTGTGTTTGTGGAATTTTGGCACATTATTCTAATAGTTTGTTTTCATAATTCCCATATGCTTGTGGGTGGTGACTCTGTCATATTGGAACCAGTCCTTGCGAATTGTAAATCAAAAAAAAAAAAACAACGTAATGCAAAGAGGAAAAAACACTAGGTTATTCATGAAGAAGCATCCTCGTGAAACTTTGCAAGAAGGTTTGCCAGAGCAGTCACGGAGAGGTCAAAAGAGATCTGTGTTACCTGAACCATCAAATGCTACTTGGGTACAAAAGAACAATAACACTGGTAAGATGCCTGATCGACCTGTTTATGCAAAGTCTAATTCATCTTCCAGAAATTCAGAACATGATATATTAGGTTTCCATTCAGGATTGTTTGGAAATATTGATAATGCACCTGTTTTAAATTGAGATTTATCCCATGTTAGTGTTTCTGCAAGAGATAGGACCAGTTCAAATGTAATTAGACACTCTATGCCTAGAACAATAGATGGAAACATTAGTTTGATTGACATAGACCAAGTCAATGTATCAGACTCTAAAAAAAATTTCCCTGATGAAGATAAAGTGTCCCAAGAGATTGAAGACTCGAATAGAAGAGTTCACCATTTAATCTCCCTAAGAGCCCAAAAGGAAGCAGATAGGGAGAAAGAGGTTAAAGCTAAATTAATGGAGAGAGATAGGCTTCTTAGACAGATAGTTGATCTTGAGTTACTGGCAAAAGAGAAAGAAAAAAGTGATGAGGAAGGCCCTGTGATTAGAGAAATCTTGATCCCCAAGGCTAAGCCAGCATATAGGTTAGTAGTTTAGCCAAATAAGGAAGTACTCAGTGATTCACAGTTTCCTAGGACAAATGTGGATAAAGGAAAACAGAAATGGGTAGATGATGGAATTGAATCTAAAACTGCAGAGGAGGTTTCTCATAGGTTGTCAGCATATGAGAGGGAAATGGAAAGAATGAGGAAAGAAAAGGAGGATCTCCAAATGGAGCTAGAGAAAGCTAAATTGGAAGCAGCAAATCAGGAAGTAAAAATAAAAATTAGTTACTTAAAGGCTCCCCCTATCACATTTCCATTAGAAGATCTTAATAAGCCTGATCCTCAACAAATTTCTCTTCCCTCTATTAAGATTCAACCTACAGTGCCTGGTAATGTAGCATCAATGAGTCAAATCCCTGTGAATAGTCATCACACCCAAATATTTTAGTCTCCAATTCAAAAGATTAGAATGAACATGGGAAATAATAATGTTATTACCCCTTTTCAAAGGAGACCAATCAATTTAGAACAATATAGACAATTGTTCTTTGATGGGATCCCTGGATATCCCAATCATGTTCCTACTGAGTTAAGAGACAAACTCCATAAATTTGTTGGGAATAATGCCATTAGTGCTGAAGACCATCTAAAGTCTTTTAGGGACCTAATAAACGATTATGAGATAGTGGATGAGGATGTTATCATGAAACTGTTTGTCCAATCCCTGGTTGATGATGCAAGAGATTGGTACAGAGCTCTTCCAGTCAATAGCATAGGGTCATGGGAGGATTTTAAAAATTGTTTTCAAGAGCAGTATGGTGACAAGACTAATGTGAGCTTCATGCTCAATGAATTCAATAATATCAGAAAGTCTAATAATGAAATGGTCACTAACTTCAATGCCAGATTCCAAAAAGCCATGCACAGATTGTATCAAGTGATGAGATTAGATGATAACATGTTTTTAAATACTTATTATAATGCATTTGATTCTAAGATGGCCTATATCCTGAGAGATAAGAATCCACATAACTTGAGAGATGCTTTTAGAATCGCCATAAATGTAGAAAGTAATAGAAAAGCATCCAGGAAGTTAGGAAGAAGAACAGATGGTAGATTATGGCAGGAAACAAAATAGCAATCTAATAAAGTTGCTAAGGAGGATGATAAGATAGAGAAATTGCCCCTAGATTGCATGACATGCCATATAATACCAACTGGAAAGATGGCAAACCCCAAAATGAGAAGCCCAAAATTGCCCAAAATCAGGACACTCCAGATCCCTTGAAAGGGAAAACTGTCCATAATATAGAAAACACTCTCTGGTGTATTGCTTGTGATGGACCACATTCTCCTCATTAGTGTGCAGTGGCTCAAGCTCTTGAAGAGTCTATGAGACACGAAGTTGAGCCTGACATCAATATGTTTGAAATCATCATAGAAAGTGATGAGGAGTCTATACAAAGTGAATATAGTGATGTATTAGATAATGAAAGGTTTGTTCAAGGGCAACTAACCTTAGATTGGCATCCTACATTGAATGTGGTAACAATTGAGGATGAAAATGTTCATCTTAGAAGGCCTAGTAAGGAAGAAGTTAAAAATCTCACTAAAGCTGCCATTGCCAAAGCAAAACACAACTATAACTTGAGAAGCACCAAGAAGGACACTGATCAGGGTGAACCTGGTTCCATGTTCATAAAAGAGATCACCCAAAAGGGGGCAGCAGGTAGTGCTACTACTGTTCCTAAGATTGGTCAAGAAAAGAAGGAACAAGTCAAAGGTGTATCAAAGAGTATAGATACTGGTGACATACAAGGAGCTGCCACAGTGAAAAAAATAGTCAGCTCAAGACAGAAAGAGCTAGAGCTAATATTGAAACAAGCAATAGTTCTACATTTGACATGGCTCAAGCTCTTACTCAAATGAAGGTCACTGTTCCATTAGTAGAATTACTGAAGATTAAAGAACATAGGGATGCAGCCTTGTCTTTATTTTCTAGTATATTTGATAGTGACATAGTCTTACCCACTGGTTCAGTTAGAATTGGAAAGGATCAAGAGTTCCAAACCCCAAAGGTTTATGTTGGAACCACTATCACTCAAGAGCCTTCACAGGTAGACCCTTTCTATGTTACTTTGTTAGTAAATAACCAGTTGATTAAAAACTGCATGATAGATTCAGGAGCTGCTGCTAATGTAATGCCTTATGGTGTTATGAAAGAATTAGGATTGTCAGTAACCACTGTGTATGGGAAATGCTATGCCATGGATAATAGGGAAGTACCTGTGATAGGTACAATGAAAGATGTTGAGGTAAAAATAGCAGCATTCCCTGAGGCAACCTATAAAATGGATGTCATTGTTACTGATACCAAACCCCATTATGGTATGTTACTTTCTAGGCAATGGGCAGTAGCAGTAGGAGGAAATGTTCAACTGGACTTATCCTATGCCACCATTCCAATCAATGGAAATCAGGTCAAATTGTACAGAGAGCCACGAGCTCCTAGGGTAATAGAAAATGTAGACCCTAATATGCTCAATTGTATGATTGTTGTAGATCTTGATAATTTTAGACTTCAACCAATTTTACCTCAACTGAAGAATACTGACCCCATTGTGGTCGAGTTAGAAGCACAACAATATGGATTATGGCAGATGTATTTTGATGGAGCTTGCTCCAAAGAAGGATCTGGAGCAGGGGTTCTTTTTGTATCCCCATCAGGTATAACTTTCAAGTATTCATTCTTATTGGCCTTCCAATGCACAAATAACACTGCAGAGTATGAAGCTCTATTGCTGGGGCTTGAAGTTGCAAGGAAGCATGGAATCCAGCTGTTGACAGTGTTAGGGGATTTAGAATTGGTGGTATCTCAAGTGAGAGCCAAATACACATCCAAGAATGATAGATTAAAGAGATATAAGCATGCAGTTTGGGATGTTATTGAGCAGTTTAGTGCATTTTCTATTAATTGGATAGAGCGATCAAAGAACATTATGGCAGATTTCCTAGCCAATGTTGCCTTAAAGAATGATGATGCAACATTAATTGGTATTTCCACTGTGGAGATAAAATTTAGGCCTGCCATCCCTGACAATGTGTACAATTGGCAAGTTTTTGCTAATGATGAAGACATTCTTAGGTTCATCCAATGTGTTGATGATTATGATGGACAGAAAATTGATTGTAATGCATTGGTGGAGGTGATTGATAATAGAGAAACAATGTTTGGAAATGATTTAGTCCAGTTGGAAACCAATGAAATACCTAAATGGCTAGTAGAGCTGGAAAGCATATTCAGTTATAATGACAATCACTTACATCAACAGTCTACCACCAAGTTGGAAGAGTTAGAGGAGGTAAACCTGGGGACTGAATCATCCCCTAAGCTAGTATACATCGGAAAGAAATTACCCCCTCATGTTAGGACTAACCTAATTAATTTATTGAAGAAATATAAACATGTTTTTGCTTGGTCTTATGAAGACCTAAAGGCGTATAGACAAGACCTTTTTCAGCATGAAGTTCCTCTACTTCCAGATGCTAAGCCTTTCAGACAGAAACAGAGGCCCATCAATCTCCTATTAGAAACTAAAATGCAGCAAGAGTTGACTAAATTGAGAGAAGGAGGGATTATCAAACCAATAAGGCATTCATTATGGGTCTCTAATCTAGTCCCAGTAAGAAAGAAGAATGGGGACATTAGATTGTGTGTAGATTTTAGAAATTTAAATGTTGTGTCCTTGAAAGATAACTACTCTTCCCCAAATATGGAAGCCATGCTACAGAGAGTGACAGGATGTGACCTTTTATCCATGATGGATGGTTTTTCAGGATACAATCAAGTGTTAGTGAAGGAATCTGAATAGTTTAAAACTGCCTTCACTACTCCATGGGGAACATATGTCTATGTGAGAATGTCATTCGGATTGAAAAATGCTGGAGCTACATTCCAGAGAGCCATGGATGTAGCCTTCAAAGAATTCATTAATATCATCATGGTGCTTTATCAAGATGATTTAACCTGTTTCTCCAAAAGAGCTGATGATCATTGTGGACATTTGGAAAAGGTGTTCAATAAAGCTTTGGACTTTGGTGTGTCACTAAATCCAAAGAAATGTCATTTTGGAGTCACTGAAGGAAAACTATTGGGACACATCATTTCCAGGAAAGGGGTAAGGATAGACCCTGAAAGAATTGAAGCAATAAATAAGGTGTCCGAAGCTAAAAATGTAAAAGGTATTCAATCTTTTCTAGGCAAAGTGAATTTTGTTAGGAGATTCATTGCAAACTTTGCAGAGATAGTGAAGCTTATTGTCAAGTTGCTCAAGAAGGATACAAAATTTTGTTGGGATCAAGAGGCCTTGAAGGCTTTTGCTGAAATTAAGAAGGAAATTCAGGAAGCACAAGTGTTAAAATCTCCTGATTACAGTAAGCCCTTTTCTCTTTTTTCCTTTGCTTCATATCATACAGTAGCTACAATATTATTACAAAAGGACAATGAGGGATATGAACATCCCATAGCCTTCTACAGTAAGTCTTTGTAGGTGACAGAATTGAAATATGAGACCATGGAAAAGCAAGCTTATGCTCTAGTTAAAGCTGTTAAGGCTTTTAGGCCATATCTGGTGAATGCAAATATCATTGCCTATGTCCCACATGCTGCAGTTAAGGATATTCTATCCCAGTCTGAAGTTACAGGGAAAAGATGTAGATGGATTAATAGAATCCAAGAATTTGACTTGGAGATAAAGATTATCAAATTGGTAAGAGGTTTAGGTTTGGCTAAACTCATGACTGGGTCCAATCTTATCAATTTTGAAATACATAATGTTGATGTTAGAGATACTTTAGTCACTAGCATTGAAAGGCAACCTTGGTACTCAGAGATAGTCAGATTCTTAAGAGATGTTGCATTTTTCAAAAGGAATGACACATAATCAGAAAAGAACTCTGAAACTCAAGTCCCAAAAATATGTGCTCATTCAGGGTGATCTATTTTGGAGGAAAAGAGATGGAGAGTTACTAATGTGTCTAGATGAATTCCAGGCCAAATGAGTGTTGATTGAAATGCATGATGGAGTATGTGGAGGCCACTACTCTGCTAAGACGACTGCTGGTAAGATAATCTGGGCTAGATACTATTGGCCCACTTTATTCAAAGATACTCATGCATATGTTTGGAAATGTGACCCATGTCAGAAATTTTCATCCAAGCTAAAGTATGAAGGAGCCTTACCCCTAAATCCAGTCTTTGTAGAAGCTCCTTTTGTCCAATGGGGCATTGATTTTATTGGAGAGATTGTTGAGAGGTCAGGGAGAGGTCACAGATGGATCATAGTAGCCACTGATTATTTCACAAAATGGATAGAAGCTATTCCTATAAGAAGAGCTACAAGTAAGGTTGTCATTGATTTCTTGATGGATAATGTTGTAACCAGATTTGGAGTACTTGCAAAATTGGTGATGGATAATGCCATGTGTTTCAGATCAGAAGAGTTTGTAGGCTTTTGTGCCAATCATGGAATACTCATGTCTTACTCTTCACCTTATCACCCTCAAGGGAATGGACAAGCAGAATCCAGTAATAAAAAGCCTTTTGACTATCACCAAGAAAATCCTGGAAGAAAATAAAAGATCTTGGGATCATAAATTGAAGTTAGCTCTGTGGGCGAACAGAATAACAGTTAAAAAGGCTATTGGAATGTCCCCTTTTGAACTGGTCTATGGAGCTCAGATCAGATTGCCAGTGAATAATCTTCTTCTAGTTTACAAGTTCTTGCAAGATGAGGATATAGAGTTATCTGAACCTATGGAAGACCGAATGATCCAAATTGTGGAGGTGGAAGAGCTCAGAGCTTTAGCTCACAAAAGAAATCAAAAGATCCAATTGCAATCCAAATACCTTTTTGATAAAAGAACATCATTAAGGAAGTTTCAAATTGATGACATGGTTCTTCAGTGGAATGCAAAAGGATAGGATAAAGGAAAGCACAAGAAATTTGAATCACTGTGGATTGGCCCTTTTGTGGTCTGTGACATAAATGGTAAGGATTCATATTTTTTGAAGAATATGAATGATGAAGTACAGGAATTTCCAGTGCATGGACAATTCCTGAAACATTATTTCTCTTGATGTCCATGCACAGTAGGTCCTTTGTTTGTACATATTTTGTTTCCTTCCTATTTTTCTATTTGGGTCTGTGTTTTGGTCTGTTTCTCCAGAGTTTCAGAGTTTTCTTGTGTCGATCTTGCGATCAACCATCCCCAGTCAGAGTCGTTGTTATCACTATTAAAAAATGGGTTTTCCTTTCCCATGATTGGTTATGATTTTGAAATTTTGAGTAAGACACATTATCAATTGCTTCAGGTCTATGTTGGGTCTTAACGGTTTAGGGTTTTGATTTTAAATCGCTTAATGTCTGATAAAAAACCCTCTTGTTTTTTTTCCTTCGTTATTTTATTCACTTAAGTAATGGGTCCTGGGGTCGTAGGAAGTGTCCCCCCTTTGTCATTTGCCTAGGCGGTCATGTGAATTAATCGTAAAATTTATGCCTTATGTATTTTCTTCCTAATGTTGTCAGGCCCAGTAAGTGGTGTGCATCTCTCGGGTGGATCTATGGTTTTTGCTATTTCGCTAGGCGAAGTTGCACGTGGTTTAAAACCCACAAAGTTGCGAAAAGGCTTTGCATTCTAAATGGCAATTTTGGTCCGGTCTAAAGAGGTCTCATCTTGTCCAAGATCCAATGGCTGGCGTTATTTCGCAGCCTAAACTTGCAAGTGAAATACCTTTCGCGAAATGGTGAAAGCGTTTGGTGGGACCCTGCATGCGAGGATTTTCTAAGTGACTAAAAGGTGATGAAGTCCCTTTTGATCTGACGATTCGCGCTATTTCACAGGATGAAAATGCTCGACAGTTATCTTTCGCGAAGTTGGGAAATGACCTAGCATTCCAAGTAGATGGTCCAGTTGGTTGAGAGGGCAAGTAAGATGGTGGCACGTGGCATAGGCTACAATAGTCAGCAAGCCAGGTCTAAGAGTTAAAAGGTGGGTCCCAGAGGTGAGTCATGTCGCGGGATAAGAGGTGACATGGTAGATGCAGGTGGTAAGAATTAATTAGAACCCAGTGTTTTCTCTCGACAAATGAAAGACTGACATGTCAGCTCTGAAAGTGATTAGATGCCAGGTGTTTGAGGTTGAGTCAGAGGGCCCACGTTTGTCGGAGTCTGTTCAGATGGTTAAGCACCGAACAAGTAGAAAATGATCTAACGGCCTGCGTGATTTCGTGAGGATAAGATGCTCGTGCTTTATACCCTGCAAAATGGTGAAAAGGTTTTTCGTCCCCAAAGGCAGATAAAACATAAGGTTAAAAGAGGATTGACTTTGTTTTGATCCAACGGCCGACACTATTTCGCAGTTGCGAGATGCTTGAAGGATATGCTTCCTAAAATAGCGAAAGTAAAAAGGATTCATCCAGGTGTCATGATAGATGGTGACGTGTCCATAGACATGTGGTTTTAGAAGAAGTTGTGGGCCCACCAAGGTGAAACCAGCGGTATAAAGGAGAGGCACATTGCTGACATTGAATTAAACGTAAAGGGTTTTCCAAAGCCAATGGTTGAGTGCCATGTGGTAGCCAGTAGTCAATGAAAAGGCGGTGTAAGTAAAGCAAGCATAAAGGTTTCCCTTAAAGGATGGTCATCTCTAAATTGATCCAACGCTTCGCGCTGTTTCGCAACCTGAAGTTGATAGATGTTTAAGCTTCACGAAATAGCGAAAGACCACTAGCAGTCAAAGTAAAGGCATGGTTAGTAAAGATGTTGACGGTTTCAGTCAAAGTTAAACACCAAGCAGTTAGATTTCCATCTAACGCCGGGTGCTATTTCATGAAGGAGAAGTGCTCAAAAGATAAAGTCCGCGAAATGGCGAAAAGAAGGTGGGGCCCAGTGCGGAGGCAAGACTGTTAAGTTAGTATAACGGTCGATCAGGTTTCTTTTGATCGGACGGTTGGCGCTATTTCGTAGGAGGAAATTGCCTGAAGGTTATGCTTCCCGATGTTGCGAAAGAGCAAAATGAAAGAATTGTAGGAATCAAATGGCCTGTTGGAGGGAAAATATGAATTCTCTCATGAATTCAATTCTGAAGGGACGGCCGAAGCATGTGGAATAAATGTTGCAGTTAAGAGCCCGAGTACTATATATGATTTCCTATCAACCGGATGAAAATATCTTTCTAAAGAATTATTGCAGAGGAGCAGATACAGAGCCATTTTCTTCAACTACAGAGCAATTCAATTCAGTTGCAGAGCAGATTCACTCGAGCTAAAAATAGGTTTTCTTGTTGTCTCGTGTAGCAATTCATTTGTGGTGTGCTTTAAATAAGACATTGATTTGTCACAGAACTATTTGGGGGTAGTGTTTTGATTTCTTTCATTTTTCAAAATGGCACCTAAGAGGGAATTTTCTGGGAAAGTCAATTATCCGGAGAGAGCCATTTGTGATGATTTTCTTGAGCAATTGACGTTGTCAACTAATCAAGCATTGAAAACAAAAGAATTAGTGCCTAAAGCTCCTCGTTTGAAAATAGGAGACGGGCTATATGACAAGGTTAACTGGTTGAGAGATCCGCAGGTCGGATTGTCTGGGTTGGGGTTATTTAAGGTTGGATTTGGAATGAGGAATTCTCCAGTCCCACAAAATAGTATTTGGGAATTAGATGTAGGGAAGTTGGTAGACCTAGGGGTATTTATGGATATGGATTTGTTGACCCAAATTGCAGTTAATTATGATCCAGTCACAAGAAGCATTCGAGATATAAATGGAAAAGCCCTTATTGAGATTAATACTGAAGAATTCAGAAGTGCTTTTGGGCTAAATGAGTTTACAAATTTTCTTGAACCCATAAATTTCAAATCATTAGCTCAAGTATACAGTGCACAGAGGAATCATTTTAGGAGTGGGCCTCTTAAGGAATTTTTTGTGAAGATAGGTGGGTTGACTGTTGTAGGACCCAACACAGAAGATCCCTTCTCATTAAATTTGTTTACCCTCAGAGCTAAGGGAATGTATTGGTCACTTTGCCAAGTTTTGGGAGAAGATGTTGAAGCGAATATGCCCAATCATTTCTTGTTAATGATTGCTCAGATTTTAAATCCTTCCCTTGCAATAACATTTGATTATGCTTCTTTCATTGCTGATGCTATCCATGGAGGGTTAGTAGGAATAAAGAATGGAAAGGTGGATAGGCCTTTTGAATGCTACTCACTGCTGATGCATCTATTTCTTTTCAAAGGAGGTGATTACTTTGCTAGTGGATTGGACCTTATCAAAGAGAAGGAAGGAGAAAAGATGCCAATACAATTAGGGAGTACTGTCTTGTCATGGGATAGAGAGGATGCCAGTTTCTTGAAGTTTGATAAATATTGTGCATCCAAGATCAGGACTCTCCTCTACTCGGAGAACCCAAGAATCCCCAAGGTTCTTTTGGAATTCATTAGACCAAAAGAATTTGCAGAGAGCATAAAGATTGTTCACAATTGGGATGACATTTATTTGTACCTAGTCTCAATAGTTTTCAGAGTTTTTGGTTTCAGAGGCACTCCTTTCTTGTTTCCCTATCAGGTCCCTCTCAAAGTGGGGATTGCAAAAGTCCTTAGAAAAATTGGTAACATACCAGAGGCAGAATTGACAGGCAGGGGTAAAGGGACTATTTTCCCTATGGTTACCATAGCCCACCAATTTGTAATAACTAAGGGAGGTTGGAATTGTTTTGAGGATTTTCTCAAACCTTATCATTTGTCAACTGCAATATCCAGGTGTGCTGATCCAGAAGACTTCTTTAATGGCATGTTTAGAAAGAGAGCAGCATGCAGAGGTAGACCCCATCAATTTCAGTTTGCTAAAGACCTCATTAGAAATGAATTTGATTTGGATGAGTGGGAACTGAGGAAGGAAAAATGGGTGGTTTATAAGAAAGCCTTAGACTTTGTGCATTAGTTTGATGCCAGCTATGACCCATTGTCTAGCATTTTCCCTCTGGAGAAGAAAATAAAGTTTTTAATTGTTTGCTTTGAGGATGTGATGCAGACCTTGAAGGAGAAGAGGGAAGCTGTGATTAAAAGCAACCCTGAAAAGGAAAGAATGATTCTCAGTAGGTCTGCCTCCACCAAAGCAATCCCTCCTGGTGATTACACCCTGCACAAGAAATCTAGTTATAGTTTGTTGATGCCTACAACAGGGGAGCCCTCTATCTCCAAAGGAAAGACGAAGATACAAGATGTCATTGACATCCAAGAGAGCCCAAAGAAGCAGAGGGTAGGGAAAGAAGTACAATCTGATACACCTTTGTACTCTCCATCTCAATCCCCTATCCACATAGGAGATGAGCAAGCAGCAACTGAGCAACTTCTACAATTAGGCAGTCTAGGAGAAATTGCCTACACATATGATGAAGTAGAGGAGGGAATGCCAGAAGAACCCCTTGCTACTGAAATGAACATCACTACCACTAAACTTAAAGGCAGGGAGTGGGATCCTAAGATAAAGCAGGCGAGTGATGACTTCTTGGCTGACAACAATTTTGTCTCATCAGGAGCATTTATGCAGTTTATATGGAAACAAAAAATACATAAGTACAATGCAAGATGTGAGAAGAGAAAAGGTGAGCAGCCTAACAAAGATCCAGCCCTGGTGGAGGAGGAAATAAAACAAGAGATGATGGAAGAATTTAAGACCATCACTCTTGAGCAAGGAAGAGATATGGTGGCACAAGCTAGAGTGCTTATTCTACCTGAGTGGGATATAGCAGATGCCCTTGTACTGGAGGTAGTGAGGAAGGAGACCAAGCCTATGGAGGGAATTACTTTTAGCAAGGATAATGCTGCACTCGTCATGTGGTCTCTCAAGAGATATGAGAGTAAGAGAAGCAAAGATACCCCAGGGTCAAGCTACCTTGGTGGAATGATAGTGAAGAGAGTGCAGAACATAGGGGTGGTAGAAGCCGCTAGCACTATGCTAGAGACTGCAAAATTTAGTGTTGCAGTAGGAGAAAAGGAAGCCAAGGAAAAAGAGGTCCTCCAAGTCAAGTTGGAGACAGTTTTGAAGGCCTACAATAGTGCTAAGGAGGAGGTAAGAGGTAAGGATAGCATCATTGCTAAGTTGCAGAGCCAGTTGATAGGACAGGACCATCAAGGCGAATCTTCGACACTAATGATCTCCTCTTCCCCTGCCAGACCTCCACCCACTAGCCCTATCATTGAGTTCCCACCATCTCCAGCACCCTCCAGCTGTCAAATGGTTGAGATTACTCCTCAAGAGCTAGAAAATTTAAAACAGGCTTAGGCCTTGTATGCAAATAAATATGAGGAGAGAGTAAGGGATACTATTTCTAGTTTTGCAGATACAATGAGTGCCTCATTGCTATATAATAACATAAGCAAGATTTTGGATATGAGGAATGAGCTAAATGGGGATAAGGCCATTTTGACACCTATCCTTGACAAGTGGAAGCCCAGAGAGTAGGACTTAGAATCTATTTGTGCATCTTATGATGAAGCAGGGGCTAATCCTATCATCAAATCTACTTGTGACACCACCAAGGATCTAGTAAAACTGGCAGGAGAGGTAGACAATGCTGACAGGAAAATCAACTTGTATAAAAAGGAGTACACTGATCAGGTTTTTGAATTGATTCTAGGATTTTTTGTTAGCCCAAATCAGTTAAAGGACAAACAAGTGTGGCTTAAAGAATTAGAGGCCAAACTGTCAGCCAGAATAAAAGGAATTGTTGATTTAGATGATGCTTCCTTTTTTGTTGTAACAATTCAGGAGATAGAGAGAATCAAATCTCATTATGGTTTTCTCAATTCAGAGGTTAACAAGATGAGGAATTCGTGGAAAAGGTTGGCTAAGGCTAAGACAAAAGTGATTGATTTCACATGGCCAACTGATGATGTGTACAATGAGTGGACAAGAAAATATGCCATCCAGGATGCAGAGCAGTTAGAGGGCGCTCCTGAATAGTTAGAAGAGGTTGCAACCGGGTAGTATGTTGAAGAAGTTGCAAAGGTTGAAAAGGACTTGTAACCATTTTTGCAAAAGGTTTTGTAACTTCTTTTGAGAAGCAATGATTGTAACAAATTCTCCTAGGAAATTCTGAAGCTTTGTGCATCCATAATGTTATAAATGGATACCAAGACTAGTGAAAAAATGATCACAACGAATTGTAAGAAAACGCTGCAGAAATTTATCTGAGCTTTTCTAAGTTTAATGGAGAATATTCAAAAGTCCCTTGTAATACTTTCTTGAAAATAATATCAATATATAGACCATCAGTTTTGAGTAAAGCTTTGTGTTGTCTTCAAATGTGTTTGCAATTATTTGTTGTTTCATACTAAATAATCCAGGGTTATTTTGTTTTAATAGGGGTTGTAAGGCAACTTTTAGTAGATGTGTTTGCTAGCTTTTCTCTTTAGGAGGGAAATTAAATATGCGGGGATCACTTCTACCGGTAAATTACTTGTGAGACATTTTAAATCTTGATAAGCATAGTTTGATTTGGTGTGCATAAATTCTCATGTATGTCAGGCATATATAAGGATTAACAAAAGCCAAGCCAATGGGATGTGTAGAGATCTTTTGTTTGGGGAGTATTGTTTGAATTTAGATGACTTTGTGACCTTGGATAAGGTACTAGTATAAATCAAGGTTGTCTATTGCATGTTTTGTAGATCAAAATACTGAATATGAGTATAATTTTCAGTCCTTTGTTTCAGTTGGTTTCAAGGTGATTAGATCCACTAGTTTTCAGGACTAGTTTGTTGTGGATTTATCTTTTGAAAGTGTGAATTTAATTCACAAAGGTATACCCGCCTGGACTCTGAGTAAGTCCGAAGTGTAGAAGGTTAAATCAAACCTTGTCATATGTTGTCTTAAGAGTTTCCTTCCCTTTAATATCTCTTCTGCACAGAGTTTAAATCATTTTATTATAAAGATGTTAAGGTGAATCAGATTTTGAAGACAACAAACAGTACCTTCCTTCAGTAATTTATGAGTAGCCATCATCATGTCAATTTGGTTGGACTCAACTCAGAGACTGATTTCTTCTCAAGCTAAGAAGTGTCAATTGCCAAAACCTTTCTCGAGGAATCAATTTTACCTGCTGGTATGGACTCAGTGGATTTTACCTTGTCTATCTCAACCTCTTTTGCACTGGTGGCTTTTCCACTTGGTGTAGTGTTGGTTACTACTAGTGGAGTATTATCCATAATATTTTTCAGTGTCATGTATATTACGTCGCTCAAAATGATCTATACTGGTATAGACTGTACACTCTTCTTAGCTGCCAGTTGTGTTTGAGTATCTATAGTTACTGTCGGTTGTGTCAAAACTGGAGTTGAACTACCCAAAATACATTTCCCTTTTGATTTGTTAGGAATGGTGGAAGATGTGTTCTCCATGTCTCTTTCCAGATTTCCTTAGATCTCTTCTGGCGAAATATGCAAAATTTAGCAATGACTTTGCCAACCCCTAAGGCTTATGCCTCAGTTACCGGTGGAATTTCTTGCCGATGGAGGAATACTCTGTTCTACCGGTGGAGTTACTAGTATAGATCCATCTCCACTTGGTTCTTCATATTTTCTAACCCATCTCTTGGTGTGATCTTGTTGTATTTCATCTACCTTTTGCTTTCCTTTCTCATTATCTTTATCATTATTAATCGATTGAGTCTTGCTTCTGCAATACTTAGCAACATGACCTATTTTGTTGCATGCATAACATGTAACATTGTTCTTTTGAATTGCTTTGACATATTCGGTATCATTTCTTGACCTACAATGATTAGCAAAATGTCCAAACTTTCCACATGCATGACATTTAACATTCATTCTGCAATCTTTTGATTTATGATCATATTTCTTGCAGTTTGTGCATTGACCACAAACATAATTATAGTTTTGATTTGCCTTATTTCTACATTGTTTATCCATATTTCCAAATTTATTGCAAACAAAACATCTACCATTGAATTTATAAGCATTAGATTGCCTTACCAGTTTCCTCTATTCTGATGAGTTCTGCATACCGATTGTCTGATCTTCATTTGCAGTACCAGAGCTTTCACCTTGTACAGATCCAAGTCCTCTAGAATTATCAATCTATCTTTGCCTTTTCAATAAGTCATGCAACTGTGCAACACTGATATTAAACTTTTCTTTATACTCACTTGCAATAGTTAGATCATCTCTCAGAGTGGTTACTTATCTTTCAAGTTCTTGTTCATTGTTCCAGGAGTGTGTCAAATCACTTTTCAATAGATTATTCTCATGAGTCAATCTGCCACATTCATCAAATTTATTCTTCAGAGATATAACAAGATTATCTGCCTTCTTCTTTCTATCCTCAATATCTTTTGATAACCTCATAGTCAGATCTTGCATTTCATTCTTCATGAGCATGTTTGCTTGACTTAGTTTATGACATTTTTCCTTAAGAGCATTTTTCTCCTCATCATCCGGTTGTTGCAAAAGTTATTTTCTCTTGGCTTGAGCAGATGATAATCTTTCTTGTGGGATAAGAATGAATTCATTTGCAGAATTCAATTTTTCTTGTAATTTCAAGTTCTTCATCCTTTCAGCATCACAATCCTCAAGAGAAATCTCAAGTTGCTTCTCCATAGCCATGTTCAAAGATTCCAATTTTAGGATCTTCCTCAAGTTGTTAAACTTCTTCTGAGGTACTAGGCTCTGATACCAATTGTTGGGATCCAAGAACACTGAGAGGGGGGGTGAATTAGTGTTCTATCGGAATGAACAATTTTTAACTTTCTAGACCATGCATATATAAACTAGTAAATAAATAAGCATATAACAAGAAACAAATAAACCATCCACATAAATGAACACCATAACACACAGAATTTATATGTGGAAAACCTAAATGAGGAAAAATCACAGTGGTATTTGTGACCCACAATATTAGTTCACTGGCCATATGAAAAGATATTACATATAATAGGGGCCTACATTTGTAGGAAGGCACACTGCCTAGAGCATACTGCTCATCACTAAAGAGCCTCATTGTCTATAAGCTTTCTACCAAAGTAAATTACTGAAAATGAACTCAAGAATGCATCTGTTATGCCAAATAGAGTTTTGGTTTTGGTTCAACTCTGTACCAGTTCATAAACTGTGAACTGCTACCGGTATCTCTTCTCCTCCAAGAATGCTTTCCAATCTATCTATAGATCATTGCATAATAAAATATTCGCATACAAAATGATCTTTATACATATATTTTGCATCATACAGTTCTACTATATTCTCCTATATCCACACATTTCATATGTCTTGCTTGCTTTCAAAAATAACCTAGCAGACTAACCTATATACCTATTACAAATGATATGCCTTATGTTGGCTTACAATACATTTACAAAAGATATTCAATATCGGCCTTGACTATATTTACAAAATGATTTATTAAGTAAATCCTCCTTGATGTCGGCTTCCAAAGAAGTATTGATGTCGGTGCCGGTGTCGGTGCCGATGTAGCCTTGAATGCTCCAAAGTCGATATCTACTGGTATATGCCTCCTAGTGTCGGTTTATGACTTTTTATCATATCTTGTTGCCATCAATGAAAACAAAATGAATCCAATGAGTTTCAATTTCCAACATATGACCCATTCTAGATTCTGGTTGTGGATCCAATTCTTTGCCTTTTTGAGATCGAATGCCAGCAAGCATCAATAGATTTCTATAGTAGTGAATTCCTTCTCTTCTAATGGGGTTCTTGGAGGGGTTGGTGATTTGGGCCGATCTTCATGGTAGGTGATTCAATTTCTTGGAGACAATGAGGGATTGATCCTTCCCCCACTGTTAAGGCATTGATTGAATGCTACTTTCTGAATCTAAGCTCTACTTCTCAAAGGTTCCTTGTCAAACTCGTTAGTTTTTTCTTAAAGATACAATCACATATGATGCAAGAAAACACAATGTGATTTAAAGAGTTGACGGTTGATATAGAGAAATTTACTCCCCTTGATAAGTGCCTAAGGACTAGGTTGTCTCTTCTTCAACTTAGTCTTTTGACGAAGACTTCTTCTTCTCAAAATATGGGGAGTGGTCATACAAATGATCAAACAGTGTTGATGTTGATGGTTGATATGGATACTTCATTTCGAATACTCAAGCTTACAACATTGAATAGAGGGTTTTTTCAATAGGCCCCTATGACAAAGTGTGTCAAATGATATGGATAAAGTCTCCTGATATGGAAACTTGATTTGACTAACTTGAATACCTCGCTAGGTATTGTTGTTGAGATAGTTGGATGATAAAATATTGATCACTTGGTTTTGATACTCCTCTATGTTGATTGGATGAAAATCTTGCGTAAAGATAGTTGAAATATTGATAACCACCTCCACAGGTGCTTGGTTGGATTCAAAAATTTCTCTCAGCTATGACTTCTCCTTGTTTTGAACTAATTTTTGAGTTTGATTTTGGATGTTTTTGCAAGATATTTTAGCATTTATGAAAATAATACATAGCACACAAAAACAATGGGCATCCTAATGCTAAACATTGAGTGTATGTTCTTTTGAGGACGTGTTCAAATCCCTGATGTTTTCATTGGTTTGGATCACAATAAATACACATCAGATAGACTCTTTATTTAGAGGTCATTGATAATATCATAGCTCACTAGTCTTGATACTCCATCAACTCAAACAACCTTGTCACCCCCTAGAGGGCACCCTTTTTTTTTTGCCTTTTTCCAGAGATTAACCCAAAGTGAATTGCTTCACAATTGGGTAGTTATCTTGGGAGATATTGTTGGAAATATGGAGGAATTGATTATGTGTTGCATTGATGTTTTTTCATTTATGTCAACACTAGATGTTATGGTTGGTTAACGGAAAATAGGTTTTGGTTACTGGCAGAAGACAATATTTGTTTGACACTTCTGTCATGTTTTGATCAATGGAGTATGTCTAGTTTTATGTGTTATATGTTTTTGGAGCATGTTTTGGTCAGTTGGTATTGAATTGGTGATCGGATGCTATCATACACTCGAGTAAGCCTATACTAGTAAGGGTTTAAGGTTTTACCGGCAAAGAGCTTTTACTGAGAACCTTTGACAAGATACATAAGTGGTGTTGGTACGGCTTCTAGATAGAATTCAGGATGCAGAAGGTGATTCTTGATCATGCCTCAACTAGTTGGAGACACTGCTTTGGCATAGTGGACACAGATTAGGTCTGGTACCTATCTAGGTTATGGACCGGTATCATGTTAACGTGATCTCTACACGTTATCAGGATGATTTATGGATTGGTTATTGTTTCTTTGGTCTAAAGCTAACATGGCATATCATTGTAATATGGATGTATGTAATGATCTTATTGTAATATCTTTTAGGTGGCCAACCTAATTGGTTTAGGCCTTAGGGTTGGTATAAATTGATGTAAGATCTCATTGTAGATCATGGTATGGGAATGGAAATGTAATGTCGGTCATGGAATGAAATATCATATGCGAAGGAGATTCGGTTGATCATTGAAGATCGAATTGGGTTTATGTAAGAGGTCAAAGGCCTCTAGTATTGAGCTTAACCTGGACTGTAATCAGGCATGGTAGATGTTATTTCTGGCAGTTCATTCTTCTAGATTGTTGTCCAATTATTTTGAGGTGGTTATAACCTCTCTATAGTCTGTGAGACTCTTTTGTAATGAGCAATACGCTCTAGGCAGTGTACCTTCCTGCATGTGCAGGGCCCTTATTGTATCACATACTTTTTGCAGGAGTATCATCTGACTATGGGTAGGCTTGCCACCGTGATTTTTCCCTTTACTAGTTTTCCACATACAAATCATAGTTTTATGTGGTATCATTGCATTGTGTTGATTATCTATTTCATTCTTAAGTTTTATTGCTTACCGGTATCCATTTTTGTTATTTTGGTATTCAATGTTTATGTGCTCCGGTTAAAGGTTATAAAGTGGTTTGATTGATATCAGAGCTTTGGTCCTCTTTTGTAGAAGCTTAACCGCTTGAGGAAGATCCTATGGAAACTAATACTTCAAATCCACCGGCAACTATTTTCAGAAGAGAAATCCCTAAGCTTGATGGAATAAATTATGGGATATGGAAAATCCAAATGGAGACTCATCTTAGATGTCTTGGCAAGGATATTTGGGAGATCACTGAGAAAGGATATACACCTTATGATCTGGCATTTGACAATCCTGCTCCTGCAGACTTTGACAAAAATATTGAAAATGATTGTAGAGCTAGAGAAGCCCTCATGTGTGCACTTACTGATCAACAAATCATGGGATTGACTGATAAATCATCTGCAAAGGTTATGTGGGATAAATTGCAAACTCTGAATGAAGGTGACGCTACTGTCAAAATTGCTAAACTTGATGGTTACTGGGTAAGATATGAGAACTTGAATATGGATGACAATGAATGAATTGCTACATTTATGGAAAGAGTAAATGAGTTTGTCATAGGAATTCAATGTTGTGGAGGATCTCTGAGGGAAGATGAAATAGTTTCCAAAGTCTTGAGAGCCCTTCCACCAGCTTACAAGATGAAGGTGACTGCAATTAATGAATTGAGAACAATGGCAAACACTTCAATTAACAGAGACATTCTGATTGGGAAATTATCTGCTTTTGATCTTGAAGAATTTGGACCTTCTGGAGCTACAAAGTCTGAACTTTATGTTCATGCAACATCATCATCTACTGGCAAGAGTGATTGGAATTCCCTATATGCAAAAGAATTGGAAGTTATGAGGAATGAGGATGAAGAATTTGAGCAACTTGAAGCCTTATTTTCTAGAAGAGTACCTAAAGGACCGACAAGAAGTAAGTATGAAGGAAAAGCACCTTTTAAATATTTTGCATGTAATAAGATTGGTCATTTTGCGTCTAGATGTCTAGAAAGAAATGCAAGATTTGAAGAAAGAGTTAAGAAATCATTTAGGCCTAATCAGAAAATACATAGATTCAAGAAAAACAAAAAATGCTACATAGTAGATGAGGAAGGAGTAAGTGATGACTTTGAGGATGAACCGACAAAAAATTGTGCTGGTGGATTTGGAAATGGAAAGGAATGGGTGTTCTATGCTTTAAAGGAAGATGAACCAGAACCAACTATCAAGAATGAAGAAAATGCCCTGGCAGAAAAAGTTGAAGATAAGTATGAATGGGTAATTGATAGTGGATGCTCACATCATATGACTGAAGATAAAAGAAAATTTTTGTCCCTGCAAGAATACAATGGCGGTCAAGTCAGATTTGGAGATGACAAAGCATGTATGATCAAAGGTAGAGGTATTATTTGTCTGGATGGTAAGAATAATATTGATAATGTCTATTATGTAGAAGGTTTAAAGCATAGTATTTTAAGTGTTGGTCAATTGTTGGACAAGGGATTCCACCTTCAATTTAAAGATAGAAAATGCAAAATCTTTAACAAAACTGGTTCAAAGATTGCAACCAGTATTAAAACTGGAGGTAATATCTTTCACCTGAACATTGGTAATAAGACATGTTTGATTGCTCATATTGATGAGAGTTGGTTATGGCATAAGAGGTCATGTCATGTTAATTTTGATTGTATTATTAAGATCAGTTCAACAAATGTAGCTAGATAAATACCTAAGATTATGAAGCCTCATAATCTAGTATGTAAGGAATATCAATTGGGAAAGCAAATTAGAACTTCTTTTAAGAGCATACATGATAAATATAAAGAGGTGCTTTATTTAATTCATACTAACTTATGTGGTCCGGCAAGGACCAGAAGATTTCAAGGTGATAGGTATTTCATGCTAATAATTGATGATTATTCTAGAATGATGTGGGTGACTTTTCTAAGGGAGAAGTCTGAAGCTTTTGAGAAATTAAAGATCTTTAAAGCACAGGTGGAAACTGAAATTGGATTGAAAATCAAATGTTTGAGATTAGATCAAGGCGGTGAGTTCACTTCTCATGAATTTAATAGTTATTGTGAGACTAATGGAATTAGGAGACAGTTATCTGCACCTTAGACTCCTCAGTATAATGGAGTAGTGGAAAGGAAGAGTAGAACCATTTTGGATGGAGCAAGAACCATGATGATGGAAGCCAAATTGCCTCACATCTACTGGAGAGAAGTAGTGAGTACAATAGTCTACACATTCAACAGAGTTCATATCAAAGGTGAAACCAGTAAGACTCCTTATGTTTTATGGTTTGGACATACACCTACTATTAAATATTTCAGAATTTTTGGAAGTAAATGTTATATCAAAAGGGATGATTCAATTGGAAAGTTTGACCCTAGATGTGATGAAGGAATAATTCCTGGATATTCAATTCAAAGCAAAGCATATAGATGTTATAACAAAAGATTGCATAAAACTATGGAGAGTGCAAATGTGAAAGTGGATTAGCAATACATAAATCAATCTATATCATATGATAGGGAAGTGGTAGAGGAAATAATCATAATTGAACCAGCAATGCCTCAACCGGTACAAGACATTGAGACAGTTACACCAATATAATAAAAAAATTCAACTGTGACTAATGATCAAAATAGTGAACCCAAAATTTAGAAGACACCAAGGTATGTAAGATTAAATCATTTTGAAGATCAAATCATTGGAGATAGGAACAAGGGAGTTATGACAAGAAGAAGGCTGGAAAATGAAGAGGTATGTCTTATTTCTCAAATTGAATCAACATCTGTTATTGAAGCTTGTAAAGATAAACATTGGTTAAAGGCTATGGAAGATGAATTAGATCAGATAGAGAAGAATGAGACTTGGACTTTAGTTCCCCGGCCTAAAAATAAGAATGTTATTGGAACTAAATGGGTTTTTAGAAATAAACTAAATGAGGATGGTCAAGTTGTAAGAAACAAGGCTAGATTGGTTTGTAAATGATATTCTCAAATGGAAGGAATTGATTATGGTGAGACATTTGCACCTGTAGCTAGAATTGAAGATGTTAAACTATTTCTTGCCTATGGAGCATGTAAGAACTATAAGGTCTATCAAATGGATGTTAAATATGCATTTTTAAATGGTGAAATTGAGGAAGAAGTATACATTAAGCAGCCTGATGTATTTTAACTGACAGGTGACAAAGATATGGTTTGTAGGTTAAGGAAAGCATTATATGGATTGAAACAAGCTCCTAGATCTTGGTATGCAAGGCTGGATAAATATCTTTTGAAGCTTGGTTTTACTAAAGGCAGTGCTAACAGTAATTTATATTATAAGATCACTGACGATGATATTCTGATTATTGAAGTATTTGTTGATGATATCATTTTTGTAGGTGAAGATAAATTGTGCATGGAATTCTCTAATAATATGAAGAATGAATTTGAAATGTACATGATTGGTGAAATGGGGTTTTTCTTAGGTTTGCAGATTACTCAAACTGATAAAGGCATCTTTATCTGTCAAACTAAGTATCTAAGGGAATTATTAAAGAAGTTTGGTATGGATAATTCCAAACTGGTAAGTACTCCTATGGTGACAAGTGAGAAATTATCTATCAAAGACACATCTTCACTGGTAAATTCGATAAGGTATAAGTTTATGTTTGGTGGTTTGTTATATCTAACTCAGACTAGACCAGATATTATGAATGCAGTAAGTATTGTTTCAAGACATCAAAGTAATCCGAAAGAAAATCATGAATGTGCAGTAAAGAGGATATTCCTGTATTTGCAAGGAACAACATAATATAGCTTATGGTATTCTAGAGATGATAAATTCACTTTATGTGCATATACACATTTAGATTGGGCAAGAGTTACTGATGATAGGAAGAACACTTCTGGTGGAGCTTTCTTTCTTTGAAATAAATTGGTTTCATGGATCAGAAAAAAATAGTCATGCATTTTTTAATCTACTGTAGAAGCTGAATATGTTGCAACAACAACTAATTGTACACAAGTCCTATGGATGAAGAAAATGTTGAAGGATATCAAGGTAAATTGTAGTGAACCGATAGTTATCTATTGTGATAACTCTATAGCTATTGACATGTCTAAGAATCCAGTGTTTCACTCTGACTAAGAACATATCAATAATATATAACTTTCTGAAGGACAAGGTAGAAGCAAAGGAAGTCAAATTGGTTTATGTGAACACTAAAAAATATATTGCAGACATATTCACTAAACCGTTGTCTAAAGAATCATTTGAATATTTGAGAGACAGGTTAGGGGTATCTACCCCTCTGGCATAAACTTAGCTGATGGTGCAGTGCATCATTCTGGTATGGATCATCAACTTTATCCTTTTCTCCGGATTGATGTAGTGGTGCTACTACTCAAGGGGAGTAGTCAGCTTTGAGATTCACAAAATTTTGATATCTATGTCATACATTTGACATTGATTTCAAATGGGTAGAGTTATATGTGAGAAATAATGTTTATGGGAGAGATATTTAGTTTAGACTACACTCCTAAAGGGGAGTCAGTCTTTCATGAGAAATGTTTGGCACTTTGGCACTTAGATGTTTTCTTTTTCACATCTAGCATTGCCATCAATGCCAAAGGGGGAGATTGTTGGCAATATGGAGGAATTGATTATGTGTTGCATTGATTTTTTGTCATTAATGTCAAGAGTATCTATTATGGTTGGTTATCGATAGACAAATTTTGGTTACTGACAGAAGATCTAGTGTTACCAGCATAAGGGACTATATGTTGGACACTTTCAACATGTTTGGATCAATGGAGTGTGTCTGGTTTTATGTGTTACATGTTTTTGGAGTATTTTTTGGTCAGTTGGTATTGACTTGGTGATCAGATGCTATCATATGCTCTAGTGAGCCTATATCAGTAAGGGTTTAAGGTTTTACCAATAGAGCTTTTACTAAAAAACCTTTGACGGGATGTATAAGTGGTGTTGGTACGACGTCTAGATGGAATTCAGGATGCAGAAGGTGATTCTTGATCATGCCTCAACTGGTTGGAGACATTGCTTTGGCATGGTGGACCCAGATTAGGTCTGGTACCTATCTAGGTTATGGATCGATATCATGTTAACGTGTTCTCTACATGTTACCGAGATGATTTATGGATTGGTTAATGTTTCTTTGGTCTAAAGCCAACATGACATATCATTGTAATATGGATTTATGTAATGATCTTATTGTAATATATTTTAGGTGGTCAACCTAATTGGTTTAGGCCTTAGGGTTGGTATAAATTGAGGTAAGATCTCATTGTAGATCATGGCATGGGAACGGAAATGTAATGTCGTGGTCATGGAATGAAATATCATATGCAAAGGATATTTGATCAATCATTGAAGATGGAATTGGGTTTATGTAAGAGGTAAAAGGCCTTTGGTATTGAGTTTAACTTGGATTGTAATCATGCATGGTAGATACTATCTCTGGTAGTTCATTCTTCTAGATTCTTGTCCAATTATTTTGAGGTGGTTATAACCTCTCTGTAGTCAGCGAGACTCTTTTGTAATGAGCAATATGCTCTAGGAAATGTGTCTTCCTGCATGTGTAGGCCCCTTATTGTATCACATACTTTTTGTAGGAGTATCATCTGACTATGGGTAGGCTTCCCACCATGGTTTTTCCCTTTACCACGTTTTCCACGTACAAATCATGGGTTTATGTGGTATGGTTACATTCTGTTGATTATCTATTTCATTCTTAAGTTTTATTGATTACCAATATTTGTTTCTGTTATTCCAATATTCAATGCTGATGTGCTTCGGTTAAAGGTTATAAAGTGGTTTGATTGATATATTCTTTTGACAACTGATTCACCCCCCTCTCAGCTGTCCACCGGTTATCCTAACAGATATATGGTGAGTAATATTGGGGCCGGATTCTTCCCCACCCTTGCACTATGACATTGTCAATGTTTGGCAACTAACTTGGCTCAAAATCTCTATTGCTATGTCTTTTAGCAATGATTTCCATTCGAATATACCCTTTGAAGTCGTGCAAGTACGATTGAGGCCTATAGCCCAGCAATGTACCAAACAAGATGTAGTCACACAAGCGTGATTGAAACCTCAAGGCCCTACAAAGTGCTCGATATGAGATAACTCAAATATGCTCCATCCTCCGAGATTTTTATCTCAAAAGGCACTTTGATTATAGTGAGTTAGAATACATGGCTTTAGTTGTACTCACTCAATTAGCTCTTTGTAGGAAATTTGGAGGAATTGATTATGTATTGCATTGATGTTTTGTCATTGATGTCAACACTAGTTGTTTTGTTGTCTACCAACTTCTAGTAGAGTGGTTGGACTTTGATGTTGATTTGGAGATTTGTCCCTGGTACGTTCTAGCTGTTGGAATTGGTATGGATTGGTTATTCATGTGTTCCTAATGTGTATCACACTTAGTTGGTTTAGGATTTGATGATCTGGATAAAGATATTTTGATGAATCTCATAAGGGGTGTTGGTTCGGCTTCTAGAAGGTTATCATGTTTGTGTTCTAGTTGATCGGTGGTGTTTCATTTGGTTTGTGGTAACCTATTTTGGGTCTGGTGTTATTCTAGTAGGTTATGGACTGGTTTATGTAACATGTTGGTTGATGCTCCTGATGTGTTAACGGTTGGATTTATTATTTGGATTATGTTGTTTCCGTCTTAGGCCAACTTGGTTTATTAGTTTGTAGGATTATGTAATGGATTTATTGTATTATCTTTTAGGTGGCCAACCTAATTGTTTAGGTCTCGGGTTGGTGTAAGTATGATGTAAGATCTCTTTGTAGATCATGGGTTATGAGATTATCTGTGTGTAAATAAAGTTGTAATTATATGTAGAGGATTTGGTTGATCGTAGGTGATCAAGTTGGGTTTGTGAAAGAGGTTTAATACCTCCAATATTGAGCTTAACCAGAATTGTACTCAGGCATAGGAGATGCTATTTTTGCAGTTCACTCATATTTTCAAATAGTAGTTTGGATTTCTTTTGTACTTAGCGAGGCTCCTTTGGTGATGAGCAGTGCGCTCTAGGCAATGTGCCTTTTTGCATGTGCATACCCCTCTTATTGTAATCACATACTTACTACAAAAGTATTATCTGACTATGGGTAGGCTTCCCACCGTGGTTTTTCCCTTTAGTGGTTTTTTCATGTACAAATCTTGGTGTTGTGTGTTATGGATGGATGGTAATTGTTTTGTGATTTATTTTGTGCTTAATTGTTATATCTACTATTCTGGTATTTGGTTTATGCATTCTGGTAAAAGGTTTTGTGTGCTTAAAGTTGCATAATTTGTTGACAACTAATTCACCCCCTCACCCTCTCAGTTGTCCACTGATTATCCTAACAATTGGTATTAGAGCTTGGTCCTCTTTGTAGAAGCTTAAACACTTGAGGAAGATCCTATGGCATCTAATAGTTCATCTACATCTTTTTTCTAGAGAGAAACCCCTAAGCTTGATTCAACAAATTACAGAGTATGTTAGATTCAAATGGAGACTCATTTGAGATGTATTGGGAAAGAGATCTGGGAGATCACGAAGAAAGGCTATACTCCTCATAATCTGGTATCTAGCAATCTTCCTCTAGAAGACTTGGATAAGAACATTGAAAATGATTGTAGAGCTAGAGAAGCCCTCTTAAATGCACTTTCTAATCAACAAATTATGGGATTAACTGACCAATCATCTGTAAATTCTATTTGGGATAAGTTGGAGGCTTTGAATGAAGGTGACCATACTGTTAAAATTACTAAATTTGATGGTTATCAGGTGAGGTATGAGAGCCTAAAGATGGAAGAATAAAAAGTTTTCACGGTGATAGATATTTTATGCTAATCATTGATGACTATTCTAGAATGATTTGAGTTGCTTTTCTAAGGGAGAAATCTGAAGCTTTTGAAAATTTTAGTATCTTTAAAGCTAAAGTTGAGACAGAGACACGGTTGAAGATTAAATGCATAAGGTCAAATCAGGGTGGTGAATTCACATCCGGTGAATTTAATAGTTATGTGAAAAGCATGGGATAAGGAGACAATTGTCTACACCTTGGACACCTCAGCAAAATGGTGTTGTGGAAAGAAAGAACAAAACTATCTTGGATGCAGCTATAACTATGATGATGGAAGCTAATTTGCCTCATATCTACTAGAGAGAAGCTGTGAGAATGATGATATACATATCAAATGAGACACCGATAAGACACCTCATGAGTTATGGTTTGGTCATACACCTTTAGTTAAGTATTTCAGAATCTTTGGTAGTAAATGTTATATCAAAAGAGATGATTCCATTGGAAAGTTTGATCGTAGATGTGATGAATGGATATTTATTGGTTATTCTAATGAAATCAAAGCATATAAATGTTATAACAAAATATTGTAGAGAATTGTGGAGAGTGTTAATGTCAAGGTGGATGATGTTGGTATTATGGATGACTTCGTCATGTGTTGCATTGGTTTTGTCATTGATGTCAACACTTATCCTTTTGGAGGTCTATATTGTTGATTTGGAACTCTAGTTATATTGGTTTATTGTTGAACCGACACATTGTGTTCACCGACAAGGTTATTGCCTTATGCACAGTCACCAGTATATGTTCACCGGAAGGTTATATGGTTCATTGGTAATGATTATGACTTGTTATCATCTGAAGATGACTTGGTTATGTCGAAGGCATAGATTGGATGTTTGGTTTTGGTGTTTTGGTTATTGGTCTAATTGGGTTGACATATTTGCTTTTACAGGTAGATAGGTCTAGGTTATGGATCGATATAAGATATCATGTTCCAGATCGGCAAGGCACGTTTTCGAAATGGTTTATCAATTGGATATTGTGTAAATATATTAAGGCCGACATATTGTATCTCTCAAGACTTATTTTGTAATTTATCATATGAGAAGATCATAGCTGAGTATATGTGTGAATATTGAAGATCATATGAGAAGATCATAGTGTGAATCATGCAGACATCATCTAGAGGTTGAAGGAAGGTTATGAAGGTGTTTATCAAAGCTTAAACCGGTACTGAATACAACATTACAAATGCTACTTTGAAGTAGTACATTGTTATAGGATTTAACCATCCTACTGTAGTCAGTGACTCCTATTTTGTGATTGAGCAGTGAGCTCTAGGCGGTTGGCCTTTCTGCATGTGCAGACCCAATTTGTATACACTTACTATCTACATTAGTATTATCTGATTGTGGGTAAGGTTTCCCACCGTAGTTTTTTCCCTTAAAAGGTTTCCACATCAAAATTTATGTGTCATGTGTTGTGGATGTTGTTTTCCTTTTTGTTTCATGCATTAAGTTACACTGGTACTATTATATCTGCTAATCTGTTTCATCGACATTAAGTTTGGTTTACCACCACTCAGTTTAAGTTGAAATAATTTTTGTTTGGGTTATTGCCAACTGATTCACCCCCCCCCCTCTCAGTTGTCCTTCCAATTCCTAACAATTGGTATCAGAGCTAAGTCCTCATTTTGCAGAAGCCTAACAACTTGAGGAGATCCTATGGCAGCGAACATTTTTCAGGAAGCACAGTCCTAAACTTGATGGAACTAATTGTGGTATATGGAAGATCAGAATGAAGACACATCTAAACTGCATTGAAAGAGATATATGGGAAGTTACAAAGAATGACTATGTTGGTCCTACTTTGAATCAATCTCATCCACTGACATTAGCTAAGGACCTGGAGAATGATTGCAAAGCAAGAGAAGCACTTCTGAGCGCATTATCAGATCAACAAATCATGGGATTATAGATCGATCTACTACTAAATCTATTTGGGATAAACTGGAAACATTGAATGAAGGAGATACCATTGTCAAAATTGCAAAAATGGAATGTTACTGGGTCAAGTATGAAAATTTGAAAATGGAAGAAGATAAAAGAATTTCTGCATTTATGGAAAGAGTTAATGAAATTGTTATAGGAATACAATGTTGTGGAGGATCTTTAAGTGAAGATGAAATTGTTTCTAAAATTTTAAGAGCTTTTCCACCAGCTTACAAAATGAAAGTAACTACTAATAATGAGTTCAGAACAATGCCTAATACATCAGTATCTAGAGATACCTTGGTTGGAAAACTTTCAGCATTTGAGCTTGAGGAATTTGGTCTTGTTGCTACAGTCAAGATTGATTTAGCATTCAAAGCATCATCATCTGCAACATCATCATCATCTAACAAATCTGATTGGAAAGAACTTTATGCAAAAGAACTTGAAGATATTAGGAGGGAAACTGAAGAACTGGAAGAACTTGAAGCACTATTTGCAAGGAAGATGCCAAAAGGTCCAGTAGGAAGTAAGTATGAAGGTAAAACACATTTTAAATGTTTTAATTGCAATAAAATTTGTCATATAGCATCTAGATGTCTTCATAGACATGCAAGATTGAGAGAGGAAGCCAAGAGAATATATAAGCCTAACCCTGAATATCAGAGATACAAATTTAATAAAAACAAAGATAAATCATGTTACTATGCAGATTAAGGAGTTACTAATGATTCCGATGAAGATCCGATAGATAATGGATGGGCATTTGTTGCAATAAAATAAGATCAACCGAAACCTACTATCAAACTGGTAGAGAAGGCACTGGTAGTGAAAATTGAAGAAAAGGATGAATGGATTATTGATAGTGGATGCTCACATCATATGACTGGTGATAAAAAAAAATCTTATCATTTCAGGAATGTAGTGAAGGTCTGGTAAGATTTGGAGATGATAAAGCTTGTTCAATCAAAGGAAGAGGCACTATTTCTTTGGATGGTAAGCACAATACTGACAATGTTTATTATGTTGAAGGTTTGAAACATAATCTTTTGAGTGTTGGTCAATTAGTAGAAAAAGGATTTCAGTTACAATTCAAGAATGGAAAATGCAAAATCATAAATAGATTTGGATTGGAGATTGCAACTGGTAATCAGACTAAAGGTAATATCTTTTATTTGAATATCAGTAATAAGACATGCCTGATTGCACACATTGATGAAATTTGGTTATGGTATAAGAGACTCTATCATGTAAATTTTGATTGCATTGCAAAGATCATTTCAACTAAGGTAGTAAGCGATTTACCTAAGATTGTGAAACCTCATAATCCGGTATGTAAGGAATGTCAAAAGGGAAAGCAAGTTAGAACAACATTTAAAAGCATTTATGAGAAATCCAATAATGTTCTTGATTTAATTCATACTGATTTGTGTGGTCCGACAAGAACAAGAAGTCTTCAGGGAGATAGATATTTTATGCTAATAATTGATGATTATTCTAGAATGTGTTGGGTTACTTTTCTCAGGGAGAAATCATAAGCTTTTGGAAAATTCAAGTTATAGAAGGCAATGGTAGAGAATGAAACTGGCGAGAAAATCAAATGTTTGAGATCTGATCAAGGAGGAGAATTTACATCTAGGGAATTTAATACATTCTGTGAAGTGAATGGAATCAAAAGACAATTATCAGCACCCCAGACACCTCAGCAGAATGGAGTTGTGGAAAGGAAGAACAAAACTATTCTAGATGCAGTAAGAACCATGTTAATGGAAGCAAATCTACCTAATGTGTACTGGAGAGAAGTATTGAATACAATGGTTTACACTTTCAATAGAGTTCACATCAAAAGTGAAACCGGTAAGACCCCTTATGAACTATGGTTTAGTCATACTCCTACTCTTAAATACTTTGGAATATTTGGAAGCAAATGCTATATTAGGAGAGATGAATCTATTGGCAAATTTGATCCTAGAAGTGATGAAGGAATATTTCTTGGTTATTCATCTAGAAGCAAGGCATATAGATGTTATAATAAAATATTGCAGAAAATCATTGAAAGTACTAATGTGAAGATAGATGAAAATTTTAGAGGAGATTCAAGGTCTGTAGATTTTGAACCGGTAGTTGAAATGATTATAAATGAACCAGCACAGAGTGCACCAGTACATAATGTATATCCAGTCACACCGGCATCATCAGGAAACTCAAATATGACTAAAGAACAACAACATGTAAATAAACCCAGGTATGTAAGACTGAATCATTCAGAGAATCAAATGTTTCAAGGTGTTATAACAAGAGGAAGATTAGAAAATGAAGAGGTATGTTTAATTTCTCAAATTGAACCGGCATCTGTTATTGAAGCATGTCAAGATAAACATTGGACAAAAGCAATGGAAGATGAATTAGAATAGATTGAAAAGAACAATACATGGACATTAGTTCCCCGGCCTAAAGACAAAAATGTAATTGAAACTAAATGGGTATTTAGGAACAAACTTAATGAAGATGGAAAGGTAATCAGGAACAAAGTAAGATTAGTTTTTAAAGGTTATTCTTAGAAAGAAGGAATTGATTATAATGAAACCTTTGCACTGGTAGCTAGAATTGAGGCAGTTATACTATTTCTTGCATTTGCAGTTCATAAGAACTATAAAGTATATCAGATGGATATAAAATGTGCATTTTTGAATGGTGATCTTGAACAGGAAGTTTACATTGAACAACTTGATGGATTTTCATTGGCAGATGACAAGAATGTGGTTTGCAGATTGAGGAAAGCTTTATATGGACTGAAGCAAGCTCCTGGAGCTTGGTATGCTAGATTGGATAAATATCTTTTGAAACTTGGATACACTAAAGGTAATGCTGATAGTAACTTGTATTACAAAATCACTAATGATGACATTTTGGTTATTGAAGTTTTTGTGGATGACATCATTTTTGGAGGTGAAGATGGATTGTGTAGAGACTTTCCTAACAAGATGCAGGAAGAATTTACAATGTCTATGATTGTCTAGATAAAATTATTTTTAGGTTTAAAAATTTCACAAATAGGTAAAAGTATATTAATATGTCAAACAAAATACTTGAAGGAACTTTTGAAGAAATTTCGTATGGAAAATTCTAAACCGGTAAGTACTCCTATGACTACAACTGATAAATTGACATTGAAAGATGATTCGGCTCCTATTAATCCGACAAGATACAAATCTATGATTGGAGGTTTACTGTATTTGACACAAACCAGACCTGATATAATGAATGCAGTATGTATTGTTTCAATATTTTAGAGTAATCCTAAAGAAAATCATGAATCAATAGTAAAAAGGATTTTTCGATACCTACAAGGCACATCAAATCTTGGTTTATGGTATCCTAAGAATGATAATTTTGAGTTATGTGCATATATAGATTGAAATTGGGCAAGAGATGTAGATGACAAAAAGAGTACCACCGGTGGTGCATTTTTTCTTGGCAAACGATATGAATAAGAAAAAAGTTGAGTTGCACACCATTATCTACATCTGAAGTAGAATATATTGCAGTTGCAACTAATTGTACTCAGGTATTATGGATTAAGCAAATGTTGAAGGATATAAAGATAAAATACAAAGAAATGGTAATCATTTATTATGATAACTCAACAGCAATTGATATATCACAGCATTTGGTATTTCACTCTAAGACAAAGCATGTTTCTATTAAGTACAATTTTTTGAAAGAGAATGTTGAAGTAAATGAAGTGAAATTGGTTTATCTGAATACTAAATAGAAAATTGCAGATATTACAAAGCCTTTGCCTAAGGAAACATTTGAATATCTCATAGAGCAACTTGGGGTAATTTCCCCACCAACAGAGACTTAGATGTTGAAGTTTGGCATCAAACCGGCAGTGACTAACAGAGAAATCTTTTTTTGGCTTTGATGGGGGAGAGCTACTTCTCAGGGGGAGTAGTTAGGTGTATGTTGTGTTCTGATATTTAATCTTAACTGCTTTGGCATTTGATTTCAAAGAGGGAGTGATATCTATGGAAAAACATTTCTTGTATTTTTAATATTGGGGAGAGATATACTCTTGGAGAGATGTATTTTGGTATTGATCTATTTGGGAGATTGTTAAGATTGTTGGTTTATTGGTTTTTGGCATTCTGTTTTGGCACTTAGATGTTTTTCCATTTAGTGTTGCCATCAATGCAAAAGGGGGAGATTTTTGGTATTATGGATTACTTCGTCATGTGTTGCATTGGTTTTGTCATTGATGTCAACACTTATCCTTTTGTAGGTCTACATTGTTGAACCGACACATTGTGTTCACCGACAAGGTTAGTGGCTTATGCACAGTCACTGATATATGTTCACCAGCAATGATGATGACTTGTTATCATCTAAAGATGACTTGGTTATGTTGAAGGCATGGATTGGATGTTTGGTTTTGGTGTTTTGGTTATTGGTCTAATCGGGTTGACATATTTGCTTTTACCGGTAGATAGGTCTAGGTTATGGACCGGTACAAGATATCATGTTCCAGATCAACACGGTACGTTTTGGAAATGGTTTATCAATTGGATATTGTGTAAATATATTAAGGCAAGCATATTGTATCGGATCAAGACTTATTTTGTAATTGATTTAAATTTAATATCTTTAGTGAGCCGACCTTGACATTTGGTCTTAGGTTTTGTATAAATGTAAGATCTTATTTGAAAGATATGAAATGTGGTAATGGTATGAGTATATGTGTGAATATTGAAGATCATATGAGCAGATCATAGTGAGAATCACACAGACATCATCTAGAGGTTGAAGGAAGGTTATGAAGGTGTTTATCAGAGCTTAAATTGGTACTAAATCTAGCATTGCAGATGCTACTTTGAAGCAGTACATTGTTATAGGATTTAACCATCCTACTATAGTCAGTGTGACTCCTATTTTGTGATTGAGCAGTGAGCTCTAGGCGGTTGGCCTTTCTGCATGTGCAGACCCCATTTATATACACTTCCTATTTGAAGTAGTATCATCTAATTGTGGGTAAGATTTCACACCATGTTTTTTCCCCTTACAAGATTTCCACATCAAAATCTCTATGTCATGTGTTGTTGATGTTGTTTTCCTTTATATTCCATGCATTAAGTTACAACGGCACTATTATATCTGCTAATCTGTTTCACTAGCATTAATTTTGGTTTACCAGCACTAAGTTTAAGTTGAAATAATTTATGTTTGGGTTATTGACAACTGACTCAACCCCCCTCTTAGTTGTCCTTCTGGTTCCTAAAAGATGAATTGTACAAAGGTCTAATCAGAACTTATTAGAGAGAACCAGAAGTGGAGATGATCATAACTGAACTAGTAGCACCTATACCGTAACAAAATGTTGAACCACTTACCCCAATAGTATCATAAAATTCAAAAGTAACTGCATATCGGAGCAAAGAAACAGAAAGTCAGAAGACTCCAGGGTATGTAAGGTTAAATCATTTAAAAGATCAGATCAATGGTGACAAGAACAAAGGAGTAATGACAAGAAGAAGGTTGACAACTGATGAGGTATGTTTAATTTCTCAAGTTGAACTGGCATCAGTTATTGAAGTTTGTAAAGATGAATGTTGGATGAGAGCTATGGAAGAGGAACTAGATCAAATATAAAAGAACAACATATGGACTTTAGTTCCCTAGCCTAAAAAATAAGAATGTTATTGCAACTAAATGGGTTTTTATGAATAAATTGAATTAGAATGGACAAGTTGTGAGGAATAAGGCTAGGATGGTATGTAAAGGATATTCTCAGAAGGAAGGAATTGATTATAATGAGACTTTTTCTCCGGTAGCTAGGATTGAAGCTATGAGACTATTTCTTGCTTATGCTGCCCATAAGAAATACAAGGTGTATCAGATGGATGTTAAGTGTGCATTTTTGAATGGAGATCTTGAAGAGGAAGTTTATATTGAGCAACCTGATGGTTTTTCACTTTCAAATGATAAAAAAATGGTTTGCAAGTTAAGAAAAGCTTTATATGGATTGAAACAAGCCCCTAGAGCTTGGTATGCTAGATTGGACAAATATCTTTTGAAGCTTGGTTTCACTAAAGGTAATGCTGACAATAACTTATATTATAAGATCACTTATGATGACATATTTATTGTTGAAGTCTTTGTTGATGATATCATTTTTGGAGGTGAGGATAAGTTATGTATGGAATTCTCTGATAATATGAAGAATAAATTTGAGATGTCTATGATTGGGGAGATGGAATTTTTCTTAGGTTTGCAAATTAATTAGAATAATAAAGGTATTTTTATCTATCAAACTAAGTATGCTAGAGAGTTGTTGAAGAAATTTGGTATGGAAAATTCTAAACCGGTCGATACTCCTATGGTTACAAGTAAGAAATTGACAAAGCAAGATGTATCAGCTCTGACAAATCCTACAAGGTATAAATCTATGATTGGTGGTTTGTTATATCTAACTCAGAGTAGACTAGATATAATGAATGCAGTTTGTATTGTATCAAGATATCAGAGTGATCCTAGAGAGAATCATGAGAGTGCAGTGAAAAGGATTTTCAGGTATTTGCAAAGAACAACTGAGTATGGTTTGTGGTATCCTAAAAATGATGACTTTACACTATGTGCATATATAGATGCTGACTGGGTTGGAGATGTTGATGACCGAAAGAGCACATCCAATGGAGCTTTCTTTCTTGGAAAGAAACTTATTTTATAGATCAGCAAGAAACAATCATGTACTTCTTTATCTATTGTTGAAGATGAGTATGTTGTTGTTGCTACTAACTATACACAAGTTCTATGGATGAAGCAAATATTGAAAGATATAAGGGTAGATTGCAATTAACTGGTAGTTATTCACTATGATAACTTTGCTGCTATTGATATATCAAAGAATCTGGTATTTCATTCTAAGACTAAGCACATTTCTATCAAGTATAATTTTGTGAAGGAGAAGGTGGAAGAAAATGAAGTCAGACTAGTTTATGTGAACACTAAAGAGTAGATTTTAAATATCTTAACTAAACCTTTGCCTAAGGAATCATTTGAGTACTTCAAAAATAGATTGGGGGTCTCTGCCCCTCCAGTAGAGACTTGAGTGATGTTGATTGGCATCATTCCGGTATGCATTTATCAGTGCTATCATTCATTCTGAATTGATGTGTTGGTGCTACTACTCAGGGGGAGTAGTTAGTTGTGTGGTTCAGATGATTTATGACTCTTTTTTTTATGTTTATGTCATATTTATGGCATTGTTGTCAAAGGGGGATATATATATATATATATATATATATATATATATATATATATATATATATGAAAACAAAGCTTAATAGGGATATCACTCATAGGGGGAGTTTGGTTTGTTGATTCAGAAATTCATTGTCTAATCATCTTGGGGAGATTGTTGGATGTCTTCCATTGGGAGAGACTTGTTTGACATTTCTTAGCACTTCGATGTTTTTCACATCTCATGCTAGCATCAATGCCAAAGGGGGAGATTGTTGGTAATTTGGAGGAATTGATTATGTGTTGCATTGATGTCAACACTAGTTGTTTTGTTGTCTACCAACTTCCGGTAGAGTGGTTGGACTTTGATGTTGATCTGGAGATTTGTCTCCGGTATGTTCTGGCTATTGGAATTATTTTGGATTGGTTATTCATGTGTTCCTGATATGTATAACATTCAGTTGGTTCAGGATTTGATGATCTAGATGCTATCATTTGTTCTAGTAAGCCTTTTGGTTATTGGTAAGGGTTTTACTGATAGAGCTTTGATGAAGATCTTTTGATGAATCTGATAAGTGGTGTTGGTGCGGCTTCTAGAAGGTTATCAAGATGCTAATGGTTATCATGCTCATGTTCCAGTTGATAGGTGGTGTTTCATTTGGTTTATGGCGACCTATTTTGGGCTCGGTGTTATTCTGTTAGGTTATGGACCGGTTTATGTAATGTGTTGGTTGATGCTCCTGATGCATTACTGGTTGGATTTATTATTTGGATTATGTTATTTTGGTCTTAGGCTGACTTGGTTTATCATTGGTTTGCGGGATTATTTAACGGATTTATTGTATTACCTTTTAGGTGGCCGACCTAATTGTTTAGGTTTCGGGTTGGTATAAATATGATGTAAGATCTCTTTGTAGATCGTGGGTTATGAGATTATCTATGTGTGAATAAAGTTTTAATCATATCTAGAGGTTTTGGTTGATCATAGGTGATCAACTTGGGTTTGTGAAAGAGGTTTAGGACCTTTGGTATTGAGCTTAACCAGAACTGTACTCAGGCATAGGAGATGTTATTCTTGCAGTTCACTCATCTTTCTGGATTGTAGTCTAGATTTGTCTTATAGTCAGTGAGGCTCCTTTTGTGATGAGAAGTGAGCTCTAGGTAGTGTGTCTTCTTGCATGTGCAAGCCCCTCTTATTGTAATCACATACTTACTGAAGAAGTATTATTTGACTATGGGTATGCTTCCCACCGTGGTTTTTCCCTTTACGGGGTTTTCCACGCACAAATCCTGGTGTTATGTGTTATGGATGGATGTTAATTGTTCTGTGATTTATGTTTGTGCTTAATTGTTATAAATGCTATTCTAGTATTTGGTTTAAGCATTCTAGTAAAAGGTTTTGTGTGCTTAAAGTTTCATAATCTGTTGACAACTAATTCACTCACCGCCCCCTCTCAGTTGTCCACCAGTTATCCTAACACTCTCTTCTCAAGGCATTCGAGAAGACAGGCCCTCTAAAGGATTTAAGTGCATAAAAATAAATAACGCATGAAAAGAGTGGGTTTGGCATTTTTGTCACCCAATTAAGGGGAAAGCATATACCTACCACTTTCAAGACATGGCAAATAATGTTCTTTTTATCCTTCGAAACCAATGATTTGCTAAATCCTAATTGGAGATGTTGCTCCAACCAAACATGGTGTTCTATTTAATCCTTCATAGCAATGATTCTCTAGACTAGGAAGAGGAAATCCTAGTCAACATAAAGTAAAGTACGTTGCTAGAAAGTAAAGGGATTTTTAAAAAATAGACAAGTCGATTGTTCTTTTTAACCAATATTGCAAAATGATAGTTTGTGTTAGCCAAGATAGTAGAATGAAGTGTCCTTTTTAAACCATCGTAGTAATGTGATGGTTTGTTTTAAACCAAGATAGTAAAATGTGTAATTTTTTATTTTAACCCCGATTGTGAAATGTGAATGACTATCCTAGGATTAATCAATTTTCCCAATTAGAACATGTTAACAAAAATAACAAGATTGCAAATGTGAAAGTCTTTCAAAACTTGCAAGCAATGTATTAGAAAAACGTTGCTCGATGTCCTGCAAGCACAAGAAAATTGATTTAGAAGGCATACATGAAAAAAATAAAATAAAGCAATCTTTTATAACATCCAATCTTGATAAATCAAAATCTTATCAATAAAACTTTAAGATTTTAAAAGTCAAATTTTATAAACCAGAATTTATTAATAAAATTTTAAAATTTATGAAATCAAGTTTTACAAATCAAAATTTTAAAATATAAAAGATCACATTTAATAAATTAAAATTTATTAATGAAAATTTGAAATATAAAATTTGATTTTATAAATCAAAATTTATTATTAAAAAGTTAAAATTTATTAAAGTCAAGTTTTATAAATCAAAATTTTAAAATATAAAATATCACTTTTAATAAATCAAAATTTATTAATAATACTTGAAATATAAAATTACATTTTATAAAACAAACGTTATTAATGAAATTTTAATTAAAAAAAAAATGATTTTAATAAAATGTCGCTGATTGTTTTACACAGTCACACAAACTGTGTAGCACACAACCCGTGTGTTGTGTTCTACACAGTCACATGGACTGTGTAGTACACACCCTGTGGGACTGTGGAGCTCATAGTCCCAGACTATGTATACACAGTCACGCTTCTAGCCATTAAATAGATTTTATTCATTTAATCATCACACAGTCACACAAACTATGTAGCACACAGCCCGTGGGACTGTGGAGATCACAGTCACGGTCTGTGTATACATAGTCACACTTCTAGCCATTAAATGAATTTTATTCATTTAATCATCATTTAATTAAAATCCCAAAAATGCATTTTAAATAATTTAATTGGAACAGTAGGTATCACAGACTATGAATAAAATGCATTTAATTAGTTGTGCCAGTTTTAGGCGCCAAAATTGTGAGCTCTAAATTGTGGAATCAGCCTGCAAGAGGAGAAAACAACAAACAAGCACACACATGAAACATTATGTTAGAGTTAGAAATCCCTAATAGAAACTAAACTAGCTTTAAAATCAAGAACTCCAAGCATGTCTCATGTTCCTCTATCTCCAAGGATCCTTCAAATCAAGGTGGCTCTTAGCTTGGAAGAGCACTTGATCTCTAGGATGACTACCTAAAGAACGAGAGATATGTATGATTTTAAGATCTAAATGGAATTCAACTAAGATCTTAGTGATATGATAAATGGATATGAAACTAGATATCAAAATGAGAAGATTAGTATGAGATTTAATCTAGCATGAGAATGTTATGAAGATGAGATTGATCTAGCATGGAAAAGAAACTAGCATGATATACTAAAATATGATGAAATCTATGCTATAATGCAACTAAGATGATCTAAAAATGCTAAGAGAAGACAATGGAGGTCCTTAGGAACCTGCACAAAACAATTTAGCTATAGATAGGATGCAAAATAAAAATGGATATTGGATATAAGACAAGGGCTCATCTTATAGAGTTGAAGGCTTAGGAATGGATGACCAAGATTGAAGGAGGAATGTGATCCCAAGTTGGAAGGCTTAGCCTTGTGAATGTCACAAGGGGGAGAGGCCGAGGATCAATGTGGTCCCACATGTGTGGTCCCATATTTGCAAGCTTATCTTTGTGACAAGTGTATCAAGGGGGAGTGGGATGAAAAGTCAATGTGGTCCCACAAGTGTGGTCCCACCTTGAGAGAAGGAGGATATGTGCTCACACATGTGTGAGCAACCTAGGAAGAAACAAAATGGATTAATTAGAATAATGAAGAGATTAGATAGGTTCTAGAAGGATGATTATGAGGCAAGTGGGTTATGTAGGATTTTTAGTTAAATTAAAATAATTTAATTTAGCTAAAAGGGATGCAACTTGCATTTGTAGGATTTTGCAAGTGGGGGATTTACAAATAAATTTTGATTTATTTAAAATGGAAAGGGGATTTTAATTCAATGTGGATTTACTTAAAATGGAAAAGGGGATAAATGGATATTTTAATTAAATGTGAATTTAATTAAAATGGCTAGAGGGGGTTATTTAATTAAAAGTGAATTTAATTAAATGGTTTAGATAGAAGAAGTGGATATTAATTAAATCTTAACTTAATAAAAAAAGTCAATTAGAAGAATAGGGATATTAATTTAGTTAATAGGTGATTAAATGATGATTAAATGATTAAAATCCATTTAATTAGTTGTGCAAGTTTTAGGAGTCTACAGTTATTATTTGTGATCCATGGTTATTATTTTTTGTTTTAAGCATTTAAGAGTTTTAATTAGATGTAGATTTCCTATCATCCACTAAACCGGTCCAATCTGAATCTATGTAACCAACTAGTTCAAACTTATCAGTGGGAGAATATTGAATGCCAAAATTTTGTGTACCACTCACATACCTCAAAATTCTTTTAGCAGCCTGCCAATGTGACTCATGTGGATCCTACATGAATTGAGAGACGAGGCTCTCAACATACATAATATCAGGTCTCATGGTTGTGAGGTACATGAGGCTACCAACCTAACTCCTATACCGAGTTGCATCAACCTTGGGACTAGCATCTTCCTTGCTTAGTTTTTCACCAAGTGCTACGGGGGTTGCAAATTCTTTGTGATGCTCTGCAAAAAGGATTATAAAATCTGTTTGATGGCAATACACACAAGAGCACAAGAAACAAATGTTAGTGTTAGCAACAAAAGATTATCCTAACCAGGCATATCAAGAGAGATATTAAGCATGAAATCGAAAGCATACAAACATAGAATAGATAAACTATACTCCTCCAAATGCTAATCAAGATGCTCATAGCTGCTCCTCCCTTGTTCCTCTCCTCTCTGAGTTCCACATGAGTGTAGCTCTCAGCTTTTAGCACTAGCCATGGATACCATATGGAGATTCAAGATGGTTGAATATGATAAGAAAATGCTATGCAAGTGTAGATAGTGATGCTATGAAAAAGCTCTATGCTAATACCGGTATAACAACAATACTCTAATGCTTCCTTCTTTGCTTGAGGAGAAGGGTTCAATCTTAACCAAGGTTAGGATTGAAAGATATTCAACCCATCTGAGACTTTCAACACAATCCCATGTTGACAAGTGTCACCATGAGGAGGCTTGAGAGGAGAGATAAGGAGCATTGAATGCTTGAGGAGACATGATGGTTACCCTAGGGGGTTGGGTTAGGGTTAGGTTAATGGATATTCCTTTTATCCAAGGGATAAATGAATGTGCAAGGGTTAAATGGCTACCTTAGTCAAAGAAATAAATTCTTTGAAGAGACCCATGAGTCAAAAGGATGGTTAAGTTAGAGGAAAGTCTCTAACCAAAGGTAAAAGGTGAGTTAACCATAAATGGTTATGTAAGAGCCTTTAATGGTTTGTAAGACTTTAGAGGTTAACCATTTGAAGACATAAATCCTTTAATGGTTATTGAAGACTTTGGAGGTTTTTGAGAAGTGAATTCCTTTTATTTAGGAATGCGACAATGATTAGGATAGGATTGGGCTAATTAGAAGGAGTTAGAAGAATCTAGAAGGGATTTAGGCATGCAAGTGGATTTTGTAGGAGAATGCAAGTGGGAGGAATTTTGAGATTTTCAATTAAAATAAAATCATTTATTTCAATGAAATGGTGTAATTTGCATTTGGATAGATATTTAAATAAATATTAATTTATTTATATGTGAATGTGCATTTTGGATTTTATTTAAATAAATCTTAATTTATTTACATGAGAAAAAGGAAGATAAAGCATTTAAATGCTTGAAGACTTTGAGGGAAACCATTAAAGGCTTGAGAAGACTCTAGAAGGAAGCCATTAAGTTTGAAGACTTTAAGGGAAACCATTAAAGGCTTAAGAAGACTCTGGAAGGAAGCCATTAAGTTTGAAGACTTTAAGAGAAACCATTAAAGGTTTCAAGTGGGTGAGGATAAATAGGATTTTAAATAAATAATTTATTTATTTAAAATAGTTGTGCAACTTGCATTTGTAGGAAAATGCAAGTGGGTGGAGGATAAAGGTGATTTAAATAAATGTTAATTTATTTAAATGTGAGAGATGGGATTTTGGGGGATTTAAATAAATATTAATTTATTTAAATGTGAGAGAAGATTTAATTAAACAAATATGATTTATTTATTTAATTAATGGTCTGAATTTGGTTAAGTGAATTAAATCAAATCAAATAAATAATTTATTTAATTAATAGGAGAAGAGGATTAAGATGAATTAATTAAATATTAATTTAATTAATTATTGAATGATGGTTAAATAATCAAATAAATACTAAATATTTATTTAATTAAGTGGAGAGATTAATGTGACTACATTTGCCCCTCTTTGAGATGGTGCGATTTTATCGCGTCGTTTCAAAGAAAGAAAAATAGGTGTGAAGAAATATGCCCCATAAATGTTAATTTAGTGGGTGGTATGCCCCCTCGAGAGATGGGCCAATTTTTATTTTGAAGAATCAGGAAATCTCTCGAAAAAGAACAAGAAGTGGAGGGGAGGTAGAATAAAAGAAATTAGCAATAATGGTGAAAGAATGGAAGAAAACAAAGTGAATACGGAGAAATGGCAAGCCAGTGAGTACTCGTACGTTATGCAGGAGATATAGTGCAAATGTGATGTGCTTTTGATTGATATTGTACAATTGATCAAAATTGGTTGGACAATCTAGTGCAATTGGTTTAATTGCCCCAGTCGAGTCAAAGCATTATAGTTGATGTCAATTGTTCACTTGGACAAGATAAAGTTTGAGTAAGTGAATCAAAGTGACCTGATGGTGACTTAGACAATTGATGTAATTGCCCAATGAAGTCAAGGTATTTGAAGCAAAATACTCGTTGAGACTTAGACAATTGATGTAATTGTCCATTATGATTGTGTTTGATTGGTTGATCAATTGATAGTGTGTGTGTATGATGGATGATTGTGGTGAATCATAGCAGCCCCATTGAGACTAGGTCATTATGATAAATGTCTATTGTAGTCTAGGTTTGCCATAATCAATTACCTGTTGAGACCCGAAGAGACTTGATCAGAGTATCTGTTGATAGTCTAGGTGTGTGTGAGTTGATGTGCCTGTGCAGATAGAGTAACTTGCTTGATTGCATGGATGACTTAGGATGGGAAGCACAATCCCTCATGTTAGAGAATAGATGGTGATGAACGTAGCTTGATCAAGTTGATGGGAAATGATGAAGGGATTATGATGATGTTGATGATCAAGATAGGGAGGGTGAGGGGGGGATTCAATGTTAGATAGAAGAAATGGAGGACCTATGAATCATTCATATGGAAGAAGAGGAAAATAGAGTATGCACCCATTGTCATTACTATGTATGCATGATATGCATCTATTATGAATGTATGGATGGATGGAATGCAACAGAATGCAATATATATAGATGAGATGGAATGACAATCCATAGTGCTTTATTTTTCATCATTGAGCATGGTAGTATAAATCTTGGATGAGGCAGTAGGAAGCAAGGATGGAGCATTGTACCTGCAAGCAAGCATCATAAATAAAGAATAAAGAATATGGACCCTCGATAATGGTTCATGCTCATATGGTCGAGGTATACACTGTAGTCAGCAAGTCGTAGTGATCTATGACTATATTTTGCATAAGATCACGTAGCTTAGTGAACTTCCCATGTAGACACCATTAGGACATGCCCCAGTACTTCATCGGAATAATTCATAGAAAACATACAAACAATGCTTAGGAACCATCTCGGCCACTCTAATCACTTGTGGATATCCCGGAGTAGCGTAGGAACCTGATATAAATGAATAAATAACTAACAAACTGACCAAGTACTTGATAGCTTAAACAAAATTTTCTTGTCAAAGAAAATGTTATCTTGCCTTTTTTTTGGTAAGGAAGGATGCATCCTTGTTAAGACAGTTTGTGTGTAGATGTTGATTGTTTGGTTGATATGATAAGTGATCATCGTTTGAGTATTTCATAATATTTGTTTGGTATCTGCTTGAATGTGTATGTACAAAAGCGTTGCCATGTTTTTGATCAATTTTTTATGTTTTCTAATGGTTTTGGATTTTGTGAGTGTTTTTTGAATGTTTTTGGAATTTTGTGAGATATTTTTTAATATTTTTGGATTTAGTGAGACAATTTTGAATGTTTTTGGATTTTGTGAGACAATTTTGAATGTTTTTGGATTTTGTATGAAGAACTCAATGAATCACAAGTAATGCGGAATCCACTTCCATCAAATAGGTTAAGGGCATTGCCCCCAGCTTAGACATGACTATGAAAAAGTGGGATGCAAGATGCGTGAAGTACTATCCTTGATTGCAGATCAATAACAAGCCATGGTTTGATTGATGGATGAGTGGATGCAATGAATGTGATCACTGTTAGGTCCAATATGGAAAGATAATGAACTGAGAGGGGAGGGGTGAATTAGTACTCCAAAACTTTTCTTGAATAATAACTTTACTGTTATGCATAAACAAAATAGTGCAGTAACATAAAATAAAGTTAAAACAAATAGATAACAATCATACATGATTCACTCCATAACACATATATTTTGGTTATTCAAAAAACTCTTGGTTAGAGAGAAAAACTGTGGTGGGGATGGCACCCACAACTTCACTATTGCAATAATAAAGAGTGCTTGGTTAGAGCTACATTTTAGCTATTTCTGATAGCTTACCCTGTTAGGAGTAACAAGATATGTTAGATCTACCTTGCTAAAGGATTTTACAACATTTATTCTGAATGTTGTACCTGGTTAGAGGCTATTTATAGATTTGATTAGAGTCTTTTACCCTGTTAAAGGTTTCTCTTTCAACTTCACAATATTACAATAAAATCATTACAAATATCTGCAACTTTACATCTGAAATGTTATAGCAGATTCTATGTGCTCAGAATAGATTACCTTGCTTATAGCATACCTCGGTAGCCCATATAGTAACTCGGTAAACCCATATAGTAACTCGGTAAACCCTTCTGTTTACTTTGTTCTTCAACTATTCTCTGAAAACCTTCTTAGTGACCTCTGTGTCTCTGTAACAGTCTTCTTACACACATGCATACACCCTTAACTAATGTTGTATAAATAGATCTCTTAAGACAGTGATCCAATTCATTGCTTCGATCTTACAAACAAGATTCCTCAAGTGAATAACTATACAAAATATTTCATTGGTTAGATTGATCTCAAAATCATACACAATCTTCTGGTGCAATTTCCAATGTAATAACGGTTAGATGTGCCTCGATCTTGTAACATGTTTTCATATGCATGTCCAGGTTCAATGTATTTGGTAACACATTTCACTCAGTGTATATTAACTCGGTGTGTCATCTTTGCTACTTGGTAGTCATAAAAAGATACTGGGTAGACAACTTGGTGTATACTACGTTCTGTGACTGCTTTCCTATGTAATCGACTAGACTGTGCATACCGACTTTTTTATGTGTACCGACTGCATGATTCGGTAGTGTTAACTGACTAGAGTATATAGTATGACTTTGAATATAAAAACTAATGGCAATTTGATAAGTAGTAACAATCTCCCCTTTTGACATTAGTTGAGATGTTTGACAAAAACTACTTTCAAAGTCATAACTCAAAAATCTATATACTTTGCAAAATGACTATACTTAACAGTAAATAAAATAGTCAATGAAATAGTATATTCAGATATGCTCCCCTTATCATTATACTGTACATAACTCTGATTTTTGCATGCTCGGTTCTGTGTTTGAGTGCTCTGCTTACTGTCCTTGGATATTCTACATACTCTGCTTAGTATTCTCCCCCTGTATACAATACTCCGAATACTGTATCAAAACTGTATCACAAAAAACTGTATCACTCAAAATATTGTATTACTCCCCCTTTTTGACAAACATCAAAAAACTTAATTCCCATCTAGGGGTGGGAGCTGATCAAAAATAGATTTATACTTCTTTCGAGCATCGGTGAGAGCGACAAAGAGTGCATCTTGGACACTTTCCATTAAAGAATTTTGTGCTTGAATATCAGCCAATAGTGATATTAAGCCATCAAGAGTGCTTCCCTCTTGTGTAGTAGATAGGCATGTGGCTCGGTTAATCTATTCTTGAATTGATGAAAGATGAGGAAGGAATAATGTTTGGAGTGTCATTATATCCATCCGGATCTTATGTTCTTCATTTCTGAGTTCCAGTTGTTGAGCCATGAGCTGTTGAAGCTTAGTATAAAATTTTTGAATTGAATTGGGCTCAGGAGTCAACTTATTTAAGAGATCGGTGATCTCTTTCTCAATTGCATCAGTTTTATTCTTGATATCTTTAATGAATATAGAAAATGTACAAAGTTTCTGAAATAAATAAAGAATATGCTTGAGTTGTGGGGACAACTCAGCAATGAATTTGACAAGTTTGACTTTGCCAATAGCAAGAGCTTTTTGTACCTCTTCTATCATTTTTGTAGTAAGCTCCTTGTCTTTGAGCTTGCTCAAGTACTCAGATGCATCTACTTTGGATGTTTCTATTTGATTTAGGAGTTCATCCAGTTGAATGTGGATGGCTGCATCGGTTGACACTGTAGCTGTAGGTAGCATATCGGATAGTAGTGTCTTCACCTTCTGAAGTACTTTATTCTTCTTTTGTATGGCCATCTATTTTTCTTGTTCGGCCTTTGTTTTGCATAGTTCACCAAAATCAATGAGTGCTTGCCCCTTTAATTTTGATATATCCACATTGGGAAACACTATTGGTTTAGATAAATCAACTTTGAAACTATGGTTTTTCACCTTCTTCTCTTTACCTTTGGTTGGTTGAACTAAGACAATAGCTTGAGAAGCTTGCTGACCCTCGGTAGGTTGCTCAGTAGAGGCAACACTTTGGTCGGTTCCTGTAGTTGTTGTGGTGTCTTTTGGTGTCTCAGTACTGGGTGTCTCAACTGCTACATTTTTGGTGCTCGAGGGTGCTTGAGAGGTCTGGTCTTGAGTAGTCTCTTCTCTTGTTGCAGACTTGTGACCTTCGGTGCCTTGTGCTATATCTTGAGGAGCTTCGGTAGAGACAAGTTGAGTGATCGATGGATAAGGCTGAACTTGTACTAACATGGATTCACTAGATACAAGTTTTGCATATGTAGTGCCTTCTATCATCTCCTTCTCTTGTTCCTCTGTATCCATGACATCTTCATCAATTTGAATAGTGTCAGTTGGGTCTTCCTTGGTAGCATCAGGACCGTGCCCGGTGACATCAAATCTTGCTCAGTGACATCAATGATTTCAACTTTAGATTGTTCACCGACATCTTTTATTTTGAAGATTTCCTGCCATTTTGCTTTTGTCTCATTTTCTACATCAATATATAGCCCATTCATCAGTTTTAAGGCTCTTTGTTTGACAAGAAATTTTGAATTGTAGGTTGTCAAGTGTTCCTTTATTTCTGCTACAGACATATCAAGAAATAGATGGACTAGACTTCTTTCTTTGATTTGTTTCTCTGAGTCCATTGCATACTTCCACCTATTATCAATATGCAAGTAAAGTTCATTTGGAAGTGACTTTACTAGTTCCAATGGAGCTAGCCAAAACTTTAGAAGTCTATAGATGACAGCTTCTTCAATTTGTCTTTTCTCATCATTATTTCTTGTTTCATACTTGACATATCTAAAAGAACCAAATCCACCATATTCTTTTAGATTGGCACAAAAGTTTTCAACACTATGTATATTTACCTTCTTGCTTCTGACAATTTGGAATTTGTTGGCATCCTCAGATTTTGTATCACTAGACTCTTTTGCCAAAATGAGTCTTCGAGTAGATTTCTTGTAGGTCTTGGTTACCTTGGGAGCATAAGCACTCTTTTGTTTATTACTCAGTGATGCAGCTGATGCTCTTGTATTAGGTCTCTTTGTTGGAGGAGTCGGTAGGGCCTTTGAAATGTCTTGTTTCTTTCTTTTCAATACTTTACCCTTAGGCAGTTCGGTGCTTAATGTTATTGCTACCTCTTGAGCTTTTGATTCCTCTTTGGTGATTGCAAGAGTACCTTTGACAGGTGTGGAGGAAGATTCTTCTCCAAATTTCTCCATTAAAACCTTTATCATCTTTGTTGCTTTCCTTGTAGCTTTGGGTACTACAATGCTCATTTTTACTTTTCCCTTCACCTCTTCATAGGTTTCGTACCTCAGTTTGATAGCATGCCTTGGTGATGAAAGATAGGCATCAATTTTCTATTGTGTGATATCAAAGTCAATCTCATAACCCATAGGTGGCAAAGATTGAGTTCTCGGTTCCACAACATTCACATAACAGTAATCAGTGTCTACCTCAAAGCACATATCATCTTTTTATATTTCTCCACTAGCTGGGGTGGAATCCAGTACCTGTTGTGCATCTTCTCTTGAAATTTGCTAAAATAATCATCCATTATATCATTGAAATTATCACCTAGCATCTTGATAAAGTCATTAATTTGATGGGTGATTGGTTGATGTAGCTCCCAAACTACTTTACCGACTGATGGAAAGAATTTTTCAAAGTAGAAAAATATGCATACAAGAAGTGAACCAAACTTTAGTGTATTTGCCGAGTTGTTCTTCTTCGGCTTCCTTATTGTGTTCAGGTTCTCAAACAGGTTCTTCAGTAATACTTCACATAAGTCAATCTTCATTCCCTTTTTCATAATTTTATAAGCTATGTCAACTGCGACACAGGATACACTGTTTTCCCTTGCAGATTGGAAGAAACAGTAACCAATTACTCTAATTGCAAACTTAAGTTCTGCATCAGTGACATTGATTAGTTTTAATCCTCTGTAATCAGATTCAACTCCAGTTAAACTGATTAATTCCTTCTATGATATCATCTTTTGTGCTCGTGCATGATCATAGATAGGATAACCGATGATCACATGAATGATTTCATTGGTGATTTTGAATGGTTTCTCTTCTAGCCACATGAAATCATCATGAACTCTGCTTAGAACAAACTTGACCCATTGGGGCTTGAACACACGAGGGTAGGTTAGGGCTTTAGTCAATCCTTTGATCTTGATGTGTTCATACTTGCTATTCAATTTACCATCTATGCACAATTCATCATAGGTGTCTCTTATCTCAACATGACTGAGTTCTTCAACACGACATTTGGTGAAGAATCTAACATCTTCAACTAATAAAACTCGATCCGGGATGAGTGAAAAGGAAGTTTTGTCATCCGGTTCAGAGGCGACTTTAGGAGTCAAAGTGCATTTTAGTGAGGGCTTCTCTACATTCTTGACAGCTATGGGATCTTGGATCTCGGGCACCATTGTAGATTTCAGGTAAAACTTAGCAAACTGTCCTTAGGGTTTGACGATTTACAAACGATAGATACTTCACACTCAGCAAATAAAAACAATTTGATAAGATCGGTAAACCAGTTTAACAATGCAATGAGATTTGATGTAAATACCTTGGATTCGTTCTAAATGAGGTTTGATCACCTTTATTCGCTCTGCTCTTTTGAAAACTTGGTGAATGTAAATGACCGCAAAAATGCTTTGAAGTACACAAAATACCTTATTAGGCTCCGTGCGGGTTAGGTCAAAACATTAAATGCACTCGGTTCACCTTTAACCGATTTACTCTCTTTTTTTCGTTTTAACCGAGTAACCAAATTTCCTTCATTTACCAACTTGACAGGCTTCCTGTATTCACCAACTTGACAGGTTTCCTGTAAAGTACTTTTGATAGAATTTCAAACTTACTAATGCATCTTAACTATGCAGATTTTGAATTTAGTACATAATAGAATAGGAACTGTTATGATTTTAACCTTTAGAGAATACAGTCCCTTCATACCTTTGCTGATTAATTTGGAATAGGTGCACCTAACTCGGTAGGTAAGGTGTTTTCTTCATTTGACACAATTTTGTTCTTTTTCCAAATCATCTTTAATTTTTCTTTTATTTCTTCAGTGTCTCCTCTAGGTTTGTCTCTGCAATCTCAAGCTAAATGTCCAACTTTGTGACAATGAAAACATGCCATACCAAGATTTCTCCATGATTTTTGATTGTTCATTCCAAACCTTAGAAAACAGTTGGCACTAATATGTCCATATCTTCCACAACATTCACACCATATCCTTGTATTGTAATCCCATGGTACTGCTGCATATTATCGGTAAGGATTTGTGTGAGTTCGGTAACCTCTAGTGTTTGCTCGGTGTGCAGACCACATGTAGTTCTTTTGCTTAAGCTAGCACTTCTCAGTACTATGTCCATATCTATTGCAGTTTCTACAAAACCCTTTGAATTTTGCCTTCTGATTGTTGTTAACAGACTTTGTCCTACATTGATTAGATGTGTGACCATATTTATTGCAATTGTAACAATAATCATTGGACTTAGTGATATTCGGTTGCTTACCTTTTTTGATTTGGCATATGTTGGCAGTGTGACCTTGATTTCCACAGTAGTAGCAAATAGGCTTCTTTCTTTTTATGTTATTCCTTTTTCCAGCTTGCTTTGATGATTCTCCTCTCTCGGTAGTATGAATTCCTTTCTCGGTAGAGTCTTTTCCTTTGTAACCGAGTCCTGCATCTCTATTGGGTCTTCTTGTATTTAGTTGCTCATCCAACATCTTTGATGCTTCATAACTCTTCTTTAGTGTTTCTTTGGATTTTTTCTCTATTTCAAGTTCATCGGTCAACCTTGATACTTCAAGTTTCAATGCTTGATTTTCATCATTCTTCAGAATTGCTTCATGATGTGCATAACCTAGTTGATCTGTCATATTTTGTTGAATCCTAGTCAATCTTATGATTTCATCATTTTTATCATATACTAAGACTTCAAGTTGTTGTTTCTCTCTTTGTAGATCTCTTGCTTTATCCTCAACTGTCCTTAATGCATCTAGATTTTCAGTCATTTGTGTGCTGAAATGTTCATGTTCTCTTTTCATTGCTTTTAGTTGATCAGTCAGTGCTTTGTTCTTTTCTTTCAATAATCCAATCATTTATTCAGTTTCTTCAGATATACTATTCTCAGATGATGTCTGAATTTGTTCCACTAACTCTTGAGAATCCTACAAATCATCAGATAATCTTCTTCTTAATTTCAGAGATTTTTGCATTTGCCTTTGCATGTCTGCAATCACTTGATTAGCATGATCTATCTCTTCTTGCAGATATACAATCCTCCGAGATTGTTTGTAGCCTTCCATTGATAAGATCTTTTTCTTTAGGCAGTTAAACCCTTTTCCAAGATTGATGCTCTGATACCAATTGTTAGGCCCAATATGGAAAGCTAATGTACTGAGAGGGGAGGGGTGAATCAGTACTCCAAAACTTTTCTTGAATAATAACTTTACTGTTATGCATAAACAGAATAGTGCAGTAACATAAAATAAAGTTAAAACAAATAGATAACAATCATACATGATTCACTCCATAACACATATATTTTGGCTATGCAGAAACTCTTGGTTAGAGAGAAAAACTGTGGTGGTGATGGCACCCACAACTTCACTACTGCAATAATAAAGAGTGCTCGGTTAGAGCTACATTTTAGCTATTTCAGATAGCTTACCCTATTAGGAGTAACAAGACTTGTTAGATCTACCCTGCTAAAGGATTTTACAACATTTATTCTAAATGCTGCACCTGGTTAGAGGCTTTACAATTTATAGACTTGATTAGAGTCTTTTACCCTGTTAAAGGTTTCTCTTTCAACTTCACAATATTACAATAAAATCATTATAAATATCTGCAACTTTACATCTGAAATATTATAGTAGATTCTATGTGCTCAAAATAGATTACCTTGCTTATAGCATACCTTGGTAACCCATATAGTAACTTGGTAAACCCATATAGTAACTCGGTAAACCCTTCTGTTTACTTTGTTCTTTGACTGTTCTCTAAAAACCTTTTCGGTGACCTCTGTGTCTCTGTAACAGTCTTCTTACACACATGCATACACCCTTAAGACGATGATCCAATTCATTGCTTCGATCTTACAAACAAGATTCCTCGAATGAATAACTATACAAAATATTTCATTGGTTAGATTGATCTCAAAATCATACACAATCTTCTGGTGCAATTTCCAATGTAATAACAGTTAGATGTGCCTCGATCTTGTAACACGTTTTCATATGCATGTCCAGGTTCAATGTATCTGGTAACACGTTTCACTCAATGTATATTAACTCGATGTGTCATCTTTGCTGCTCAGTAGTCATAAAAAGATACTCGGTAGACAGCTTGGTATATACTGCGTTATGTGACTACTTTCCTCTGTAACCGACTAGACTGTGCATACCGACTTTTCTATGTGTACCGATTGCATGATTCGGTAGTGTTAGCCGACTAGAGTATATAGTATGACTTTGAATATAAAAACTAATGGCAATTTGATAAGTAGTAACAATCACAACAAGTCTAATAGACAATGGAGCCATAACCTTTACGAGTTGTGCTTGTTTGCTAGGTTTTAACCATTGCACTGACACAAGGTGCCACCAGAGTGGTTGTTCACCGTTTGGATACATGATTTTTTTTTACTATTTTGATGTTTTTGTATTTTATTCAGGACATTTATCTGAATGTTTTTTGGTGTTTTTCCAGTATGTATGGGAGCCTAATGCTCTATGCAGCTCGTGTATAAAACTTTTTAAGGTGCATGCTGTTGATTGGATCTGCTAGTGGTTCTCCTTCTGAAGTAGCCAACTGATATGCCCCGGACCCAACTAGTTTGATTCAAACTTTCCCTGATGTTCTCTGTTTGGTTGGTTATGATGATTTTCCGTAAGAACAAGATCACCTACCTCAAACGTACGAGGTCTAACCCGGTGATTATAGGTTCTGGTCATACGCTGTTGGTAATCTTTGAGGTGGTTGTATGCAGCTTGCCGTTTCTCATCAAGTAGCTCTAAGTCCTGGAGATGTGATACTCGGTATGCTTCATCATCAATGAGATTATGCAAGGAAACCCATAGAGATGGTATCTCGACCTCAATAGGTAAGATAGCTTCTCCTCCAGAGACCAGTGAGTAGGGAGTTGCGCCTGTAGGGGTTCGAATGCTAGTTTGATATGCCCATAGTGCTGGATTCAATTGAATGTGCCAATCATGACCGACATCATTGACTATCTTCTTTAGGATTCTTAATATGTTCTTGTTCGATGCTTCGGCCTGACCATTGCCTTGTGAGTAATAGGGAGTGGAAAAGTGGTGTTGGATGTGAAATTTCTCATAGAGTTCACAGACATCCTAATTTTTGAAAGGGAGACCATTATCTATGATGATGGACATGGGTACACCATATCGGCAGATGATGTAATTAAGGATAAATGAGGCGATCTTCTTATCGGTGTCTTGGATAAGTGGAACAACTTCGATCCACTTTGTGAAGTATTCAGTAGTGGTAATGATGAACTTATGGCCATTGGATGAAGATGGATGGATTTTACCCACAAGGTCAAGTCCCCATTAACAAAAAGGCCATGGTGTTGTGATTGGTTGCAATTCTTGTGCCAGTGCATGTATCAGGTCTCCATGAACTTGGCATTTCTTGCATTTTCTGACAAAATCGTAGGAGTCTTTTTCCATGAATGGCCAATAGTATCCAGCGCGCATGAGTTTCTTGGCTAGTGAAGGACCGCTTGCGCGAGTTCCACAAATTCCTTCATGTACCTCTTCCAAGGCCTTTGTTATCTCATCCTATTCCAGACATCGAAGGAGAGTACCATCAAGACTACGTCGGTATAGGGTTTCAACAATAATGATATATCGAGCGGTTTGGCGAATGAAGGTTTTACGTTGGTTATTCGATTGATTAGGAGGAAGTGTGTGATCACAGAGGAAGGTGTAGAACTCACCATACCATGGGGATTCAGAACCGACAAGGCGACATATCATCTCGAATTTGGGGATATCATAAGCGGGAATCCAAAGCTGTTCTACCAAGAACTCGTAGCGTGTTGAATTCTGTAGAAGATCTAGGAGAGATGCAATGGTAGCCATAGCGTCAGCAACTCGATTCTGATATCTGTGTACCTACTCAAAGGTGATAGTAGTGAATGATGTTTTTAATTTGTCCACCATTTGTTTGTATGACATGAGTATGTTATCCTTGGTCTGATATTCATCTGTTGCTTATTGAATGACCAGTTGGGAGTCGCCATATACTTGTAGTTCTTGTAACTTCCATTGTATGGCTAGCCTGAGTCCTGTGATCAAGGCCTCATATTCAACTATGCTGTTTGTACATGGAAATGTGAGCCTGTAAGACTTCAGGATGCTGTCACCTTGAGGTGTGATAAATAGAATGCTTGCCCCCGAGCCATGCCTAGTGTATGAACCATCAAAGTATAGTTTCCATGGTTGTGCTGCTGTGATCATGAATATCTCTTCATCTAAAAAATTGGAAATGAGAGGATGATCGCCTATGAGGGGAGCATCAACCAACTGATCTATAATAACTTAGCCTTTGATAGCCTTACAGTCCACATACTCGATGTCAAATTCACGTAGAATCATCACCCATTTGGCCAAGCAACCTATCAATGTTGCTTTGCTGAGTAAGTATTTGAGTGGATCAATTTTTGCAATTAGCTATACTTTATGTGTCAATAGATAGTGCCTTAGTTTAGTAGCTACCGAGATTACTGCTAGGCAAGCTCACTCAATAGGTGTGTAATTGAGTTCATAGCCAACTAGTGTGCGAGAGATGTAGTAAACAACACACTCTTTCCCTTCTACATTGTGTTGTGCCAATAGTACACCCAATGCTGTATTAGTTGTTGATATATAAAGTAGTAGAGGCTTACTCGGATCTGGTGGGATCAGCAATGGTGTATTCATGAGATAATCTTTAGGCATCTGGAATGCTTGTTGGTATCTAGAATCCCATTGAAAGCGGATATTTTTGTGTAGCAGGTGTGTAAAAGGGTGACACTTATCTACCAGTTATGCAATGAATCTTCGGATGGACTGTAGCCACCCTTGTAATGTCCTTAGCTGACTGATGTTCTTTGGTGGTGGCATGTCTATGATTGCTTTGACCTTTGCAGGATCGAACTCAATGCCTTTGCTTGAGACAATGTATCCTAGAAGTTTCCTTGAGGTTACTCCAAAGACACATTTCTTTGGGTTGAGTCGAACATGATATTGTTCTAGTCTATCAAAGATTTTCTCTAATATTTCTAGATGAACTTCTCTTGTTAGTGATTTTGCCAATAAGTCATCAACATAATCTTCCATTATGGTATGCATCATGTCATGAAAGATGGTGGTCATTTATCTTTGATAGGTCGCTCCTGCATTCTTTAGACCAAAAGGCATGACATTCCAGTAGTATGTGCTCCATGGACATGTGAAGGCTGTCTTATGTTGATCCTCAGGTGCGATCTTTATCTGGTTGTACCCTGAAAAGCCATCCGTGAGAGAAAGCATGGCATGTCCTGCTGTAAGGTCCACTATTATGTCGATGTTTGGTGGGGGAAGTCATCTTTAGGACATGCTTTGTTTAGATCTCTGAAGTCAGTACAAATATAGATGCCCCCATTTGGTTTGCCGATAGGCACAATATTGGATATCCAATCTGCATAATCAATTGGTCTAATGAACCCAACATCCAGGAGTTTCTTAAGTTCTGCTTTGACTAGTACTGCAATCTGAGGATGCATCTTGCAAAGCTTCTTCTTGACAGGCTTGGCTCCTTCTACTACTGTGAGGTGATGCATGACTAAATCAGGATCAAGACCAAGCATGTCTACATATGACCATGTGAAGTTAATCTGGTGCTTCTGGAAGAATTCAACAAACTTGGGTTGTTCCTCTGGAGTCAAACGAGATGCCAGATGTATGTGGTGAGGAGTTTCAGGAGTCCCCATGTTGTATTCTTTTGTCTCTTCAATAAGGATTGTTGATCATTCCTGCTGTGTACTAGAAGGGGGGATGTCAAACCTTTCATCCTCAAGTGCCTCAGAGAGGTTTTCACCATTGGATACACTCTTTCTTTTTACTTTTGTGGGATCAAACAGTGCCACGGTGTGGTTTTCACTAGAAGATCCATATTTTATTGTTATATTTTTGCAGCTGAAAGGTTTGGCATCCACCCCAAAGTATACCGCGCTATTTAGTTCAATGGTGAATCCAACTTTTTGATCCCCACTTGGTATGTTATCCCGTAGTTCCAAAAAGTCAATGATCGCCTCATTGTTTTGGAAATGGTCAAGGCAGGGGGTTTAGGTTGGTTCCATTCGATGAGTTTAGGATGGATAATGGGCATTATCTCATCAATTAGGTTAAGTTCGCAAGATGTGTCAGTGAGGGTTAAGACGTTGTGGTGAAGGTCGTTGATGGTACTCTCCCTATCAAAATCAGGCATAGGATGTGATGTAGGGTATGTGGAAGATGCTTCCAGTTTAGGAACCCAAGAGGTTTAATCTGCGCTTCTCTGTAAACAGGAATGTCTTTACGAGGTGGAGGTAGTGATGTGTCTTCCTCATCTGAAGTATTAAGTTGTATTGAATCAAATTCCCACTCATGCGAGTTGGTCTCTAAGTCACTTTCCAGTATCCGATTACTATACCATACTGGGATATCCTTTGAGTTAAACATTGCAGGTGTGATCGACTGATGTACCATTGTAGATGAAATGATTGGTGCTGCAAGAAGAATTATGGGGATCAGAGAATCCGATACTGGGAGGATTGGTAGTGTTGAATCTGCTGCTTCTGGTGGAATTGTCGGTGTTGTCAATACTATTATGGGTTCTGATATAGTTGCTTCTACTAATGGTGCTATTGATGTTATGGTTGTTGCTGATGGGGTTGCTAGTTTGATCGGTGGGATAAATGGTGTTGTGGATGGTTTTGCTGGGATTTTTAGCCTTAATGGGGCAGTTGCTATGGTGCATAGTGTTGCTGATATAATCAAAGGTGGTTTCTTTGTAGAAGGTTGATATAGAGGTTTGGTGGGTTTCCCTTTGAATCTAAGCTTAGGAAGGATCTCCTTTTGAAAGCCTAAGCCTATGTTATCTTTGGGCTTTAATTCAGGCTGCAACAGTTCATGTCATCCTTGCTTGCAAGGTCCCAAAGCACTCTGACCATCATAACCCATTCTTTGCATAATGAGAAGGCCTTTTCCATACTAATCCATGGGAAGCTTAGCTTGTGGGATGTTCATGGTGATAGGATCTTTATAGATCCATCCTGCTAAGTCCTCATCTCTGGTCTCTTCTTCTTGACTCTTTCCCAAGATGAAAGGCATCAAAGTAAATTCTAGCCTGATCAGTGGCATTTGTCCAACACAAAAGAGTTGGCTTAGATTGTACTACCTAGGACCTTCCTCTGCTATTTTCATCTTGAGCTTCTCTTGCTTGGGTATAGTGGTGTTTGAACTGGAAAGAGAGGCTGGATTTACATATGATGTGGATGAGATGGCTTCTCTGTTGTTGGGAACGGTAATCTCTGGTTGATGATTGATATTGTGACAATATGCAAAGGGGTTGGCCTCGCCCAGGATTGTAATTTCTACACCATTATGAAGGAACTTGATACACTGATGGTAGGTGGATGGAACGGCTTGCATGGCATGTATCCAAGATATTCCTAATAATAAATTATATGGCAGAGGAAGGTCCAGAACTTGATAGATGATGTGCTTGACCACTGGGCCCACTTGGATCGGTAGCACAACTGCTCCTTTGGATGAACACTCTGCATCATCATAGGTTTTGATTGTTATCTTCTTGCGGGGATCTACTAATTCAATTGCATATCCCAATGCTATGAGCAATTGTAGTGTACAAATATTCAGGTCTACTCCATTGTCGATCAAGACTCGCTTGATCCTATGTTGGTTGATAAACCCTTCAATGTGGAGTGAGGTGTTATGAGGTTGCTGGAAGGATGTGTTGTCACTTTCAGAGAAAGTGAGACAAGGTGATGACCTTAGATTTCCAACCATGGCTTGGAATTGATCTGTATTTAGGTTTGTAGGGACTGACGCCTCCTGGAGAGCTTGATCCAAGATTTTTTTATGGGATGGAGATAGGCGGAATAGCTCTAAGATAGATATCAGTGCGGGCATTTTGTCTAACTATTCCACAAGGTTATACTGCTTTGGGATAGATGAGGTGCCTTGTGGAGCTGCTTTTATGGTAATCTTACTGCGACGTGTAACAACATTGCAAGTAGAGCTAGGATTTTTGATAGTAATAGTTGCAAGTTGTTCACTGGCATCATATAGGTGATTCACAATGTAATTATACGCGGCTTGCGTATAATCGGTGGTATCTGTGTTTCTCCCTGAAGTGGAAGGACCCCTTTGATCTTGTGATGGAAGTGGATTTTTAAACATGAGATGATCATTGTTTGTTGTCTTTGGGTCTTGTCCTTTGATTTCAATTTCACCTCGATCAATAAGATCTTGAATAAGATCTTTCAATCTGTGACAATTGCTTGTCTTATGCCCTTTCCCTTGATGAAAATCACAATGTCTAGTATCCCTCCACCATGAAGGTTTGACTTGAGGTTCATAATTTGATGTTTTGGGTAAGGTCACCAGATTTTGAGAAACCAACTGACATAACACTGTTTCGATGGGTTCCCCTAAGGGAGTGTATGTTTGTTTAGGTTGAAAATTCTGTTGACGTTGTCTGGGTTCCTCTTGAGATGTATTGCATCCTTAACTTGGAGGAGCAACGGTGTTATTCTTGGGTGGGGGGTTCTATCCTGCAAATCGTACCATAGGTTGTCCACTTTTGATAGTTCTTGCATCCACAACCCCGTCGTTGACAACGTTTTTGTTTTTGTTCCAGAAGTTAGGCTTGTCACTATTGAAGCGTGGATGAGGGCCATCCTTTGTCTCATTATATATTTTGATAAGCCCTTTTTTGATGAGAGCCCGCTCACATTTTAAGCCTTTTGTGTTCATGTCATTGAAAGAGTCTGTGTCTTTTACGTGTAGGTGAAATTCCATTTCATCATTTAAGTTGGAAATAAATATTTCCACTAGTTATTGTTCAAGTAACTGAAGAGAACGTCTGCTAGACATTTGATGCCATTGTTGCAGAAAGACTGAAAATAGCTCACCTAGTTTTCGTTTAGTGTTACATAGATCAGCCATTGTGATATCACGTTCAATGTTGTGTGAGTAATGTGCAAGGAATTTCTGGATGAGTTCTTCAAATGTCCTAATGCCACCTAGTAATCGGGAAAACCATGATGTGGTTGTTCCTCCCAAGCTTTGGGGAAAAATTTGCATTAGGTATGTATCCTCGTATGCAACTTCGAGGCAAGCTGAATGGAATTCTCTAACATGATCATGAGGATCTCCTTTTCCTCGGTACTTTTCAAACTTGGGTGTTTCAAACCCTCGCGGAAAAGTTGGCATATGAAGATTCCTATCAAAGGGATAAGGACAAATGTTATTAAGTGAAAACTGATTAGTTTTCACACCACTATGAAGTTGTTGGGCGAGATTCTCAACTTGTTGCTGCAACATTTCTATTTCATTTGGAGGAGGAGGTGGGGGATTAACTTGATGAAGGTTGTATCTGATATGTTATTGACCTCTTTCATCCTCATTATGACTTTGGCGTTCTGATGCTTGTCTTAGTTGTGCAACATCAAAGTCAGAGGGTAGTTTAGCTCTCTCTTGAGCAAGTCTTAAAAAGTGAGCATTGGCGTTGCTCCTGAGTATTTCATAAAAAGATCTATTAAAGAGAGGGTTGTGTTGTGCCCTTTCTATTGCCGCCGGAGTAGGAGTGCCTAGATTTTCATCATTTATATTTCCTCCTAGGGCTTCTTGGAACTCATTGATATTTTCTTCCTCTTCCTCTTCAATTTCTTGTTGTCTAGATCTTGATCTGGTATGAGCCATTTTGTTTATAAGTTTTTGTTGAAGTTTGATGAAAATGACGATGAGTTGGTGATGAAATGAAAGATTTATGTTTGGTGAAGTGTTTCGCATATGAATCTCTATCAATAAAGGTAGATGGTACCAAAGTTCTTTCTTGAATTACTTGTTGTGTTTGATTGACAAAGTTTGATGTGATAAGGTTTAGAGAAATCTAAGATGTATTACAGACTCAACTACCTAGTAATGAGAGGATTGCACTCATAGACTAGTTTTAACCTGCGTAGAAATGTCTCTTAGGATGAGTTTATCCTAGATGTAGAGACACTCTAAAAAGTGATGTATTGTATTTGATTCAAGCAATATCGAAATAGAACTTAGGACAAAAACCTCTTGATGTTTTGAGAGTTGGAAGTGGATTTGATTAGATATGGATATGATAATGGATGAAATGTGAACTTCAATAAAAGCTTTGTGTCACATATGGGACAAATTATTCCTCTTTTCTTTCGGGAGTTGGTGGTTCTTCCCGAGCTATGTTATATGTGATGCAAATGTCGAGAAAGAAGTCAGGGTTGATCTTGCCTCCTTTGTTCTTGTGATAACTCAAAGCATGATATTGCATAAAAGCTCGACGATTTAATGACTCTTGATCAAACTCGTTTGATTTCCCTTGAAGATAGAGACACATGTGACGTAGGAAAGCTCTATTAGAGACAAAGATTTGTCTATTAAGATAGAAGAATTTCCTCCTTTTGATAAGAGCCTTTGAGCTCAATGGTCTTTTCTTCAAGTTGATGTGTTGATGAAGATTCTTCTTTCTCAAGATGTGAAGAATGGTCATATAGTTTGATACTTTTGCTGTTTGATTTTGATCCTTTGTTGGTTTCTGAAAAATATTTCTATTGGATGAATACTTGTTTTTGGAACTGATTTTTTATTTTTCTTTGACAAGAAACAAAGCAAGCACACAAACACAAGAATGTTGCCTAAAAAAAAAGGTACAAAATAAGTATGGGACTAGATCAACCCAATCCTTGGACTTTTTATGACCCTTTCCTTTAAATATATTTTAGGTGTTTTCCAAAGCCTGAAGTCGGCTCAATTTGCACTGGTCTTGACTCAAAAATGAAAATACTTCAAACACTCTTTATCCCTAAGGTCAAATGGCCAGTTACAATAATTTCAGCCCACATCTTGATATTTTTTCAACTTCGGTACTACATACCTTATGAATCCCATCATGGCAGGTAAGGATGTGATATACTAAGTCTTGCATGAGCATAACAAATAGATGATCCCTATGATGGGGGAGTCACCACTTTTATCGGGCTACAAGTAAGCTTTCAAAAAGCTATGTTTCTACTCAAGGAAATATGTATGGTGAGTATCTTGGGAGCAAAACCTTCTATGCTCTTGCACTGAACTTCTCACAAATATCCTCAATCAATAGAACGGGTGGGCTACTACTTAAATGTCTTTAGTAATTTTTGATGTCTTTGGACATAAGTTCATTCTACAGTGATTCACTTAAGAGCCTTGTAACTTGTGGTGGGGCCCATTTGTCCTTTCGGCAAGTTACACTATAGGAACAGCTATACCCAAGGCTACATCTTTTGCTCACACCTGATTTCTATAGTGGCTCAAAGGATTTACTGCACGAGGCCATTCCCAAGAGTGATGTGTCTCTTGGCAGGCCTCTCTTAAAAAGATAAAATTTTGAGTGTTACTAACACTTTTCTCTTGCACCTAGGACCACGAAAGCCAAGGGAGAGGATAGTGTGTGTTAGAAGTAGGACCACTCTACAAATTTTGCACAAGCGTTCCAAACACAAAAGACACTTGTTCTTTTTAACTCATCAACGCAATGTGATCGATTTACTACTTGGAGATGTTGGTCCAACAACCATGGTGTTCTTTTTAACTTTCAAAGGCAAAATGTGTTGTAAACTAGGAACTTGAAATCATGGTCAACTGAATTGAAAAACATGTTTTTGCTTGAAGTAAAATCGCTTTCGAACTTTGAAGAAAAAAAATGGCTTGTTCTTTTTAGTTGGCCCCAAAATGAAATGTTGATTGTGAATTTCCTTAAGTTGATGCAAGAAATGAAAGTTGTGTTGTTGATTTTAAGCACCAAAATAAAGATTGTTCCTAACTTGCAAATAAACTTTGAAGTTTGTGGTTCTTTTTAATTTGCAAGTGGGGTTCTTTTTACAAACCAAAACTAAAGATGTGACTCTTTTTATGATCCAAAATGAAAATGTGAGGTTCAATTTTTTAAGCCAAAAGAGACAATGAATTTGTTTTAATCCAACTTTGAAAACAAAGTGAAAGAAAGAATTCAATGCTTTCTAATCTAACTCCTCCAATCCTACATAAACAAACAAACAGTTAGTCCAAAAAATAAAATAAAATGAGGTATTGGTGGGCTTCTACAAGCCTAGCTTTTGATTTTTCGGTTACAATAAAAAAAATTATAACTCTCTGTTACAATAGTGCCACTCTGTGTAAACAAAGAAGCGCTATTTAACACGAAAGCACTAAAGCGCAACCTCTGTGGTAATTTAAAAAAAAAAGTTAGTAGTTTTGTAGAGAAATCTTGTGTTGGATTCACGTTAGGTTCACCAAATGATGCTCTGCAAAAAGGATTAGAAAATTTGTTTGATGGCAACACACACAAGAGCACAAGAAACAAACGTTAGTGTTAGCAACAAAAGATTATCCTAAACAGGCATATCAAGAGAGATATTAAACATGAAATAGAAAGCATACAAATATAGAATAGATAAATTATACTCCTCCAAATGCTAATCAAGATGCTCATAGCTGCTCCTCCCTTGTTCCTCTCCTCTCCAAGTTCCACATGAGTGTAGCTCTCAGCTTTTAGCACTAGCCATGGATGCCATATGGAGATTCAAGATGGTTGAATATGATAAGCAAATTCTATGTAAGTGTAGATAGTGATGCTATTGAAAAGCTCTATACTAATATCAGTATAACAACAATACTCTAATGCTTCCTCCTTTGCTTGAGGGGAAGGGTTCTATTTATAGAAGAAATGGGGAAATGAAGGGTTAAGATTGAGCAATCTTAACAAGGGTTAGGATTGAAAGATATTCAATCCATCTGAGACTTTCAACCCAATCCCATGTTGACAAGTGTCACCATGAGGATGCTTGAGAGGAGAGATAAGGAGCATTGAATGCTTGAGGGGACATGATGGTTACCCTAGGGGGTTGGGTTAGGGTTAGGTTAATGGATATTCCTTTTATCCAAGGGATAAATGAATGTGCAAGGGTTAAGTAGTTACCTTAGTCAAAGAAATAAATGCTTTGAAGAGACCCATGAGTCAAAAGGATGGTTAAGTTAGAGGAAAGTCTCCAACCAAAGGTAAAAGGTGAGTTAACCATAAATGGTTATGTAAGAGCCTTTAATGGTTTGGAAGACTTTAGAAGTTAACCATTTGAAGACATAAAGCCTTTAATGGTTATGTAAGAGCCTTTAATGGTTTGGAAGACTTTAGAGGTTAACCATTTGAAGACATAAAGCCTTTAATGGTTATTGAAGACTTTGGAGGTTTTTGAGAAATGACTTCCTTTTATTTAGTAATGTGACAATGATTAGGATAGGATTGGGCTAATTAGAAGGAGTTAGAAGAATCTAGAAGGGATTTAGGCATGCAAGTGGATTTTGTAGGAGAATGCAAGTGGGAGGAATTTTGAGATTTTCAATTAAAATAAAATCATTTATTTCAATTAAATGGTGTAATTTGCATTTGGATAGATATTTAAATAAATATTAATTTATTTAAATGTGAATGTGAATTTTAGATTTTATTTAAATAAATCTTAACTTATTTACAAGAGAAAAAGGAAGATAAAGCATTTAAATGCTTGAAGACTTTGAGGGAAACCATTAAAGGCTTGAGAAGACTCTAGAAGGAAGCCATTAAGTTTGAAGACTTTAAGGGAAACCATTAAAGGCTTAAGAAGACTCTAGAAGGAAGCCATTAAGTTTGAAGACTTTAAGAGAAACCACTAAAGGTTTCAAGTGGGTGAGGATAAATAGGATTTTAAATAAATAATTTATTTATTTAAAATAGTTGTGCAACTTGCATTTGTAGGAAAATGCAAGTGGGTGGAGGATAAAGGTGATTTAAATAAATGTTAATTTATTTAAATGTGAGAGATGGGATTTTGGGGGATTTAAATAAATATTAATTTATTTAAATGTGAGAGAAGATTTAATTAAACAAATATGATTTATTTAATTAATTAATGGTCTGAATTTGGTTAAGTGAATTAAATCAAATAAATTGAGTAATTTATTTAATTAATAGGAGAAGAGGGTTAAGATGAATTAATTAAATATTAATTTAATTAATTATTGAATGATGGTTAAATAATCAAATAAATACTAAATATTTATTTAATTAAGTGGACAAATTTATGTGACTACACTTTGCATGCCACCATGTTAAACTTCTTCAATAAATTAGCTATATACTTGGAATGAGAAATAAATATACCTTCTGATGTTTGGTATACTTCCACACCAAGAAAATAGTGCATAAGTCCCAGATCTGATATTTCAAACTCTTGTTTCATTTATGCTTGAAACTTCTCCATGAGAGCTTTGCTATTACCTGTATAAATCAAATCATCAACATATAGGCAAACTATGAGAATATCATTACCAATACATTGGACATACAAGGTGGGTTTTGAGTGGCTTCCGTTGAATCATTTCTTCATGAAATAATTGTCAATCCTAGCATACTAGGCATGAGGAGCTTGCTTCAACCCATAAAGGGTTTTCTTCAACCTGTAGACTAAGTGTTTTTTTTTTGGAACTTCATAATCAATAGGTTGTTCTACATAAACTTCCTCATCTATGTAACCATTAAGGAATGTTGATTTCACATCCATCTGAAATATTGGCCACTTGTATTGTGTTGCAATAGCCAATATAATCTTGACTGTGTCAAGTCAAGCCACAGGAGCAAAAGTTTCTGCATAATCCACTCCAGGAGTTTGTGCAAACCCTTTGGCAACTAGTCTTTCCTTATGGCATTCTACTGAACCATTTGCATAATATTTGACTTTGTAAATCCATTTCACACCAATCACCTGCTTACCTTTGGGAAGTGGAATTAATTCCCAAGTATTATTCTTATGAATGGAGTTCATTTCATCCTTGATAGCATTAACCCATACGAGTTCTTTCACTACTTCTTCATACACAGAGGGTTCAAATTTAATTGTACTAAACAAAGCAAAATTAGCAACTGGATTTATATTGGTAATCCTCTGATAAACATCAACTAAACTTCATACCTTTCATGGAAAGGATGCTGGAGGTGATGGTGGAGGTGAATCTTCACCTGAGTTTGTGCTACTCGAAGAACTAGGTGAGCTTGGAGGACTGGAACTAGAGCTAGAACTTCCACTTGAACTTGTGGGGAGAGGAGGAGGAACACTGTTATATTCCATGTTTATGATTATTGATGGATTTTTCTGAACATCATCTTTCTGCTGCCATACTCCTCCTTCATCAAAAATCACATCCCGACTAACTATCCATTGCTTTGTCTCGGGGCTATACAATCTATAGACTTTAGTTGCAGTAGAGTAGCCCATAGAGATACAAAGTTGGGATTTGGCATCCAACTTCTTCCGCTTTTGATCTAGAATATGCACATATGCCAAGCATCCAAAGATGCGAAGATGAGCCATTGAAGGCTTGTGACCACTCCAGGCTTCCTTTGGAGTCAGATTTTGAACTGCTTTGGTGGGACTATGGTTGAGAATATACACTGTAGTGGCAACTGCTTCTCCCTAAAAACTATTTGGAAGATTTTTTGTCTACAACATGCTTCGTGCCATTTCCATAATGGTACGGTTCTTTCTTTCAACAACACTATTTTGTTGAGGTGTATATGCGGCAGTAAGTTATCTCCGGATGCCATTCTTAGAACAAAAATTAGCAAACTCATTAGAAGTAAACTCCCCCCCTCTATCTGTTATGAGTATCTTGACAAGATACCCGCTTTCTTTTTCAGCCAGTGCTTTAAAATTCTTGAAGCATGCAAAGGCTTCAGATTTTTGCTTCAAAAAATAAACCCGTGTGGCAAGAGTAATCATCAATGAATGTCAAAAAATAAAGGTTCTTATCCAATGATGGCTCTTTCATATCACCACAGATGTCACCATGCACAAGCTCTAGAGGAGATATGGCTCTCCAAGATTTGCCCACCAAAAAACTGTCTCGGTGATGCTTGCCAAGTGCACACCCTGAACAAACTTCTTCTTTTGCCTTGATTGGAGGAAGACCTCGCACCATATTTTTCTTATTCAACAAAGTTAGCCCTTGAAAATTCAGATGACCATATCATTGATGCCATAACCATGAATCATCTATGGTTGATTTTAGTGCATGCAACTTACTAGAAACCAATTTGAGAGGAAACAATCTATTCTCTATCATATAAGTCTTTGCTACAAGATGATGATTATTAGATTTATCAAAAATATTGCAACAACTATCTTCAAATACAACTTTATAGTTCTTTTCTAGAAGTTGTCCTATACTCAAAAGACTATGTTGTAATTCTGGTAGAAAGAAAGTATTATGGATATTTGTAGTGTCTCCTTGCTTAGTCTTGACTACAAGGGTACCTTTTCCCATTACATCAACCTCCTTATCATCTCCAAATTTAACTTTACTCCTCATTGAATCATCCAATTTGACAAAGAAATCAGATTTACCTATCATGTGATTTGAACAACTATTGTCCAAGAACCAGACATCCTCTTGGGGTTCTTTTTCCAAATTGCATGCAAAGAATGTAGAATTCTTTGCATCAAAAGATTCTTCTACATAACGAGCTCTTGACTTATTCAAGTCAGATTTCTTCTTCCTGCACTCAAATTCATAGTGCCCATATATTTCACAATATCTGCACTGAATACTCCTCCTATCAACAAAACTTCATCCTCTTTCTCTATTATTTCCTCTTCCTCTTCCTCTATCTCTTCCTCTGTTATTTCCAAAATATTCACCTTGAAATTTAGCAGTATAAGAGGGAGGAGATTTGGATTTTTTCTCAATATTTATAGAAGACTGGAAAGCTTGAACAAAACTTTCCATAGAACGTTGCATGCGCTCTTCATGAGATTGCAAAGAACCAATTAATTCTACAACTTTGAAAATAGTTAGATCTTTACTTTCTTCAATAGAAATTACTACTGGATCAAATTTAGGAGGAAGAGACATCAACAAAATTTCTACAATTTTCTGATCTGATATAGTTTTTCATTGAGTCCTAAGCCGATTCACAATACCTTGAGTCCTAGTAATAAATTCATGAATGGACTCAGATTCTTTCATCCTCAAATTTTCAAATTCTCTTCAGAAGGTTTGAAGTCTTACCAATTTGATTTTATTTGTACCTTGGTATGCAATTTGTAGAGTCTCCCATGCATCCTTAGATTTTGTCAGACTGGCAATTCAAGGAAAAATTGAGACATCCAAGGCAGATTGAATGGTGAAAAGAGCTTTGTTATCCTTCTTTCTATCTTCTTTCAACTAATTTTTCTATTGTGGTGTCCATGTATTGAATGTATTTTGATCAACAAGTTCTGTGTATCCACCTTCCACAAATTCCCAGAGATCTTGGGATAAAAGGAGGGTCTTCATCTTGATACTCCAATAGTCATAGTTTTCTCTAGTAAATAATGGAAGCTAAAATGCTAAATCTTTTCCATTAGCCATCTAGAAATAACTATTGTTCTAACCTACAACCTCCACAATCAAAACACTTTTCATGGGATGAAATTTTAAGGGTTTAGTTTTTGTGCTAATGGGTCTTGGGGATTTAAGTTAAGGGTTTGAGATTTGAGATTTAGGTTTAAATGTTTTTAATATTTTTTGAGGTTTTTAAAGATTTGGCATTGGGAGTTTAAGATTTGGAATTATGGTGATCTTATAATTCATCGTGTAGGTTAAGTGTTTGAGGGTGATGCTAAACGGTTTTGGGGATTGCAAAGTGGGTTTGAGATTTGAGGTTTTATTGGGTTGTCTTTATAATGAAGAGTTTTAGGGATTTGGATATTTTGGTTTAGTATTTAGAAGTTCACAATTGTGAGTTTTGAGTAAAGAATCACACTTTTCATGGGATGGAATTTTAAAGGTTTAGTTTTTGTGCTTGACAATTTTAGGATTTTAGAATTTAAGGTCTTACATGTGATTTTTTTATGTTAGGTCTTGTAAATTTGGTGTAGCTTTTAAGGGTTTGAATGGAATATTTTCAATTGAGGTTTTGGGTTTAGGGATTTGGAGGTTTAGGGTTTTTAATATAGTTAGAGTCTTTGGGGATTTTAAGGAACTTGAGTTTGTGGTCTATAGAAGCCAATTCTTATAGGTTTTCTAAATTTATGTTGGGATATGGGGTTTAGATTTTATGGTTTTGGTAGTTTGAGAGTTTGTAATGTTTTATGCATTTTAAGTTTTCAAGACATTTATTTTTAGTGGGTTCTAATAGTTGAGGCCCTTTTGGGTTTTAATAGTTTGTGTTTTTGCATTCAAAAGTTTAAGGTTGTGAGTTTTCAAGTTTTCAAGTTTACAGTTTATTTATGTTAGTGTTTTAAGAGTTTAGAATCTTCTAAGGCTTTAGTAGTTAGGTTAATTTGGGGGTTAAAGTACATTCTTAAGGCATTGATGCTTGGGGGTTTAAACACTGGTGATTAACTTTTAAAGATTTTTGGGTTTTAAACTTTGGTCTCTTCTAGGATTTTAAAGATTTAAAGGTGCACATAGTGATAGGGGTTATAAGATTGACCCTCAATTAACCATTATGAGAGAAAAAATAGTTTAAATGGTGACTCTATATATTCTAGGCCAGTTTAGTCCTTGGTTTGCTATAGGTTTTCCTAGTTCATCAGTTCTGTCAAACCATTCTCTGTAAAAGGGTTGGGATCCTAATTAATCTTGTTGTATAGACACTTTGTATCTCCCCTTTCTTCCAATGCATTAAAAGTTATCATTAAGTGTTGGAAAAACAAGAGATCATTTTTTATGTCTCTCATGCTTGTGGTATCTCTTGTTCCACGCCCAGTTCTAAGTCTCTGAGGCGATTTCTCTTGTTCCACGCACAATAAGGTTCTAGCATTTATGGAGTCCCCTGGTCTATCAGAAACTAAACATAATACTATCATATGTTAATTGTATCTTTAACCTTGAGACCTCTGCTGAGAAGGATATTGAATAGGTTATGAAAGAAAACACACAGAAATGACTAGCTTATAACAATATAACAATACTCAAATAAGATCACAAAACAGAAGAAAAATTAAAAGCCCACTAAAGCTTTTCTTTGGGGTAAAGTCACAAAAATAATTACCAACAAAATCATCTCATAGAAAAACTACAGACTATGAGAAACTATAGAAATTTCTATGCTAGCCAAACTATTTTAGATTTGTCAGTTCCATATCATACTAGTTCCATTTTATATCAGATTTTCTTTGAAAAAATCATAAAGATGATCACCAGCAATGTGGTATCCACAAAATCACACAACTAAAAAAAACACTAAATTTAAGCACACGCCTTTTGCAATGAACATACAGGGCATAAATTCTGAGTACTTACCTAGAATAATTTTAGTTGGAATTTTGGCCTGCATCATGTTGCAAATAGCTGAATCCTCTCTTGCCCTTCTCCTGCTCGCCAAACCCTCCTCAACCTCAAATAAAAAATTGTTGGCATATGGACACTCCAATGAGACATTGTGTGTAATTGAAGGTTTTGTCATTGATGGCAACCTTGCAATCCTATGGCACCGGCAAGACATTATACCGGCAAAAGCATTACACAGGCAACCTTGCAATCCTATGGCACTGGCAAGACATTATACTGGCAAAGCATTACACAAACAAAACAGTGCTCCAGCATCAACAAAATCAATCTACACCGACACAGAGGCCGATAGGATTTTTGATATGTAATATTTTGTTTATCATTGTAAGCCGACTTGGCAAATTGTAAAATGACTCTTGTATATAAAAGATATCATTGTAGGCATTTGTAGGTTATGGAAAAAAAAGCAATAAATAAATTATAAGGCAGACCTAATGTGCGAATTGTAGGTCAAGGGTATATGTAAAGAACAGAGCAAGAACCGGTACTGAATCTGGCATTGAAGATGCTATTGTAAAGAAGTACAAAACATTGGATTTGTGTAAATCCTCATTGTAAGTCAGTGTGACTTCTTATTGAGCAGTGAGCTCTAGGCAGTTGGCCTTCCTACATGTGCAGGCCCCTATTGTAAGTAATATTCTCTTATTGGCCAGTAAGTGAATATTGTGGGTCACAAATCCCACCGAGGTTTTTCCCACACTGGGTTTCCTCGTTAAACATCTTGTGTTATGGTGTTATTTTCATGTGGATGCTTTTGATTCTGTTATTTGCATTAATTCTTGCTTACCGGTATACTGTTACTTTATATTCTGCATATTCAGTTTGAAGAAAATCTCATTACTGGTCAGATACTGATTCACCCCCCCTCTCAGTATCTGTGGGAACCCTAACAATTGGTATCAGAGCCTGGTCCTCTATTTTCAGAAGCCTAACAGCTTGAGGAAGATCTTGACACCGGTAAAGATGGAAAATCTGATGAAGCAACTTGAAGGAGCTCTTACTGACTATGATGCAGAGAAGTTGAAAAATATCAAATTAGAAGATGATTTAAAACCATCTCAGGACATTATTCAGGCACTTCAAGAAAATCTTTCTGTTACAAGAAACAAGAGAAGAGAACTTTGTGAAAAATTGCAAAATGAGAATGATGAAAAGGAATCACTAAATGATATGATAAGCAAATTAAAACAAGAGATCATGACAACAAAAAATGAAATGCAGGATATGACTATGAGATTTTGCAAAGAAATTGAGGACAGAAAGAAGAATGAAGAAGAATTGACCAGAAGACTAAGTGATGCAGCAAATGAGAACACAAGACTTAGCTATGAAAATGATATGTTGAAGACAGATCTGATGCATACTCAAAATGACTCGAATGAACTAATGAGACAAAAAGAAATCTTGGAAAGGGAATTGGAAACTGCAAATCAACACAAAGAAACATTCAAGAAAAGCTCAGAAGAACTTGGTACCTTATTGAAGAATCAAAAACCCAAAGGTGACACTTATGGAGTTGGATTTGAAGTTGGAGAAAGCTTCGGTACAGCAAATACCCAGGATCAAAGCAAACCGGTAAGACCCTCTAATACTTACAAACTCAATGGAAAATGCTTTAACTGTAATAAATATGGTCATAGGGCAAATGAATGTAGATCTAGGAATTATCAGAACATCAATCCTCCCACCGGTCAATGCACCAAATGCAACAAAATTGGTCATAACTCTAAAAATTGCAGAATGAATGTAAGATGTTATGTTTGTGGAAGATTTGGTCATTTATCAAATAAATGCAGAACACAAATTGGCATAGGTTATGGGAAAGCTATTCAGAAAAATAATGCAACTTGTTATGCATGTAACAAGATTGGTCATATTGCTAAATTCTATAGAAGTAAAGGTACACCGGTAGATAACAAAAGTACTAGCCTGAAAGGTAAAGAAAAGGTTGAAGAGGTTAAGCAAGAATTTTCAAAGCAATGGATTAGAAAAGGTGATCTAAATATTGGGGTTACTCCTCCACCGGTAGAACCAACAAATGCTTCACCGGTAGGATGTTCTTCATCAAATTGAAGAAAATTATCTTGAGGGTTTGGCAATTTAATGACACATGTGCTATTATTCCCTTGGTTAGAGAAAAGAAGTTGAAAATCCTTCATTACCGGCAAATAAAGTTGAGTTAATACATTGCCAGCAAACAATTAATGTGGTAGGTAGCAGAAAAGACTTTATAAAATAAGGTTTTTGGCTCCATTTCATTTCACAGTGAATTCAAACTTTCAGAGAGCGCGAAGATTTTCGAGCTAAGGCATTCCGAGCAAAGAGGCAAAGCACTTCAGCAATCAATCCATCCAAAGGCAGAAAAAGGTATTTATCATCATGGCATCCTCCTTTGCACCTGAATTCATAGCAAACCCTACAGTAGTCGAGGTTATAAAATGACCTAGGCCCGTGTTTCAGCTAGTTCTCGAGGTAGCTAAGAAAGATGACAACACAGGTGCTTTTTCCCAAATTCCAAAGGGTGTTGTTTATACAAAAGACCCTAGAATGTATATTCATTGCAACATAGAGGAATTAGGTGATGAAGAAATCAAAAACATGTATAAATCTGTTATATGTGACAATGGCGGAAATGTGAAACCTGAACATAAAATTGTTGAAACCCTAGGATTCACTGAAATCCTTTGCATTCCTGAATTTCCCATGGAAGTGGTTAGGATAGTTCTTAGCAGGGTACATGGCTCATTCTTTTGGCTTGACTCAGTGCATAAAATTACAAAGATAGCTGTGAAAGCAGTAACAGGGTTACCTTCCACCGGTACTAGACTTGACAAAACCAAGAAGGTCTCCAATGACCTAGTAATGAAATTAACTGGTGCAACATCCGACAAAAGATCATTGAGGGTTAATGATGTGATCGACATAAATGTGAGATTCATTAGCATGATTCTAGGTTACAAAGAAACTCATGCAAATAGGCTTAACTCTGTTTCCAGTTTATGCATAAAGAGTGCTTATGACATGGTTAAGGACAATGTGACAATTGATATCTGTGAATGGTTAAAAGATGTGTTAATTGACATTTTGGCAAAAATCAAGAAGGATAAGAAAGGAACCTTTAGATTTGAAAATTTACTTGTATGCTTAATGCTACATATAACCAAACAGGCTCCCGGTATAGGCAACAAGGATTTTGGATTTGACATACCGGTAGGAAAACAATTGTCTGACTTATTCAACAACATGGATGAAAACAAAGAAAAGAATATCAATGAGTATTTTCAAGCACTAAAGGTCAAAATGAATAAGAGGATCAGACTATCACAGGAAATTGTCAACAAATACAAGGATGATATATGCTTTGTAATAAAAAAGGATGAGATCTGGATGGAAGCAGTCATCCCAAGAACAATTTGGGTTATAGAGATGGGGTATGAAACAGATGACCACATAGTGGAAACTTATGCCAAAGCACTTCTGGAAGCCCCCAATGAACCAAAGGAAGAAGTATTTGGTAGTGCTGAGACCATCGAAAGTCAAATTCAATCTAAAAAGAGAGTAAAGAAAGTTGAGGCATCTGTGAGGAAAGGAACCAGGCAAGCAAAAGCCTTAAAAGATTATGTATTAAAGAAAACCGGCATAACAGAAGAAGAGTTGGCAGCCCAACAGCCTGAAACTCATCTATCACCGGTAGATACCTCCTCAAAAGGAGATATGCCAGCAAATTTCAAAAGAGTTGTTAGGAAAAGAGACCCCTCACCGGTATCCACTCCTTCACCTAGAAGGACAAGACAGAAGCAACAAGTTGTAAGGTCTCCAGTCAAGAAAGCCACACCTAAGAAAAAGTTGACCCCCAAAAAAGAAGAAGAAGACAAACACTGACTTGGCCCCTTTTGACATATTACTGAATGAGATCATTGAGGAAGGCAAATTAAAAAACATAGGGAAAATCTATGACACCCTATCAGATGATGAGAAAGGACAAGTTGAGGAAAGTGTTATATTACACATGGACATGTATAAAAAGTTTTTGATGCAAGTCCTAAATGAAATTCCTGATGAATTATATAAAAGACTTGAGGCCAGAAGGCAAGGAATAGTTGAGTTGGATAAGAAAATTAAAATAGAAAAATTACTTGCAGTATACTCGGTCAACTCACCTAAGGAAATTGATGATTTGATAGCTCAGGCCAACCGGACAGTTTTTTCCATTGCACACTGGCAAATATCACTAATGGTAGGTAGAGTTACTGAAGTTTCAAATGAAACAGAAGATGGTTGGGATAGATTCTTGGTTGAAAAAGAAAAACAAGAAGAATATATGAATCCCAAGCCCATTCTGGTATATCAAAAGGACAAAGGGAAAGGTAAAGTTGGTGGACCGCCAAGTATCAAGATTAGAGACAACTTACCCCCACCTCCTTTAAATATTCCACCGGTAAAAACAACAACTGCAAAAGATCAACCGATAGCTGAGAGCATGGACACAGAGGATAATAATCCTAATCTAGAAGTCCTATATACTATGAATGTTGATACTCAAAAAATCAACATAGTGGTAGATAAGGATACCACAGATAAATCTGATAACAAAGAGCAACCGGCAACAGGAAACAAAGAGCAACCGGTAGCAGATTCAGAGAAAAAGATGGAATCTGGAACACAAATAGAGCAACCAACAGAGCTAAAGGCTCCAGAACAGATGCCATCGGTAAGAAATGATGCAGGAAAAGCTGTGCTTAAAGAGATGGAGACACAAACAGACCTACCAGAGGTCAATACCAGCATGGTCACTTCCACCGGCACTCAGTTTATTGGGTCACCATCATATGTAATAGAGGTATTGCTCGAATCTATCAAGAAAATAACTGATTATAGCTCACAAGCCTATAAAGCGATAGATGATTCAATTCTAGTTTTGAAATCAATAGCTCCCAATTGTAATATAGCCAACAAAGATTCTTTAGGCTAGTTGGATACACTTTGTAAATATATTTCTGGAAATTTTGAGCAAACAAAGGTAGAAACTATAAAGGAAAGTGTAGAAAAAGAGAAACAAAAATTCTTTGAGGAAGGAATAAAGAAGTGTAACAGGGAATTTGACACACTTCTACCGGAACTGTGCAATTTATTGAAAGAGTACAAAACTCTGTACAAAGACACCTGTAAGATAAACTTATTGACCATGGATGTAGACAAAAAGATGAGCAAGGTACAGGAAGAGATCAATAAACTTGCTGATAATTTTGTTAACTCACCAGATACATTATCAGTTTTTGAGGAAAAGATAACAAATTTTGAGGAAGAATTGCTCAAGTTAGAAAGAGAAAAAGAGAAAATAATAAACGAGGCAAAATTTTTGAGATCTAAACTAAGTCCAAGATTGGACTATTTAGCATCTCTGCATAAGGAAATCTCAGAGGCACTAACACAGGTTAGCAAAACACCGGCAGAGCACTTGCAGCATCTCATCAGTACAGTATATAGAACTGAGATAGCAATAAAGGAGAGCAAAAAGTTTATGGATGGTAATAATGATGAAATTGGGTAACCCTATAAAAAATGGAAACACTTAGATGTATACCAAATGCTTAATGAATTTAAAAAAACTTTAGGAATTGTAATAACATTAAGAATGCAAATTCCCTAGATGAAGACCAATGAAATATCATATGCATTTGGGATTGATCATTGTGTTCCCATCTCAAGGTAGTCTCTTTTGATTGTTCCACCAATGTTTTCACTGATTTGTATGGTATATGTTTGAGAAGCTTGCTTTTCCCATATAGATGAAACACACGATATCTCTTTTTGGAATCATTTCTCCTAGACACATTAGGAATTGTAGTCATGGAGGTGGAGTTCCCTAACTCTATTAGCATGTGTCCTCTATAAAGTCCTAAATTTCATTAGGAAAAATAATAAAATAAATTGTAGATGATGTAGAGTTCGTGCACCATAACATGTCCACCATTAATTGATTATGGAGCAGGAGTTTGTACCTTACCTACATGAATATAAAATGCTCTCCTATTTTCATAGGACAACTCAATTAGTGGTTTATGGATAGGATATATTTTTTATTAAAGCTTTGAGTTCCTAATAAAGGAGTGTCCAAAAATATGGAGTTATACAACTCAATATTGACCAACAACATGGATGACTCACACGGGTTACTGTTAAATTGTACTACTTGCCGAAACCATTTATGTTGACTAAGCCTTTGAGATTGCAACAATCCTTGTGAGCATGTTGTAAGAGTTGTGTGTCCTTACACACCTTAACTTAGAACTCTAGAAGGTTCTCTAAGGATTAAATCTTCATATGTGGTAATTCATTATTTCAACTTGAAATCCCTCGTTGACTTAGAGACTTGCATTAGAAACATAACAAATTTTTTCGCACTAAAAAGTCCTCCTTGGAGTTTTAAAGGTCACTACTTCCTTGTTTCAAGAGCCCATTGTCTTTTACTAATGGTAGAACTCAGTTTTCTTATCTAGACATGCATGGACTTCGATATTTGTATATTCTTATAAAATAAGTTCTTACCATATAATTATTATCTTTTTCTCATAGAAAAGTATGTCTTATTATTTTAAAGTTCTTTAATTTATGTTAGATGGGGGCCTCCAAAATATCTCAAAGTTATCCCAGTATGGGCAGGCCCTTTGTGAACAAAATATAAGAAAAAAAGAAGTAAAGTCTTCCTTTGCGATGTTTGGATTGTGCTACTACCAATAGTTTAAAGCTGATATAAATTTATGAATAAGATATGTAATATTTGAAAACAAAGCAAAATACATCTGAAATATTTTGAGAGAATTTTTTTGGTTTGACGAGTTGAGTCAAGTCTAAGCATGTGAACTTCAATTAAAATTAAGTAATGTTTTAGACATATACATTGAAAATCATGACAAAATAGTCAAGATCAAAGTTTGTACAAAACACATTTTGGGAAATACTTACAGTAAAGCCTTCTTAAAAGTTAATTTGTCAAAATCAGAAAACTGCAATATTTTTTTTTTGCTTATTATAGAATACAATTTTTGAAGATTTGATTTCACAATATAACGTAATAATAATTTGTGCCCTTAACATAGTTATGAAAACAAATCATAAATCGGATTTTAGTTTTGATAAAAGAAAATTTTCATAGTTCTACTACTAATACAAAAAGTGAAGTAACTAAGAATAATGTGATTTTAATACAGAATAATACAAAGTTGGCTTTGGATAGATAACTCAAGTAAACAATAAGGCAAGCAAATAGCTAGCAATTGGTGCAGTGGAAAAAATAGCATGTCAGAATGAACCAAATATGTGTTAGTCCCATAATTTCTAGGCAACTAGATGGAAGTAAATTTGCTATGAGATAGAGTTAGTTGTTTTAGGCACGACTAATTGAAAAACCCTGATTGTAAATCACTAGAAGGTTGTTGTTGAGGTCAACTACCTAAAGCATCTCAAGCCTATGCTAGAAAGCCAGTTTATTTCTCAGGCTTGGCTTTACCATTGGCTATGAAAGGGCATTCACTAGAAACTTCTAAGGAAAGCTTAGAGCGAAAAACACTCTCCTAACCTCAATTCAGAGGGGAATTAAGAAAATGTGTCTTTAAATTCAAATCATAAATCATCAAGACGTGCACTAAAGAATAAATAGAATAAACACACAATTATAACAGAGAATGGAAACCATATTTACATGGGAAAACCCTTACGGGAGAAAAACCCACCACGAAAGAAAGATCACTTTATTCATAGTAAACAAAAGATTACAATGAAGTTTCTGATTCCTCCTTCACAGGTATTCATTCTCAAACTTTCAGATCAACCTCACAAGATAGACTTTACAATCATTCAATAAACAACATAATAACCACTAAGAGCCCTCTTGTATCACTATACACATTGAGTTGCTATCGATCTCCAACAAGTACAGTTCAACAATCCAGTTTGTTCAATCGTCAGGGAGCCCAACCGTCGACCACTCTATGTTCATGGGATTGTACATTATCCCACATTCATCTTGGTCATGAATCGGTAAGCATTAAAATACAAGAGCTCAACTCCTTTAACTGTCCACGAGAGAAATTTTTGACTGTTGACCTATTTGAACACCCATGGCCTCCAAACACTCATCGACACAAATGCCACAAACTTAGACCGACAGGAAATCATTGGGCTAACCCCTTGCATTGACATAGCACACTCGGACAAGCCAAGTCACACTGACATGACCTTTATCGACCTAACTCCTTGAATCGCCATAACACTCTTCGACCACCCAAGTTACATTGACATGATCTCCATTGGTTTGACTACGGTTAGATTGCATCAAAAAGTACAATAGGGAAAAATAGTTTGAACAGATCTAGACCAGAACAAAGTTGATCATGTCAAGTGAATTCGACGCACAAAATCCAACAAAATCCCACTTTCAGACGTCATTGAGAACCATGGGTGTCAAAACCCATTGAATCTGCACACTATTTGAACTTAGTTGTGCTCACGGGTTTTGTTAATACATCTGCAATACTTTCTAGAGTGTCTACCTTTTTCAGAATTACCTTTCCATCTTCCACCATGTCATGAACAAAGTGATATTGCACATCAATGTATTTTGTCCTGGCATGGAAAGTATGATTTTTTGCCAAACAAATCACACTCTGACTGTCACAACAAATTGTAATTTTACCTATATTAAATATGACATCAGAACATAAACGTTTAAGAGAAATGACCTCTTGACAAGCACAAGTTGCTGCCAAGTACTCTGCCTTTGTAGTGGACAAAGTGACTACTGCTTACCGCTTGCTCATCCAACTATAGCACCACCATACAATGTGAACATATACCCACTGACGGACCTTCTCCTATCAATATCCCTTTCCCAATCAGAATCCACATACCCACGAATACTGAGAGTCCTTTGTGAATCAACTGATTTACCATCATAACACAAAGCAATGTCTGAAGTTCCCCTCAAATATCAAAAAACTCTCTTTGCAGCATCCCAATGCGACCTACCTGGATTTGCCATAAATCTACTAAGTACTCCCACTGCTTGGGTAATGTCTGGTCTGGTACAGACCATTGCGTACATATGACTACCAACAACACTTGCATAAGGTACCTTCTTCATATCATCAATCTCATCTTGAGATTTTGGACTATCATTAATAGATAGTTTCATTCCCTACACAATTGGAACTATTTTCTACTTCCAATCAGATATATTAAATCTATCAAGAACATTAGTAATATATTTGCTCTAGCTCTTCCAAATATTTCCACTAGATCTTTTTTTTATTTCCATTCCTGGAATGTATTCGCTGCCCCCAAATCTTTAATTTCAAACTTCAAAGACAACTGAGATTTTAAATTTGAGATCAATACCCTTATCATTGCCAATAAACAACAAATCATCTACATACAAAGAAATAATAAGTATTCAATCACCTTCAACTTTATAGTAAACACAATGATCAGATTTAAACCTCACAAATCCCAAAGATAAAACATATGTATCATATTTATGACACCACATTCTGGGAGATTGTTTCAAACCATAAAGAGAATTTTTAAGTTTACATACCAGATTTTCTTTACCTTTCTCCAAGAAATGCTCCACTTGGGACATATCAATCTCTTCTTCAAGATCACCATTAAGAAAAGTTGTCTTCACATCCATCTGCTCAACTTCAAAATCATATGTTGTTGCAAGTGACAAAAGAAATCTAATGGATGTCAGATTAGATTTCTCCATAATCAATACCTTTCTTTTGAAAATACCCCTTTGCAACCAGTCTCGCCTTGTACTTTTTAATACTACCATCCAGACCAGATTTCTTCTTAAACACCCACTTATAGACCACGTGCTTTCTACCTTTAAGCAAGGGTATCAGATCCTAGGTACCATTCTTCTTCAATGATGACATTTCATCATTCATGGCTTCCAACAAAGAATCTGAATTAGACATGTTGATAGCCTCTTTTATAGTCCTAGGCCCATCTGTGTCAGTAAGAAAAGCATAGGCACAATTTACATCCAACATCAAATATCCAAACCTTTCTGGTGAATAACTATACCTATTAGGTTGTTGCCATTCCAATGCAGATAGGTCCTCAATAACTGAGGTGAAGGTTCTTGTTCTCGTTCTTATTCTGAATTTTTAGAGCTTCTTGAGCTCTCCTCAATTTCAAGCACACATGGAATTTGTAGTTCCTTTTTTTTTCGAGCTAGAGGAATTTCAACTACTTCTTTTCTATTTTCTATCTTTCCTAACTATAGATCTACTGAGACAAGTTTCAACTCGTGAAAGATAACACTTCTGATGTACAACACCTTCTCAGTAACTGGATTCCAAAGCTTGTATCCTTTCACACCAATGCTATAGCCAATGAAGATATATTTTTCAGCTTTGTTATCCAATTTTGACCTTTTTACTTTAGGCACGTGAGTGTATATCTAACAACCAAAGGCACGAAGATGTCTTAAAGAGGGATTTTTACCTAACCATTCTTCCATAGGAATTTTATCAACCAATGTTCAAGAAGGAAAATGATTTAGCAAGTAACACGCTATAGAAATTACCTCAGCCTAGAATTTTTGTTCTAGACCAGCACTACTTAACATCCTCCTTGCTTTCTCCATCAAAGACCGATTCAACCTTTCAAAAACTCCATTTTGTTGAGGAGTATAAAAGGGAGTCTTATGCCTCTTAATTCCATGGTCTATATAATATTTATCAAAATTTGCATTGGAATACTCACCAACGTTGTTTGTTCTTAAACATTTTATTTTTCTCCCAATCTGATTTTCAACAAGATTTTAAAAGTCTTTGAATTGACTGAACACTTATGATTTACTTTTCAAAAAATAAACAAATGCCCTCCTTGAGTAATCATCAATAAATGATACATAATACATTGACTTAGAAAAAGAGGGAACATCCACATGACCAAAAACATCAGAGTGGACATAGTCCAATACACCAGAAGATTTTTGAGAACTCGAATAAAACAAAACACAGTTTTGTTTTCTATATATGCAATGTTCGCAAAAATCAAATTCAAGAGTACAATCTATCAACTCATTTACCAGGTTTTTATTCTTCAAGGTATTTAAACCTTTCTCACCAATATGGCCAAGCCTATAATGCCTAAGCATCGTTTCTTTGCTGGAAGTTTAACTTCCACAAAGTTTACATCATGTTTTAACACAATAGTTTTTTCAAACTTTACAGAGACCTTATTACAACATACAGGTTTGGCATCTAACTTAGATAGAGTCCCAATACGTTCACCCTTATCCAATACAATAGACCCTCTAGTCATCTTACAGCCACCAAACACAAAAGTTACCTGAACTCCAACATCATTTAGTTTACTAACAGAGAGTAAATTTCTAGCCAGACTTGGTACATGAAGAACTCCATCGATTCCCTTTATTCTACCATCTAGGATCTAGATTTTGACTCTTCCACTCCCTAGTATTTCCAATGTTGAATGACTCGCCAGTAACACCTTTCCACCCGCATATGGTTCATACTTTGAGAACCACTCTTTATGAGATGTCATATGGAATGATGCCCCTAAATCAACTGACCATACATCATTAGATGCAGGCATTGTCAAAGCTACTAAAAATCCATCTACATCGCTTTGAGAAGACTCTGTATCAGAAGTACTCTTCTTCTTCTTTTTCTTTTCCTCTTTGCAATCCTTTTGGATATGGCCTTTCTACCCACAGTTCCAACATTTCACCTTGGACTTCTTTCTCGGAGATATCAACCTTTCTTGTCACTTGGATTTCGACTTCTTGTCTTTCTTTTTGTCTTTTTCCTTTGATCTTCCTCAAACAATGAGAGCCTCTTTAGCCATCTTAGATGACTTCCTTCACATCTCTTCTAACGAAAGTGAAGCAACTACCTCATCCATTTTAAATTGGGTAGTAGTACTCCAAATGGCCATTACTTAGTGGTCCCACGTGTCAAGCAAGGAACACAACAACAACTTACATCGTTCTTCTTCATTAACAATTACACCAGTGGATGTGAGTTGTACAACAACCATATTGTATGCATTCAAATGATCTACTATAGACGTTCCTCCATCCATCTTCAAAGAGTATATATTTTTTCCTCAAGAATATTTTATTCACCAAGGATTTGCCCTAATAAATATCTCCCAATTTCTTCCAAAGAGAATGTGAAGTCTTCTCCTCATGAATGTTCAATAGAACAAAATCTACAAGGCTTAATCTAATCAGTCTTCTGGCCTTTCAGTCTGCTCAGTCCAAATCTTCTTGTGTCATGCCTGAAGGTTTATTTTCCAGACACAACAACCCAAAGATCTTGGTCAATCAACAAATCTTCAACTTTAAGTTTCCAAAACTCAAAGTTTGAGCCATTGAATTTTTCAATGTCTATTCTCATAGAAGTGCTTGCAATCTCAATCTACAATCAAGACAAATAAATTGTCCGCAAGACTCCCACTGAACCAAACTAACACAAAAAACCAACCCTACCCAACAAGGATAACACAACTGGAAAGGCTCTGATACCACTTGTAAGGAAAGTTTAGTGCGAACTACACCCTCCTAATCTCAATTCGGAGGGGAATTAAGCAAATGTGTCTTTAAATTCAAATAAAAAATCATCAAGATGTGCACTAATGAATAAACAGAGTAAACACATAATTATAAAAGAGAATAGACACCGGATTTACATGGAAAACCCTTACGGGAGAAAAACCCGCCACCAAAGAAAGATCACTTTATTCACAGTAAACAAAAGATTACAATAAAGTTTATGATTCCTCCTTCATAGGTATTCATTCTTAGATTTTCAGATCAACATCACAAGACAAACATAATTATAGTCATTGATCTTGCATGTTTTCAGATTAGATTGTGTGTGAGTATTTTGCATCAACGTTCCAGATAACACTCTGTGATCCATCATCGGGATAAAAATAGAGAGCATGCAGAAGTAAAAGATGACCAAGAAGCAGACCAAGGTAGCTAAAAGGGATGGAAGGGGCACATAGAACGAGAGAGGGTGACAAGACCACTAAAGAGGAAAAGAACAAAACCAAAAGAAATAGAGGGAAAAAAATATAAACAAAAAACAAAAAAGAAAAGTCAAGACAACTCACCAGTGCCAAGTAAAAAAGGAAAAAATAATAACAGCCAAACCAAAAGAAATTAAGGAGAGTGAACAAATCAATTAACAAATATGTGAAAAAGTGTGTGAATAAAAACAAAAAACCATAGAATAAACACACAAACATCCAAAAGTATATATGTATATATATATAAAGTTAAGTATATAGTTATGTGTGTTATTTATGTTATTTATATGAATATATACATGTATATCTTATAAATGACATAAATTTAAATAACATAAACATTAAAAACCGTATTTATGTATATCTTATAATTGACATATATATATATATATACTCATGGATTGTGGAAATCTGATAGCTCTTATAATTATAGTCATTCAATCAACAACATCACAACCACTAAGAGCCCTCCTGTATCACTATACACATTGAGTTCCTATCGATCTCCAACAAGTACAGTTCAACAGTCCAATTTTTTCAACCATTGGGGAGCCCAACCATCGACCACTCTATGTTCATGGGATTACATTATCTGACATTCACCTAGATCACGAATCATTAGGCATTAGACTACAAGAGCTCAACTCCTTTAACTGTCCACGAGAGAAACTTTTGATCGCTGACTCATTTGAACATGCAAGACCTCTAAACACTCATCAGCACAACTCCCACAAACTTAGACTGAGATGAAATCATTAGCCTAGCCCCTTGCATCAGCATAGCACTCTCTAACAATCCAAGTCACACCAACATGACCTCTATGGGTTTGACTCCTTGCATTAGCATAACACTCTTCGACCAGCCAAGTCACATCGACATGATCTCCATCGACCTAACTACAGTTAGATTACATCGAAAAGTGTAACAGGGAAAAACAATTCAAACTGATCTAGACTAGAACGAAGTTGATCACATCAAGTGAATTCAAGGCACAAAATCCAACAAAACTCACCAGAAAAATCACCAAATGCACAAAAAAATAAATAGATGGCTTGTTAAAATATATCACTACCAAAGATCTTTGAAGCAAAAAAATGGGTTTTTGTTTATAGAGTCTAGGGACTTCATCAAATACATTGTGCAGAAAGACAAATTGTTGGGAAAGAGCTTAACAGAGAGGGCTCTAATATAATAGTGGATGGAACTCCAAAGAACTTCAATCCTCTATCTTTGCATTGTTATTTCAGTTGGCAGTGGCTCCCATGATGAATATTTCCCAAAACAAGGAGATTGACAGGAATGAAGAGAATTTGGCGAGAGTTTTGGATGTGTATGAGCAAAGGCTATGTCACACTAAATATCTGGTCGATGATCGATGGTGATCAATTCAACATTCATTGATTTAGATTCATAAGCCCGATACAATAAATGACAACTATCAATGAATCAAATTCAACGATACTACCATAACAATCTGATCTACCACCACTAGAAATATTTTTTACCCTTGAAAGTTGCTTGGAGCTTGTTTTCTACACAGTTTACTGGACGGAAGAAGGGTTTTGTGATGTGAGACAGGTTTTGATTTAAATCTCACAGTATAGCCTATAGCCTAATAGGCTAATACTCAAAATATAAGCAGTTTATTGGATGGAAGAATGGTTTTGTGGCTTGAGATAGGTTTGGATTACAGTATATCATTTAATTTTTATTATTCCAGTATATGTTCTTGTTTAAAATTGTCTCTTGAATAAAGTATTTCAAACTAGTTAAGAATTTTTCATTTAATGATAGATGCACTTTAAAGTATCAAACTTATATTACATTTTTAATGTATATCTTGATAACATATATCTAGTTGATATTGTTTAAAAAACTCAAAATCAACTGGGTTAACTTGTTCATGAATAATTTTTATGCTTTTCACAACCAACAAATTGGTAACTATTTTTGGAAGGATAACCCTACTTTCCCAAAAATATATCTATGTTCCAAGTTCCAACAAAATAAAATTCAAAATATCTAGAATTCAATCTAAAAGAAGTGAAAAAAAAGATATAATTAACCTAAAGATATTATATGATTGATGGTCCACATTTAAGTTTGCAATCCATTCCTTGAATATATGTTACAATTTACTTACAAAAAATATTATTATTAACTTGTAATTTAAGAAATGACAAACATTTATAGCATTTAGGAAACTGCAACTATTAAAGGATCGTCACAAAAGATCTCACAAAATTATTTCTTAATACAAATTATAAAATTAGAGCCAAGAATTTTCTATCAACCCAATTTTTCATAAAATACAACATTCCACCTTCACAAAGAATAAACTCTTCTATACCAAATAAAATCCTAAAATAATAGAAGTCCCATCCAAGATCAAACTAAAATGAATACAATTACATAACCTTTTTTTAGATTCAATGAAACTAAAAGTGTTAGCAATTTCAGACCGAAAAAATTAGATCCACAATATGCCTTCGTTGAGTGTTATAGTAAATATAGTAAATATAGTGAAAAAAAAATCAGCAATTCCCTAAACTACCAAAGTTTTAGAATTGTAAATTACAACTATTATTATTGATATGATTTGTTTGCACAAGAAAAGACTAATTTTAGTAATGTACAACTATAAAAACCTCCATCTGCAACAAATAAATGTAAATCCCTACATTGGAGCTACCACCAGAGCTACCACCATTTTGATTCCACATTTTGTATACATGCCTACCATGGCACTTGCAAAATCATGGAAGAAAAAAATAATTTTGGTTATGCTTTTATCAATTCCATTTTTTATTCTAAAGCTCCTAATTGAAAAATGTGGGGAAGATGTTGAAAAAGGTTGTGGAATTAGAGTGGAACTTAAGGAGGTACAAAAAGAAATGCAAACATGTAAAGATTGATCCCAACAATAATACCTAATAAGATACTCATGCATAAATAATATTTCATAGATGGGAAAAAGTCGATAAGTCATAGGAAAAAATTCTATGAAATAGAGAAAATTTATAAATAAAAATTTTAAAATTGAAGAAAGGAGGACTCAAGAATATCCACCAAGGAAAAATTTATTCTCCCTAATTATTGATAGTAATTAAAGATGATGAGGCAATGGCAAAGACTTAGTAACAATGTCAACAACCTACTCCCTAGTAAGAAACTACTCCAAGCTAATTTAACCACCATCTTAGATATGAACTTTAATGAAGTGCATATGGATTTTGATGTCCTTAGCTCATTTGTTTTTCATTTGATTGTGTGAAATGTGAATGCCACTTTGATTATCATACTAAAGGTTAGTGGGATGATCAATAGGAAATCTAGAATTGACAATTAACTAGAAAAACCAAAGAGTCTCATAGCTAGCTAAAATTATAAATTGATACTTAATATGTATTGATCTGATAATGCAATAGTTTTTTTTACATCTTATGAGAATGCAATCATACTTGAATCAAGGCGAAAGGAAAAAAATGAGAAGTAGAATTTTGATCATCAATGTCACAAGCCTATTCAAAGTTGATGATGCCCACAATTTGAAAGGCTCTTGAGGTGTATTGAATCCCAAACTGAATATGCCATAAATATACCTTAAAATAAATGTGGCTACTTTCTAATGATTCTCGTGAGACTCTTGAGAGAAGCAAGAGACAAGTTGAACCACAAACGAAGTATCAAGAGAACTTTTCCAAGTATAAAATATTGCCAACTGACTGTTGATGTAAAATAATGTCAACTATTGGAGTAATGTAATTGGTATATAGTACAACATATAACTAAAATGATCTGGGAGAAAAAATACACTAAGTCATTCCAAATATTTGAATCAAATTAAGAGAATCTTCCACTTAAAAATTAAGATCACATTATAATTGTAGTTGTAGACACCTAAAGTTGTCATGTCTAATTAAATATATATTTTTATTTGTTTAATTATTTTATCCTAAGTTTTCTATTAATTAAATAAATTCTTATTTATTTAATTAATTCATTAATCCTCTTTTAAGTCTTTCCTCATTTAAATAAATACTTTTATTTATTTAAATTGTTCTTTTCTTAAATTAAATAAACATTTTATTTATTTAATTGATCTCACTTCTTCTATTAATTAAATAAATCTTTATTTATTTAATTAATTCATTAGTCTTTTCTACCCATGACACATGTCATTCATCTCTTACCTACCCCCTTTATCATTTAATTATTTCCTCTACCTACCCTTTAATCCTAGCTGACCATTTATCTTTACACCTCTTAATCTTATCCCTCCATTTCTTACAATGTCTTGTATATAAGAGGATATTGTCCTTCATTATCAACCATAATCGTCTAATCACCTAACAACTATGTCAATCAAGTCTTCTTGTGATCAAGCTATCAACCATAATCCATTCTTTGTTAAGCTCCTTTGCACACATAAAATCTGAGAGTAAATATATCAAACAAGATCAATGGAGATTGAAACCCTACTTGACATGTGATTGGTAATATTGCTTTGTTATTGTTTATTTGCATGATCTTAGGTATCTCCATTGATATTGGTGAATGTTTCATTGTAAGACTTAGATTGTTTGTGGTTGGATCTTTATGGTTTTACAATAGTTTGTCATCATCACTTTTCACCATATATAGTAGTAAACCTAAAGAAAAAAGAAGAAATGTAGAAGAGTAATGTAGTACCCCTCCTCGATTAGCCTCTTTTGTATCTTTTGAGTTACTTCAGTGACTGTTCTGTGGAATATTATTGTATATTGATTCGGATGTCATGCGATGTTATTTCATGCTTTATCTGGATTTATGGTGTATGGTTTTATGCAGTATCTTAGTGCTTATGATTAATGTTATTTTATGGATCATTATCTTGGACTGACAGTTTTCCCTTATATTGCGATGTGTTATTTATATGTTGCATGTTTGCAAGTATATTGGGATGCGAGGGGATGATTTTCCTTCACTCAATCTGGTGAGACAGGGAACATCACGATTCTCTTTCATCGGTGTGTATGTCGTGTCTGTATATATATTGGTCTATATGCAGGTGTGGTTCTTTGGTGCAGGACATTGCAGGTACTAGTACTGGGTATGTACGGGGTATTGACTCCACCTGGTTTCGCAGGTCTGAGCATGCCTTATATACCCGATGGGAGTGGAGGAAATAGTTGTTGTACCCTAGCTTGACACACAGTTACACTCGTGTGAGTGTTGTCAGTCGATTGTTTTGTCCCGTTTGGCTGGTATGCGAGTTATGGTGCCTTGGTTTGGTCATTTTGAGAGTCGTCATTTGATCATTCTTGGTTTTGTGTGTTTCTGTTTATTTAAATGGATGATGTTAGCTTATGTTGGTGTAATTAGTTGATTATTATGCTCTGTGATTATAGATTTAATTAAACTAATGATTTGCTAGACTAAATGGTTAAAGGGCTTATTTATTTTGTAAAATGCATTGATATATTTTGGAAGGAAATAAATAATTGCCCAGCCATTTAAATGTTAAATGATTATGTTGAAAGAAAGTATTTTTGGAAATAGAAATAAATGAAAAGGATTTTCTTTTTACTTTTCCATTTGACTTTTCATTTTAATTGTTGGAAAAGAATTATTTTTGGAAAGAGGAGTAAATCTGATTGTTTTTACTTTTTAAATATTTAAATCTGATTGGTTGGAATAACTTTTTAACCTAGAAAGTTTAGGTTAAAAGGGAATTTTCACGCTATTCCTAAAATACATGGGAAGAAGGAAAAGGGGAATTTTGCAAAGAAATTTTGGAAAACTTCCTGGAGGAACTGGAAATTCAACCTGGAAATTCTTCATCTCTTTGCTTGTTGTTGCTTCAAGGTTGGAGGTTCTCTTCTTGTTTTGAATTTGTTATTTGAAACTTTCAGTTTGTTTTCTGTGTGTGGAAATTTATGCAATCTTCCTATAGATGTTTGTGGAATGGTTTGAATGGAAGAAATAATGTTTATTATTATTGGTTTTGTGAAATCTATATCACATGTTTTCTTTTAGGAAGGCAATGTTCATTTCTCTTTCTATTGTGTGTTTGATCTTGGAAATCAATTTCTTGTTTTACCTCTTCTATTTGGAAAGAATGAACTAGATTTAGCTTGTTGTGTGCTTTCTAGTTTCATGTTGCATAGATTTGGGGTTCTTGTGGGACTAAATTTCATCTTTTACCTTGCTGGTAAATATCCATTTAAGAAAATTGGATTTGGCATTTTGTATGTGTGTGCAGTGAAATGTTCCGAAAATGAATCGTTTTCATGCTTAAACGATTGGGTGTTTGGATTTTAATGCCTTGGGAGGCATGTATTTTATTGTTTTATTTCCTTGCCCTTCCCTACCATGTGGTGGGCTAGTCCCACCATGCGGGACAGTAGTCTCTTCTTCCCGCACGGTAGCAGTACTACCGATTGGTAGCTACTCCTACCGACGATAGTAGCGCTATCGGATGGTAGTCACCTCTACCGGTTGGTAGCAGTGCTACCAGATGGTAGTGCCTGCTATCGGTCGACAGCAGTACTACTGACAGGTAGTACCTGCGGCCCCTGACAGTGGCACTGTTGTGGGTTGGTTTAACCCCCGTGTTACCAGGTAATTTACCGGTTCAAACCGGTTGTGCTATAAGTTAATTTTTTAAATAAATGAAATGTATTTTAGAGCGGTTTTTGGTGCTTAATGAAATATATTTTGGAATGGATTTTTGTGTTGAATAAAATAAAGGTGATTTTCATGTGATTTTTCTTATGTGGTCAATAAATGTATCAATAAGAATCAAGGCATGAATTAAGAATTCAAATTGGTTAATTTGGGTATATTCTGGAAATGAATCAAAATGCCTAGTTGGAATTCATATTTTTTATTCGGTTGAATGTTTAATATGAATTTCATTTCGGATGGAATATTGATTTGGAAATTGAATAATGTGACTGCTAGAAATAGTGTTCTATTTCATTTTTCAATCAATGATGTTGCAAGTGTATTATGTGTTATTTTGGCCTATGGTTCAGTCGTCCTGTGGTGGCGTATTTGGTACCTTTGACCAAGAGATATATGTTGGCTTTGTTATCTTAACCATGTAGTGTATTTGCCTTATGGTTAGCCAAGAGTTAGTATGTCCTTGTTTGACCACTTTTTTCTGATAGTGGTGTTATGGATGTTTGCTTTGCCATAGGGTCCTCGGGGAGTGACCATGTTTGTTTAGTGTCCTTTGAGAGAGTGGCTTTCACTTGGGGGTTGCGCCCAAAGTAGTAGGCATTACGACCTAGCGAAATTCAGATAATAACTGGTAATCTAATGAATTGATTAGGTGGGTAGTATCATAACATTAATAAAGATAATTGTACCTCATGCATAGGTGAGTGCTAGTATAGGGCTCATACTGTTGCAAGAAGGCCTGGAATGGCAAACCGACCACCTTGTCTTCTCGAAAGGCCGGTAGGGTTCGCATGAGACTTAGTTGGAACCAGAGGTTCGGGAGAGGTTACCAGGACACTGAGTTGTGACCTATGGAGGTTGTACCATGGTATCCATCTTAAGCTATGCGATGACACTCTCTCATTTGGTTCACATGTGTATTTATGATGTTGAGTCACATGGAGTTTGTGGAGTCATATTGTGTTGTCATGGAGTCGTATTGTTTTGTCGACCATGTCATATTTATGCTTGTTTGAGGGTCCTCAACTATCTCCTAGCACGGTGGGGTGATTCTATTTTGGGAATTACATGGTCGGGTGGTAGTGCCACTTCCCATCGGATGTTCGGATTTGTACCTTCATGTGAGGATTGGCTTTGCATGTGTTCCTATGGTTTGTGGCTCATGCTTCATCCCATGTTGGGGATTATTGCTATTTGGAGACCTATGTGGTCATTGTAATATTGATCTTATGTAACCTTGTATGTGGTTGAGATGTATCCTTATATGTATATTGAGAAGCTATGTATTGGAAGAGAAATGCAACCCTATGTTGGGATGTTTTTATTAGTTTCCTTTATGATGTTTGTAAATGCTTATAGATGTGGAATTATATTGTATCCTTTCAATCTTTCAATGATGAATATCTATTTGCTTATGGCTTCATGTGATCATTGAGTTAATGATGCATATGTGGATTTACAGTTTTGTGGAATTTATTCTTGAAGTTAATTCTTCGTTGGAAACCCTTAAGGAATTCTGGTGTAAGTCTTCCACTTGTGTTATCGTGCATGTGTTGTAAATGCACTTATGATGTTTATACTTTAAAAAAAAAAATTGTTTCACCCTTATTGTGGGTTTCCTTCGGGGTTCCTGGCAGGGTATTAAAAGTAAGATTGGTCATATCAAACTACTTTATTAATTCTCATTAGAAACTTTAGATCATGAATATTGATAATTAAATCATCTACTTGTAACACAAGAATCATAATATCCACATAATTTTAAAAAAAAAAATTATGTTTTAAAGTTTCATTTATAATTCTATAGTCTCTCTAATGTTTCTTTAATATATTAGCAATAGTTTCATTTAAGTGAAATTGGAATAACACTCCTTCATTCAATCAATATATTATAACCAGTTGGTATAACAAAGAAATAGGAGTTAGGTTGTATGCATTCCAACTTATGTGTTAGTTTGCACAAATAAAACTACTATACACAGTAAGTTGAAGGATGCAAAGATAAAGCATATTGACTTGGATGCCTCAACTATCTAACAAAATTCATTTTTTGAGGATTCTAATAGCTAGCATACTTTTATCATGAGTGTTAATGACACTTCTTGTGTTTTTTTTAATCTACTTGAATCATTTAATGTATATGATGATGAATATGACAATGTTTATAAAGACCCTATAATATTGATTATTGATTTTATTAGTTTAATATTGAACAATGAATATCTATCAGAACATTCAAAATTGACAAATGAATACCAAATCAATATTTTTATTTTTATTTTTATAATGTGTGTGTGCGTGCGTGCACATTCATGGGTGCTTATGTATATATATACATACATATATATCTATATAAAATACACAACTCATGTTGCAATAGATTTTATTAATTAATGACATTCAATGTTGCTTTTGGGTTAGATGGTGTGAAAATCTCACACAATCTAACCTTGAAGCAACATTGAACAATTTTATCAGTAATAAAATAAAGGTACATATAAATCCAACCATGTGCATGACACGAGACACGGACAAGGTACATATAAATCCACATCTTCATACATTTCAAAAAAACAAAATACTACCTACTAGTCTCTAATGCCACTATCAGAGAAAAAATCTATTCTATTGCTATAGAAAGCAAACCACAAACTAAAAATCCATTGCTAATTGGTCAAAACCCATATTTGGTGTGTGATTGAAGGAGCATTATGTTGCTAACTTACACACTTTTGTTAGGAATATTTTTTTCAGCATTGTGCCATGCATTAGCATTGTCTCCCTCAATAGGATCCTTTAGAGATTTAGGTGAATCCTCAGAAGTAGTATTTATCACCCTAGAAGACGACTGGGAGCCCAAATGTAATGCCCCTACCCTAGTCGGACTTGTAATACCCGTTTGACCTTGGTTGACTTCCTATGTGGCATTCTTGAATGGTAGGTTAACCGTGGTGCAATGTGTAGTTTAGATAATATAAATAATTGTGCATACCTATTATTGTGCTTTTGCATCGATTCTTGTGTAAATGTAATTGTTCCTAACCCTTGTGATAAATCTTGAGCTAACGTCTTCATTGAATATGTATATGTATATGTATGCTTGTGTGATTCATGGGTGTAGGAGATTGCAGGTACGACACCGCCTAAGGCAAGGTTCATCTCCTTCGGGGTTCGCAAGTTTGAGTAAACCTCCTCCATCCTTAGAATTCGGATTTGGGGGTCATTAAACTTTCATCTTGCCTTAGCCATGGTCAGGTGAGCATCGTGTGTGGATTCATGGGGCTTTCCTTGCATGGGGTTGCGTGTCATGTGATTTGGTGGACTTCCTCGATTTGTGTGCCTTGCGCAGGGTAAGTGGAGTTTGTTATCCTAAGTATTAAATTCAATTTAATGAGTAGACTTACACATTAGTGATATAGAAATTTAAATAGGTAGCTTCTTTTATATGATTAATCATTAATTTAAAGAGATCGTTTTAATTATAATTGTAGCAAGCTTAAAGTAGTTAACTTGAATTAATGTGTTCATTTACGCATTATTAGTTGAGAAAATTAGAGTAAATAGATTTCTTTCATTAGATTAGTCATTTATTTAAAAGGTCGCTTTATTATGTTGTAGCGAGTTAATTTAATAGTTAATTTTAATAATAACGAATTTAATGAGTTATGCGTTTTAGAAAGGAAAGATTTAAAGTCATGTGGGAAATAGAAATAAATTAATTCACATTCGCATTTTGGAAGAGAAAAGGGTAAATTTTATTATTTAAAGAAAATTATTCTTTTTACTTGTAAAGTTGATTTAGTATAAAGGATTGATTTTTTTTTGGAAATTTAAATTAATAAAAAAAAACGCTTTACCCTGGTCAATAGTTTCGAAATATAATGTAGGCCTAAATTAGAATCGAGAAATTAAAATTAAAATTAAACAAGAAATAGAAACATTTTAATTTTAATTAGAAAAGCAAATAAGATGTATTGAATAGTGGAAAGAATGATTTCCATTTTGGATTTTCTTTTATTTTAAAAAAAATAAATGCCTAAATTCGAAATTAAAAATTAGGGCAAAAATAGGGTTTCTCATTTTAACCTAGTTTTGAAATGTTTTTGGGGGTTCTTTCTTTTGGTGATCTTTTTGGAAAAAAAAAAAAAATGGTTTTTGGAAGAGAGATTGGGGATTTTGGACAAAGATGGAGTTTTAGAGCAGCAGATTTGGGGGCTCATCATCAAAATCCTTCCAGGAAAGCTTGTTGAGGTAGGAATATCGTTTATCAATTTGTTTAAGTTGTATTTTTTTAACAAAAAAAAAGAAAAAGAAAGGAGGCTTGTATGTTTTTCTTGAAATTTCGGTTTTCAGATTCTCCATTGTTGTCCATGAGTGAGTTTTATTGTAGAAAATTGTTAAAGGGTATCTTTGTTGGATCTTTGTGTGAGAGAGAGCTTCCTTGTGCCAAAGATTTGCTTAATGGGAGGGTTAAACAACAATTTCCTCTATTATTTTGAAACCCTTGTCATTCTGGAAAAAAAAGGGAAAGAGAAATGTCTATGATTGTTTTAAAAAAATGGGGGATTGCTGGAAAATGTTTTAAGTCTGTGTTTCAGACTGTGTGGATTGTTTTGGTGAGTTATTTACCTTTTTATCAATACTTGCATATACTATTTAAAAAAAAAAATATGTATTCAATGAAAAAAAAAAATGATGTTGATGAAAGTATTTCATGACTGGAAAGATTTTTTTTTACTGCACATTTTAGCAGCTTTGTTTGGATCTGTTATTGTTCTTTAAATGAAAAAAAATTTAAAAATAAAATAAAATAAAAAAGAAAATTTTGTAACCCCCATGGCAGCTGGTAGCAACTGCGACCAGTTGGTAGCAGCGCTACCAGAGGTAGCGAACTGCTACCAAATGGTAGCAACGCTATCAAAGGTAGCAGTGCTACCAATGGTAGCTTGGGCTGCCAAGGGGGGGGCGGGGCACGTGGGTACCTTCCCTCTCTTTTTTTTTTTGAAAATTAAAACAAAAAAGTTTATTTTATTTTATTTTTAATTATTTATTTATTTTTATTAATTTATATAATTGTTTTAAAGAAAAAAAAAGAATATATGTGTATAATATATAAAAATAAAGAAGAATCAGATTAATAAGTGAATTTAAAATTAGTATAAGGGATTTAAATTCAGTCTCTTTGATATTATTTAATTTTAAATTCAATTTCTTATACTATTTAATCTCAGATTATTAAATAATATAGTTGGATTTTAGAGAATCAACATTTAGTAAATCCATACTTTAATACAAGTTTTTAATTTCATATTGATTACATCATACTCGAGTTAATACTTATTATTAACATGGACTAAATAGTAATGGTGGACTAATATGAATTTTTAAATAAAAGTTAATTTATCAAATCCATAAACTTGATCGACATTAAGGGTAAGACTTGATATGCTAGTGTTTGGTCATAAGTCGGTCAAGCCCCTAGTTAGGGTACCGTCAAACAAGAGAATCTAGGTTTGTTTGGTTTTTTTTGTTATGATTCAATTTGACCCGCTTCTGAAAGGGATCACTATGTAATAATCAATCGAGGTAGATGTTGAATAGTGTATGTGTTCGCCTAAAGGGCAGAGATGTAAAAGACATGTAAATTTGTAATCTTAACTATATTAAATGCCAGAGGGGTCTTGCAGTTGAGCAGACCCAGAGATGTAGCCCTTTAGGGGTGAACTCCGAGATCATATCTGTGTTATGTGATGTGTTAGCTTACTTTGTTTTATGCTTTAAATTATCATGGATGGTTGTATTCTTGTATAAGTGTATGGTGGGGAAATTAACGAATTTAAATCTAAGTGCATAAAATTATTCATCTTGACAAATGTAGTAATCAGGTTCATGAAAGATTGTAAATGAGATTATGGAAAAGTATTTTGAAAATGTGAATTAAAAGTAGTATTAGTGAAGAGAATCTTGTTGGGTTACATTAATGGATTAACTTGTTATTAAGCATATGAATGGAACGAATGTGAATGGAAAACAAGTAGAATTAATGTTATAAATTATAAGATGAAGTTTAAAGGATGAACCTCATATGGGTATTTACCTTCTTACCTTAGTAAATGAGTATCGCCATGTTAATTATATTTCGCTTTATCAGATGAATTTACTTAGTTGTTTATGTTTTAATCTTAACAAATAATCTCTATCAGATTAATTTTATACAAAGGATGAACTCAACTAGCCTTCCATAATTATAACCCAAATAAATGAATTTCTTTATGATTGCTAAAAAAATGAACTGAAAAGGGAAGGATTCAATTAGTTGTTTATACATTAAATCTTGGTAAAAGTACCTCTCTCATATTAACTTCATTTAACTAAAAAGAGTGATATGCAATAAGATAATTGTATTTTAATCCTAATGGGAGAACATCACTATGAACTTATACTTTAAATCCTGAAATGACGAATTTCATCTTGCTAACTATATTTTTAATTTAAAGGATGCTCTCATGTGTCCTAATACATTTTCATCTTAATGAATTTAGTCCATCTATTAGCACTATTAAAGCTTCAATGAATGAACTCTATGGTTACTTGCATTTTATCCTCCGTAAAAGAAACTATGAATCTTTAGTTTGATTTTGCTCAAACCTTAATGAGGGAACCACACTCTATTAATGGAAGTTTAATCCCTAATGAACGAATCTCATCATACTAGCCGTACTTTTAATATTTAAGAAAGATATCAAATGTGGGTGGTCATCTTAAAACCAATGAATGAACTTCGTTATATTTATCACATTGAACCTTAAGGGAGGCCTCTTAAATTAAATAGGTGTTAAGGTGCATTGAGTAAATAATCCTCACGATGGTCTCCTAACCACCCAAAGTAAATGAACACTTCCTAAAATTATAAGATGTCAAGTCATTGAACATATGTATAATCAAGTCTTATGCATTATCTCGTAATTAAGTCATCTAGCTTATTGGATCAATTGACGCGTGTTGAGTGGGGAGTAAGGTTACGTAATCGCGTTGGGAAACTCCTTAGGTTCGTTTAGCCTTCCGCTGTGGTATCTAAGTTTTAGATAACTCCTAATTATCTTAATGTTGTAACTAGTCAGTAATAACTCTCATTATTAACGTTCGTAATTATTATTACTATAAAAAAAATAAAAATATTTACACTCTATTTGAGTGTTTTTAACTTAAACCCTTAGGGGTTTCCTGGTGGGGCATTACACTTGGTATCAGAGCCCATGTTGCAACACTGGGATCTCTAGTTTCGCTTGTGCCCTTAGTTGGTGTGTGTGTGTGTCTACCTTATGTTGTATTCTTGTCCACCTTGATGTGAGGGTGTGATTTAACAAACCCTACTTGTGTGTAATGTGTGCATTCACACCTTGTTTTCACCTTATTGATGTGGGTGTTTTGGAAATAATTATGGGTGTTTTGTCTGCTTATTGAGGTCTTGGTCTATGATTTATCTTACTTTAAAAGGGCGTCATATGTACCTTCATTTTCGATTAATTTTACTCTTTTGACTAATCCATCTGGGTTGGTTGTTAATATCTTGAATCTAAAAGTACGGTATGTGCTTGTTTATGGTTTTGATCGGTTTTAATGATTGTCCACTTGAAAGACTAGTATGGCAAATGTTAATGCTTATTACGTAGTACATTGAGTGATGATGACTCATCTCCTTCTCTCTCTCTAGTAAATTAAAAGGAATTGATATGTGTAGTTATCTCTTATTTAAGTTTTCTTATTGCAAGAGAAAGGATGATATTTCTTGAGCCTTGTGTGAGCCTTATAACATTTTTGTGTTTTAGAATTGTGAAAGGGATTTGGTTTGGGAGTTAAATTTTGGTTAATGATAGAAAATGGTATGTTTGCATTAAAGGGTTCTCCATGTGCTTGGTAGGAGTAATATAATTAAATTCCATCTTAAGTAAGGTGCATTAAAATGCGCATAGTGATTTTGTGAAAATTGCTTGATGTGAAAGGAATACCAAAAGAGGACATGTCGTAGTAGCTTCAGGAGTGTATTATTGTGCTCCTCGAAAGATTGTTTTATGTGCTTATTCAACTAGTGTGATTTAGGACGTATTAAGTGACACACCATTTAACTTGCTTTGGATTTAGATAATTGCCTTATTGTGTTTAAGAAAGAGTAAATGAAAGACTTGTTGAATTGTATGCATTAAGTGTGTAATATCTAGTAGATAGCTCTTCATTTACCTCCTTGTTGTATTATGAATTTTCAATGTTAAATTTGATGTGTTATTGTATTGTATTGTATTACGAATAGTGATTGTGCTCAAGAAGACTTGTATTACAAAAGAACATTTGATTGTCTTGAATTCTGGTTCGGAAAACTAGAACAATATAGTACAACAATAATGATTAGAAATGTCATGTTAGGATGCTTTGGCATCTTCCTAAAAGATAGCGAAATGAAAACTGTGCAACTAAAATGATAGACCTATATCCGAGCAATATGGTGTGATCTTGAAATTCTTGTGTATTCATAGGAAATAGTTGATTTTCCCACTCTTCCTCCTCTTGCCTAAAATATAGGAATTGTTGTTTTTGAAATACTATTTAGAATGCAGTGATTTAAAGGAAATTCTTATAACGCATATGAAATTGTATGTTTGCTTTCGGCTTCTAATTGAAAGGGGAAAGTTTTTCACCTTGGAAAAAGGAAATTGCATAGTTAGTAATGTGAACGAAAATGCTTAGGGAAGATTGAGAAAGATATCAGAATGATGTAATTTCTTTGTGCAAAATTGAATTGTTGAGAATTTCAGAACGTGTATCTAGAGTAAACTTTGTTTGGTGATTCATGTGTAAAGCATAATTAAAACTTCCCTTAAGTATATGTTAGCATAATGTAAAGTACTTCCCATAAATGTGACTAAACCAGTAATGGTGCTATTCAGTGTGTGTTGTGAGGAAACCCGTACTTGTTTTGTGTGCCCATGGGATGGTGAAGTAACCAACCATGGGGAATATGTTTGCTTATGAGTATGGGAGACCATACCTATCTATGTGATGTTTCTTATTTGTTTCCTTACTGAGTGCCAACCCACGAGTTGTTGATAAGTTAGTATGTGGAGGGGTGGTAGTAGAAGTCACCATTCCTTGAATAGTATAAACAGCGTACGAGTAATGTCGACGCGAAGCGACTTTAGCTTCCCTATTTTGAGGAAAAATATAGTTTTGTAATGAAATTGTAACATGGGTGTACTCAATACTTCCCCTTGTGATGGACCAATTTACGAGGTTCATGTGTGCCAGCCTAATTCCTATCCTTTATTTTGAGCATATAGATGACAGTTCTTGAGCATATTGATGGATTTTATTGGAGCATCTTTTGCCTTGTCTTCATGAGAGGAATGTTATTTTTCTTACATAAGTTGCCAACTGACTAGTGTTGGTAGACTTGTGGGTAGACCTTAGCCATGTATACCTCTAGCTTACGGCGAGTATCCTGAGAGGAACATCGCTATGCGGAGTGTGACCGGCGCGTGCCTTATTCGCGGGGTACACTGCCATGCGGGATACATCCATTGCGTGCTTTGTCTGCTTGGAGTATTGCCATGCCGTGCTGAGACACGATGCGGGATGTAGTAGACATTTCCATGCGGCCTACCGCTAGGTGTAGGGTAGAGCCATGCCACGTGACGACGTGATGCGGGGTGATGCCGAGGTGCACACTACCATGCCATGCGGATGTGTGACTTGGCCACACCACATGATGAGCTACTAGGATAGCTAGACGATTGTTCCTTCCTTCCTCGTTGGTGGCTAGCTACTAGTCACGTAGTGATGTAATGTGCAATTATGATTTTCTTTTAATTATTTATTTATTTCTTTGTGGGCCAGCAATTTATTTTACTTGACCTTGACAGTTTAGCCACGATCTTGCAATCTTGATTTTACTTGATTTGATGTTGCAAATCCAGAAATTATTTTCTTGTCTTATTGTTGGAATTGACAATTATTATCTTTACTCTTTTGTACCTTGGTGGCTAAACCAGTTTATCCTTGTTTTCGTATGCTGGTCTTGTGTTGCAATGTGAATTCCTCTCCAAGAACGTAGGAGACGGACTTGGATGAGTGTATACGAGGAAGTAGACGCAGGGAACCTTGAGGATGGAGGTATGTGAGGCTGTGAGACAGCTAGGAACCACTACCTACCTATGAGTGGTGACTATCTCTTGGAGGCTAAACACCTTACACAATAAGGGATATTCACGAGGGACTTGTATGGAAGGTAGCACCGCTATGGTGTACCCTAGCACCATCAAGCCCTCAAGTGAGATGTTGGACATTTGTTGATCATGTATTTATTCTGAGAGCAGGCATAGAGATGTGGATCATATATGTTACCTTTGACCGAGCATTAGACATGCTCACATGTGGCCTATTGTGTTGTGCAAACCAGTCTTGTGGATGGATATTACGTGCAATCATGGAATAAATGGTATTAACTTGACACTATGTTATGGGGTTTAGTCATTGGAAGGGTTCTTGTATGTCTGAAAAGTGTAAACAATTGAGTTCTTACATTGCTCTTATTTGTCGGAAGTAACTTGGTTGTAAAAAAATTGATATTTGAAGCTAGTTCTATGCGATAAAGTTTTGTGAAAGAGATGAATTGGTGAAAGAAATTGACCTTGAGAGCATATTTTCTTGTCATGTTTGATAAATGAGTATGATGACTGTGCCTATATATTTTAATTGCTTAAATTTGGTGTAATAAAAAGGGAAAAGTCTTGTATCTTTACTATGATTGTGTGTAAATTATAGAATATTTGAAGATGTGAATGATGTTAGATGCATTTTTGTTAATGGATGATGACACTTGTAGAGGATTTATGATTAATGTTCTAAGATGATGGCAAAATAGTTGGTTGTGCAAATTGATAATTGTTAATTGAGTTTAAGGGCTAATAAGTGTTGCAGGACTTCCGTTTAGCTTTGCGACTTCCAGGAGTAAGTCGGAGCCTAGGGGGGGAGAATGTAATGCCCCTACCCTAGTCGGACTTGTAATACCTGTTTGACCTTGGTTGACTTCCTATGTGGCATTCTTGAATGGTAGGTTAACCGTGGTGCAATGTGTAGTTTAGATAATATAAATAATCATGCATACCTATTATTGTGCTTTTGCATCGATTCTTGTGTAAATGTAATTGTTCCTAACCCTTGTCATAAATCTTGAGCTAACGTCTTCATTGAATATGTATATGTATATGTATGCTTGCGTGATTCATGGGTGCAGGAGATTGCAGGTACGACACCGCCTAAGGCGAGGTTCATCTCCTTCGGGATTCGCAGGTTTGAGTAAACCTCCTCCATCCTTAGAATTCGGATTTGGGGGTCATTAAACTTTCATCTTGCCTTAGCCATGGTCAGGTGAGCATCGTGTGTGGATTCGTGGGGCTTTCCTTGCATGGGGTTGCGTGTCATGTGATTTGGTGGACTTTCTCAATTTGCGTGCCTTGCGCAGGGTAAGTGGAGTTTGTTATCCTAAGTATTAAATTCAATTTAATGAGTAGACGTACACATTAGTGATATAAAAATTTAAATAGGTAGCTTCTTTTATATGATTAATCGTTAATTTAAAGAGATCGTTTTAATTATAATTGTAGCAAGCTTAAAGTAGTTAACTTGAATTAATGTGTTCATTTACGCATTATTAGTTGAGAAAATTAGAGTAAATAGATTTCTTTCATTAGATTAGTCATTTATTTAAAAGGTCGCTTTATTATGTTGTAGCGAGTTAATTTAATAGTTAATTTTAATAATAACGAATTTAATGAGTTATGCGTTTTAGAAAGGAAAGATTTAAAGTCATGTGGGAAATAGAAATAAATTAATTCACATTTGCATTTTGGAAGAGAAAAGGGTAAATTTTATTATTTAAAGAGAATTATTCTTTTTACTTGTAAAGTTGATTTAGTATAAAGGATTGATTTTTTTTTGGAAATTTAAATTAATAAAAAAAAACGCTTTACCCTGGTCAATAGTTTCGAAATATAATGTAGGCCTAAATTAGAATCGAGAAATTAAAATTAAAATTAAACAAGAAATAGAAACATTTTCATTTTAATTAGAAAAGCAAATAAGATGTATTGAATAGTGGAAAGAATGATTTCCATTTTGGATTTTCTTTTATTTAAAAAAAAATAAATGCCTAAATTCGAAATTAAAAATTAGGGCAAAAATAGGGTTTCTCATTTTAACCTAGTTTTGAAATGTTTTTGGGGGTTCTTTCTTTTGGTGATCTTTTTGGAAAAAAAAAAAATTGTTTTTGGAAGAGAGATTGGGGATTTTGGACAAAGATGGAGTTTTAGAGCAGCAGATTTGGGGGCTCATCATCAAAATCCTTCCAGGAAAGCTTGTTGAGGTAGGAATCTCGTTTATCGATTTGTTTAAGTTGTTTTTTTTTAACAAAAAAAAAGAAAAGAAAGGAGGGTTGTATGTTTTTCTTGAAATTTCGGTTTTTAGATTCTCCATTGTTGTCCATGAGTGAGTTTTATTGTAGAAAATTGTTAAAGGGTATCTTTGTTGGATCTTTGTGTGAGAGAGAGCTTCCTTGTGCCAAAGATTTGCTTAATGGGAGGGTTAAACAACAATTTCCTCTATTATTTTGAAACCCTTGTCATTCTGGAAAAAAAAAAGGGAAAGAGAAATGTCTATGATTGTTTTAAAAAAATGGGGGATTGCTGGAAAATGTTTTAAGTCTGTGTTTCAGACTGTGTGGATTGTTTTGGTGAGTTATTTACCTTTTTATCAATACTTGCATATACTATTTAAAAAAAAAATATGTATTCAATGAAAAAAAAAAATGATGTTGATGAAAGTATTTCATGACTGGAAAGATTTTTTTTTACTGCACATTTTAGCAGCTTTGTTTGGATCTGTTATTGTTCTTTAAATGAAAAAAAATTTTAAAAAAATAAAAAAGAAAAAAGAAAATTTTGTAACCCCCATGGCAGCTGGTAGCAACTGCTACCAGTTGGTAGCAGTGCTACCAGAGGTAGCGAACTGCTACCAAATGGTAGTAGCGCTACCAAAGGTAGCAGCCTGCTACCATTTGGTAGCAGCGCTACCAATGGTAGCTTGGGCTGCCAGGGGGGGGGGGGGGCACGTGGGTACCTTCCCTCTCTTTTTTTTTTTTGAAAATTAAAACAAAAAAATTTATTTTATTTTATTTTTAATTATTTATTTATTTTTATTAATTTATATAATTGTTTTAAAGAAAAAAAAAGAATATATGTGTATAATATATAAAAATAAAGAAGAATAAGATTAATAAGTGAATTTAAAATTAGTATAAGGGATTTAAATTCAGTCTCTTTGATATTATTTAATTTTAAATTCAGTTTCTTATACTATTTAATCTCAGATTATTAAATAATATATTTGGATTTTAGAGAATCAACATTTAGTAAATCCATACTTTAATACAAGTTTTTAATTTCATATTGATTACATCATACTCGAGTTAATACTTATTATTAACATGGACTAAATAGTAATGGTGGACTAATATGAATTTTTAAATAAAAGTTAATTTATCAAATCCATAAACTTGATCGACATTAATGGTTAAAAAGATATGGTAAACTTGATCGACATTAAGGGTAAGACTTGATATGCTAGTGTTTGGTCATAAGTCGGTCAAGCCCCTAGTTAGGGTACCGTCAAACAAGAGAATCTAGGTTTGTTTTTTGTTTTTTTGTTATGATTCAATTTGACCCGCTTCTAAAAGGGATCACTATGTAATAATCAATCGAGGTAGATGTTGAATAGTGTATGTGTTCGCCTAAAGGGCAGAGATGTAAAAGACATGTAAATTTGTAATCTTAACTATATTAAATGCCAGAGGGGTCTTGCAGTTGAGCAGACCCGGAGATGTAGCCCTTTAGGGGTGAACTCCGAGATCATATCTGTGTTATGTGATGTGTTAGCTTACTTTGTTTTATGCTTTAAATTATCATGGATGGTTGTATTCTTGTATAAGTGTATGGTGGGAAAATTAATGAATTTAAATCTAAGTGCATAAAATTATTCATCTTGACAAATGTAGTAATTAGGTTCATGAAAGATTGTAAATGAGATTATGGAAAAGTATTTTGAAAATGTGAATTAAAAGTAGTATTAGTGAAGAGAATCTTGTTGGGTTACATTAATGGATTAACTTGTTATTAAGCATATAAATGGAACGAATGTGAATGGAAAACAAGTAGAATTAATGTTATAAATTATAAGATGAAGTTTAAAGGATGAACTGAAAAGGGAAGGATTCAATTAGTTGTTTATACATTAAATCTTGGTAAAAGTACCTCTCTCATATTAACTTCATTTAACTAAAAAGAGTGATATGCAATAAGATAATTGTATTTTAATCCTAATGGGAGAACATCACTATGAACTTATACTTTAAATCCTGAAATGACGAATTTCATCTTGCTAACTATATTTTTAATTTAAAGGATGCTCTCATGTGTCCTAATACATTTTCATCTTAATGAATTTAGTCCATCTATTAGCACTATTAAAGCTTCAATGAATGAACTCTATGGTTACTTGCATTTTATCCTCCGTAAAAGAAACTATGAATCTTTAGTTTGATTTTGCTCAAACCTTAATGAGGGAACCACACTCTATTAATGGAAGTTTAATCCCTAATGAACGAATCTCATCATACTAGCCGTACTTTTAATATTTAAGAAAGATATCAAATGTGGGTGGTCATCTTAAAACCAATGAATGAACTTCGTTATATTTATCACATTGAACCTTAAGGGAGGCCTCTTAAATTAAATAGGTGTTAAGGTGCATTGAGTAAATAATCCTCACGATGGTCTCCTAACCACCCAAAGTAAATGAACACTTCCTAAAATTATAAGATGTCAAATCATTGAACATATGTATAATCAAGTCTTATGCATTATCTCGTAATTAAGTCATCTAGCTTATTGGATCAATTGACACATGTTGAGTGGGGAGTAAGGTTACATAATCGTGTTGGGAAACTCCTTAGGTTCGTTTAGCCTTCCGCTGTGGTATCTAAGTTTTAGATAACTCCTAATTATCTTAATGTTGTAACTAGTCAGTAATAACTCTCATTATTAACGTTCGTAATTATTATTATTATAAAAAAAATAAAAATATTTACACTCTATTTGAGTGTTTTTAACTTAAACCCTTAGGGGTTTCCTAGCGAGGCATTACACCAAATCAAAAGCTAAGAGTGGATTGGCCACCAAAACTGAGGTTGTTGAGTCACAAACTTTGGGCATCAACCGAGTAGCGGGAGTTGTTCTTTGCCAAAGATGAACTCTCAATCAATGATGCATGCCTTTTGAATTGGGACTTTATACTTTCTAGTTTATCAGTAGAACTAACTTCAACCAGAATGGTGTAGAATTCAACCATATTATTTCCTCAATCTATTGACAACTTCATATCCTCCTTTCATCTTCAGATCTCCTTTATCAACAACCCTTATTCTAGAGATCCACAGTCTTGTCTACTGATATACCTTGTAGGATTCATCTTTGGTAGCCTTACTCCTTCACTGAGGCTAGTCCTTTTTCATCAACTGCAACTTGGCTTATCATCGCTTCTAGCATCATTGCTCACTGACTGCTTTGACTTCAACAGATTATTTTGTAGACTTGAAATATGCTCTTCTACAATCTTTTAGTCTCACTCAACCTTCCTTTAGACATTGGATCTCTCTCATAAACTTGGTGATATCTTTCTTGATCCACTCTTATGGATTCTTTACACAACGTTGAACACTTCTAGTATTTTGTCTCCAAGCTTTCCAGATTTTGATCTACTCAAACTCCTGTGGCTTTAGAATAACAATGTCTTTCTCTTCGTTAAATCTTTCTCTTCACCCACATATCACACCTCACACAAACTACAACAAAAGATACACAAACACAATGTCAATGACCATAGATAACAAACAAACAATTTGACAATCCATCATAGTACTATCTAATGTCAAGATAGAATTTTGATGGGCTTCAATTCAATCACAAAATAATCTCAACTTGGGCGACTTTCAAGACTCTTTTCTTGGTCTCCTACAATGGCTTCATTCCTTCTTTCCATCACAAGCAACCTTTTGATCGTTATGGTGGCTCTTACTTCTTTGATCTACCTTTATCCTTGCTTGGTCACTTGGTGTATATTCATCAGGCACAAAAGTTGATGGAGTTCAACTCTAGCTCAACCCACAATAGTATCTTCCAATTTAGTGGCTCAACATAGGCTTGCTCTCTTGTTGAGTCCATTAACCTTTAGGAAAGATCTCCAGGAGCATCCACCATTGGCTTTGATATTACTTGTAGACATCAGATAGAACAAACCATTTTATATTGACTAGAACAACATGTTACATTTCAAAAAACTTCTGACAAAGCTTCAGCTCTTCACAAAATACACACACCATTACGTATTGTTGTTTTGTACAACCTCTTACAGCTCTACGAAGCTGGACTCAACTGGGAGTAAGTGGCATATTTATAACCAATGTAAGTAGATAAGATAAACACTACTTTAAATGATATAGATCAGATTTGGTAGATTAGACAGTGTATTTGGTCTATGGTGTAATATGTCGGCATGGTTGAAATTAATATAATATGTTGGCATGGTTGAAATTAATATATTCCAACAGAGTGGAGTGCCTGAACCCAAGGAGCAATCTGATGCAGAAGGATGTTGTGCTCATAAAATGGCGAAATAGGGACTCAAAGATTTCAGAACCAGATTGGGCGGGATTCTGAACACTAGAAGTAATGCCCTATGAATCAACATGAGCCTGCGCAGGCATCCCAGGTTGAGGACACCAGGAGATCCAACCATGGTCAGAGGATCATGAAGTGAGCCAAAGATGTCGTTAGCCGAAGAAGAGCACGCTAGGAGAGACTTTGCGTCCTTGCAAAGCATATGATTTTTTTTGTTTATTATGTTGTATTCTAAATTTAATTCTTGCTGAAGACGAATGAATGAATGAATGAGTTTTAATGACGTCCACGAGACCCAATGGCCTAAGGGACCCACAGGTTCAACTTATCCCAGATTCTTTTCCATGCTGGATCTTCTCTTGTGAATCTTGATTAAGAGGTTTGTTGTTTTGTGAAGTCTTGACTCTTAAAAAATCTCGTTCAAACTATCTACTTTTAATTCATTCCCAAACTGGATGCGAATGTCTTCATACATTGTACACTCCATAATGAAATACCATTATGTTTATGTTGTCCTCTTGCTGCAAAATAGGCATGCTCTTTCCTCCCACTCTTCTTTAGGCACCTTCCACCTACCAGTTTCACATCTCAAATGGTGAGATCCAGTCCTTAATTGTGCAATTAGAATTTTGATCTTATTGTTGATCACAGATCTGAAATATTCTTTTTCCTCATGCGCCCAAGTAGGGTTGAATGCTTTAATATAGTATTTTTTTTTCCTACCTAGCTGATTTATCCACATGGAATTCCTAAATTTCTCTAAGACCCACTTTTTTATCTCCTCTTTGTTGTTGGGGCAGTTGTGCAAATTTATGTCCCGCGATAATTTTTTAATGAACATACTTAAAATCAATTCAATCATATAAAGAATGTCGTACCTACACAAATAAACCCAAACTAGTAATTAAGATGTTAAACTATTGGGGTCATATCTAGAACCAAATCCATCAACATGTTTATAACCATATTGATACAGTCAATCATATAGACAAGGTCATATCCATAAAATCTATCTCATTTAAGTCAAATTAGTAGACATACAATTCCATGGAAAGCAAAATGCTTGGAATTTAATCTTCTTCATCAAATCTTTGTCATTTGATAACTAGATTATTGTACTCACTAATACATTCGGTCTAGAATTCTGACGAAGAAGGTATATTGTGACCAAATTTAATTATTTTTGAAAAAATTCCCGAATTTGTTGGAATTCCGATAGTAATTTCACATTTGGTTTTGACGGAGAAGGCATTAGCAATGAAATTTGTTTTTTTTTTCAAAAAGTGCCCGCATTCATCGAAATTTCGATGACAATGGGCATTACTTAAAAAAAAGAAGAGGGCAATTCATTTGTGCATTCAATCCCGCGCAGGTTTCCGCGTTGACCTCAACCCCTGTCAAGATCAAATGACACACTAACCATTCGAGGTACTTTCACACACTCAAAATTCGAGGTAGAATCTTCACCTTCATTTTGGATTTGCATAATATGAGGAATTGTTGAATCTTCACCTTCATTCATTGAATCTTCGGATTTGCATAATATTCGCATGAGGAATTTTGGATTTGTATAATATTTGCATAATATGAAGAATTGCTTGGGTAGAATCTTCACCATTTGAGGTAGCTGAATCCTCACCTTCATTCATTGATTTTCATATATGAGGAATGTCTTGCATCCCACCCACTGCTTGAGCTATCCACTGCATTTCACAACTACCCATGCTTTGTCGTTCTTAGGTCAACATCATCGGAAGTCTTTTAATGTTGCCACCATGCCTCGGTTGTCGATGTTCAATTTTTCCCACATTGCAGAAGAATAGGAGAAATCTTGTCCACGTTGCAAGCTTTGTGAGGCTTCTTCCATAAATAACTGGCTAGTCATAGATTTTATTGCTTATGATTTAGAGCTTTCTCATCAAATGGGGAAGAAATGGACATCAGTGAAGTAGATCTTAAACACTTGTTGGTACCTTATTATCTTATAGGATTGATAGAGAAAACTTAGAATTCTAGTCAACTTCAGACTTCTTAATTACATTTGAAGGAGTTTATTTCATTTTATGAGAAGCCACAATTTTCTCTCAAAGAAGAACATAGCCATACCATGTCATTACCTATTGATATCACTCATACCAAGGAATAATTTTTTTAGAAGGTTTGTGACTATTGGTCAACATCATTTGATGCCATGATCTTGTTGATCTGAAGTATTATACCATTCTACAATAGTTTGAAGAGAATTCATACACTCTTTGGTTGATTTGTCATTGTTCATTGTGATCTGCAATCTTAGTTGCCATTCGAGGCTCCAACGTTTGTTTCTGAATTAAAAAGTTCATCTATTTATAATTAAGGGTAGCTCCATTACAAGACCAAATCCTTTAAAGAATTAACCTAGTGACCAAAAGTGACAATGATACAACAAGAAGAGATTGTTATTGGTCCACAACAATATGGAGACATGACAATGCTATAATTATTTAGTAAGGACTATGAAAATGGTTTGAAAAAGTGAAAGGTTAAAGAGAAAAGTCACTAATAATAGTGGCAAAGATGGTTGTGACACAAGGAATCAAACAATAGCCCTATACACAATATGAATTGTGATCTTGGATTAGTCAAATAGACAAGAATGAGCATCAAATACATGATAGTTTAGGGTGAGAGGATGAATGGACAAAATATGATGAGGTTGTGGAATCATATGTGAAACTAGCAGTGAGTGCATAGGTTTTATTTTAAAAAGAGTATATTATTCTGTCTAAATAAGCAAAGTAGAGTAGCAGTACAAAGAACATAAAGTTTTTAAGATAGTCCATTTTCGTAGAAAGTTTTGGATACCAAGAGACAAATTGTCAGCAATAGACTTAAGGATCTCAATAAAAGGGAGACAATAGTCATTTAGATCCTTTAAAAAAACATGCTAGGATGTGATATTTGTGATCTAAATGAATGAGACAAATAAGTATAGCAGGGAGCACAAGTTAGTCCATGATGATATGGAGAAAAATGCAATGATTGACAATCCAATCAAATGGGAAGACATCACATTCCAAGTAGCAATAACAATCCCTAGCATGATATAGAGAAGAAATACTAAAAAAGGATGTTCAACTTGAGAATTGATACATTGATGAAGGTGATTCCCAAAACAAATTGATAGTCTTATAGAAGATTACAGCAATAAGGCAGATTTGAAACCAAGAAGAGAAAACATGATAGTTTAAAAAGGGATGTGGAGATTGTGGCAGTCATGGAGGCCTAATTTTGTGATGGTCAAGATGCAATCCATTGGGATATATATTTTATATACATAGACAAAGGTTTAATCCCACCATTATATATTAAGGTATGAAGTATGTGGTGAACTAAACAACAACAATGAGAAAGCACAAAGATAGCATTACATGATAAAGACCATTTTGTAAATCTATTTTCAACCAGTTGGAAGCTATATACTAAACTAGTTGGAAGCTAAAACAAGTTGTCTTATATCTTGGCCAAGAGTTAATAGAGAAAGTTGTTATGTGAGCCTTATGGAATATTCAGTTCATAAACAAGCTATCCTTAGCTCAAGAAACAGTTGCAAACCAAAAGTTGAAGAGATCCTAGAATGTAATGTACTATTTCTACCAATGGTTAAAAACATTATGCAAGAATTGCAAGATGATTTCCACTATACTGAGCTAATTCAATGTATTGTAGGGTATAAGAATAGTTAAAAGAAGAGTTAGTTATTTAAATGATGATGAGCATATTTTCAGATAAAGTGACAACCATGTCATTGTCAAGACAATCATGTGAAAATTTGTAAAGAATGGTGCATAAATGCAAATAAAAAATTGACAAATATACCTCAATTTTGAAATGCTTGGCATGAAGTTCCACACAAGCCTTAATGTTTCTAGAATATGTTAGTGTATTCTTTCATCATGGAAAAATATAATGTAGTTGATCATAACTAATGTAACAAAGTTGTATCTTTGAATGCCTTATTCCTTGATTATAGATTTATGCTCAATTGATTTGAATTGCTTGATTGAAAAATTGGTAGATGTGGGTTGGATTTGATAGGGGTTTGAAATGAGAAATAGACTTGTATATATATGCAACTTGCACCTTTTCAAATTGAAAATTTAGAAAAGTCCAAATTTGGAGAGGAAATTCCTAATATTTGCAAATCCAACATTCATCTTTCAAATTTTGGGTCCAATTTCCATGAAAATGGGTTCCCAAGACCCTAGTCCTAGAAAATTGAGCCATGAGGAACATCATGAATAAGGGAATGAACCAAATTTATGGAAACATTCTCAAACCTAAGTACAATTAGGCATAAATAAGGCACAACCACTAAAGTGAGTCCAAACCTAGTGTATATTTATAAAGAGATACAACTTATGATGCAATATTTATCCCCCTCTTAGCAAGAGTATGAAATTATGCTCATGTACTCTTGGGAAAATATGGAGAAACTAAATATTATTATACCAAGATATTGAAGATTCAAGATGACTACAAGTTTGGAAAGGTGGTATCTCCCAAGACATGATATTGTCAATCTACAATATTGAGAAAAAAGGAAAGTACAAAATGAGTAATATGAGTAACATTGGTAACGCACATGGAGTATGCAAAACACAAAGTTATGACATTTAGAACTAGTAAGATTCATATATTCTCACTATGAACCATATAAAAAAGACAAGGCATAGATCTAGGAATAGTAAGATCCTTATATAGTTACTAAGAGTCATGTCAGAGACACATAAAAGCATGATACCCAAGATAGTTAGTTTGTGGATCAAAACAAATGAAATAGATTAAATTTCTATGATTGTCCTAAGGGTATTGATTGTCACAATCATAGTTTTACTAGTGATATTGATTTTTTTTTGACAAAGTTATGTTTGTAAACCCATGTGTGGACATGTAATGGAGTTATGAGATGTCTTGAGACTACATCAATACTTAACAACAACATAGTGTGTAGGCACCTAAAATATGAAAGGACTACATATTGGAAGGAGACAATCATTCATACTTATCACAAGCCTCTGCAACTCATGTAGACTCAAGGTGAGTTGCAAAATGGCCATCAATGAGTGTGAACCCCGTCTTCACAAATTATGATCAGTTGCCATGATACTTGACCCTATCCTCATGGTGTTGGCTCAATTCATATTAGTTTTTCCAAGCCTAGAAGACAATTAATGTATCCAAGGGTGTCTAGAAGAATGGACTGTATGATCATTGACTTTTTATGTTGAAACCATTATACATGCCCCTACCTCTGCATCATACACATGAGTCAAGGATGATAGTGTGGTGTGCAAACATCCTATATGGATAGGACACAAGAATCTATACCCGATAGTGCTAGGTGAAGTTTATTTAATATATTTGACTTACACGAACATATGGGGAAGTTTGCGCATGTGATGATGCCATCAAAGGTCTGATATCCCTATGTATCAGACTGAGAAAACCAATGAAGACAAAAAAAAATGCATTGGGAAGGCAAAAGGTTGAATTTCCTAATGTTTGGTGTTGAAGTGATGTGTGGGGACCCTACCAAGTCAAATAACTTATTGTAGTTTCAAAGGGTGGAAAAAGAATAAGCATTTTATTTACTGTTCTAATAGACCATCCATCATAACAATGATTAACAATGATGTGTGTGTTGCAAACAAAGTTCTAGAGGAAAGCTCTTTCTATTGTAATACCAAGTGAGTGTTCATAGCCCTTGTGTAGGTTCCTCCAAGCCAAGAGTAAGGAGTTCGAAGCCTAGATACACTGATTTGGCCTTATGGCCATCAATGAGTGTTGATCCTGTAGATGGAGGAAATGGATTTGAACACAAGATTCAATCTTCCAACATCCAACAATGAAGTTTCTCCTGTCAAAAACACACTTGCAACTTAAAATCTAAACTAAGAACACACATGCATATTACATAATCCACTCCATTGCACTCCTTAAACCAAGATCTTATGTAGATAATATTACTCTCAGAAGCACACACAAGAAGCTATGGTTTCCTTGGAGATTCAAGATGATTGATGCAAAGGAAGCTAAAGAAAATGAAAATGCCAAGATACTGAAGAATACAAATTGACATAAGTTTGATGCATAAAGATGAGATGCCCAAATAAGAGAGAGGGGCTTGTTTAAATAGAATTTCTCTAGGCGAGTTCATGTTGTGGGATGAATATGGGATAATACAAGATGAGTGGTATAGGGAAGATGAGTGGTAAATGGTAAATGGTAAGTGGGAAATGGTAAGTGGTAGGAGGGGATATTTAAGGATTTTATTAAATAAATAGAGAAATGTATATAAGGTGAATGCATGAAGGTGTCTGCATGAATATGATATAATATTTAATAAATTTAATGGATAAATGGTAAGATATTAATAATAATATAATAAAAGATGGGAATTATGAATAATGAATTATTGAGAAATAATAGTGTAATAATGACTCACCCGATGTTTAGAGAAATTTGAAATTAAATGCAAACAAATTAATGGAAATTTTTATGTGTCTACATTTTGCCCCTCTTTGAGACAATGCAGCATGTCGCGTTGTTTCAAAGAAAATGATCAATTGATGTATGCCCCAGAGGTGTCCTGGTAAGGATGATGATTGATTGGTTATGCCCCCTCGAGAGAATGATCGAACATAATGATGGAGATTGATCTCTCGATAGATCACAGGAGAGGAGATTGGATGATTGATATTGCGCAAGTGATTAGATTGAGATGTGCATTTGATAGAAATGCACAATTGATGAGGCGTAACTGAACAATTGATGGAAATGAATAGTATAGCCGAATTGATAGGCTGATTAAGTTGATTAAGCTGATTAAGCTGATAGGGATTGATGCTAACACAAGATAAGGTGATCCAATGATTGATTTATTGATCCAGGGCATTAAGATTGCAAGAAGCAAGGTGGTTGATAAAGAGATTAAAGATTCAAAGACATGCATCAATTGGATAAAGTGTTTAATTGATCTTGCTGCAATAAGAAGAATGAAGAAGATGATGAAAGAAATGATGAAGAAGATAGATGAAAAGGAGGACGAGAAGAGAAAAGTGATGATAAAAAAAGAATGAGAAAGAGGATATGAAAGCGATGAGAATTCTTGTGCTTTTTAAGTGCTTGTATCATCATCGAGCTTATTATAGCAAAAGGCAAAAAATATTTGGATATCAATTAGACCCAAATGAAATAGTCACACCAATTGATAGAAAGAAAATATATCAGACAGTAAAGGAATGCCTTAGTGTGTATCAGACCAGTATGTCCTCGATGATCTTAAGCGATCATGTCCTAAGATGTGTCGTCATATTCCTAAGGAACATCCCGCAAGTAGCAAACAAGTGAACATTCCCCATCCCCACCTTTCTAGTCAAAGACATCCTGGAAAAGCTAAAAGACATGTCACCAAAAAGGAAAATCAGAAACAACCAAGAGAAAATAAGCAAACAATGTGTTTCATGTCGAATGATTTTTTTTTTGTTCACAGTTGATGGTTTATGGTGATAAGTTGATCAAATGTTGTTCTGTTTGCCCAAATTAAGTCTTGTCCCATCATGAATTCATTGAAGTGTAAAGCTGCATGCTTGTCTTAAGTGTTTGTGTCATCGCAATGTTTATTACATGTTTTTGGAGTTTTATGATTTTTAGGGTTGTATGAATGTTTTAATTTTTAGGGTTTTTTTAGGAGATTTTATAATTTTAAAGATTTTTTTAGAACATTTTATGATTTTTAAGATTTTTTCAGGACATTTTATGATTTTTAAGATTTTTTCGGGACATTTTATGATTTTTAAGATTTTTTCAGGACATTTTATGATTTTAAAGATTTTTTCAGGACATTTTATGATTTTAAAGATTTTTTCAGGACATTTTATGATTTTAAAGATTTTTTTCAGGACCTTTTATGATTTTTAAAATTTTTTTCAGGACCTTTTATGATTTTTAAGATTTTGTTCAGGACCTTTTATGATTTTAAAGATTTTTTTTCAGGACCTTTTATGATTTTTAATATTTTTTGAATGTTTGCCGCTAGTGTCTAGCAAGGCAAAAGGGATTTTGAGTAGATGAATGAATGAATGGGACATGAATGGATAAGCGAATGATGGAGAAAGCTTATGTGATTGTCAAGGACTATCTCATAATAGGGTAGCATGTTAATCCAAGCTCAAGGACCGGATATAGCAATATAAAGAAAGGGTATGGTGTAGCTAATGTCATATGGTCCAAAGAAATGACCATGTCAAGAGGTTTGTTACATTTTATGTCCTTAGTTTGGATCAAGATCAAGGGATGGATTTGGCTAGGAGGTAGGTAGGATACACAAGATCGAAGGGTGACAATGAAGTATAGGAGCTAAAGGGTGTGGATCAAGTACAATAAATATGACACACAAAGCCTGGAAAGGTCCTTAACCTTGTCAAGATCAAAGGTGGAAATAGGGATATGTATGAATATAGAGTGAATGAGGGATAATAGATGGATGCACACAGATGGAACTTGCCCCAAGTGAATAGTGCAAGAGGACAATGAATTATGCATGATGCCTGTTTTCTAGGTTTTCATCATGGTACTTACCCAAGGTGCCTGTTTGCCAGGTTTTCACCAGTGGACAAATTTTTTTCTCTTTACTTTTTTTGATTTTTTCACTTTTTTTCTTTTCTTTTTCTCTTTTTTTCATCTTTTTTTTTTTGACTCCTTTCTTTCAATTTTTTTTTTTTTGGCTTTTTTCTTTTACTTTTGAAAGATAATGGATACATGATAGGAGATATGACACAGGAATCAAGTTGTTCTTTGGATAGTACCCTTGAAAGATGTTCTCTAACGATCCATGGCTATTGAAGGTATGCTCAAAGATGTCGATAGGATGATGGTAAAGGGAGATGAAATGGATGATAAGATGGAAAGGTTATACCGATTTATGCAAAGGATTGGATAAGAGGGATGTGAGGATAGAACATAGGTACTGGATAATGGATGGGATGTTGGAAGAATTGTGCATGGCTAGATTCAAATGCTGGCAAGATCAACATTGGCACACACCTTGAGGGGTGGTGGACTTGTGGAGGAATAGTGGATTTCAAAGTTTGTGATTTTGATGGAAAGGTTGATGTGAATTTTAGGAGACAAGGAGCCAAAATGGATGTAGGAGGTGAAATAGGTTTTAGGATACTGGATGTGGGAGAAGCTGGGGTAGCAAACTTGAATGCCAATTTTGATTTTTCTTTAGTATGCAAGTCTTGTACGAGTGACTTGGGAATCCATAGGGTTCTTGATTTTTCATTTTTTTGTGATACTTTAGGATGCATTTCCTCGATGTAAGACTTAGGAAGCCATACAAATTTTGACTTTTCTTCTTTCTTTGTGGGCCTTTGTGGCCTTTTGGACATTTGTTTCTTTTGTAATCCCTTGGAATGCATTGCTTCTACAAGCACCTTAGGAAACCATATGGTTTTTGAAATTTCTTTCTTTTGCTCAATGGGCCTTTGTGGCCTTTTGTATATCTATTTTTCTTTTTGGATCACATTTTTCTTTGTTTTTACATGTCTATTAGATGGGACATGTTGATCCTTAAATGCATGTGGATTGTTTGACTCATGACTTTTATGCTTGGCATCCAAATTGCTTGGAGAAGGAAAAGAATGCGTAGATGGATAGGAATGATATGAAGGTATTTTGGATGGATGGAAGATGCTCAAAGATGTGTACCTTTGTTGATCTTGAATAAGGGATAGAGGGATATAGGGACCTAAAATAGATGGAAGGGATGAAGGGGAAGGCATGTATTTGGATTTAACTAGAGAAATGTAGGATTTATGAGGGGTGACAACATCTTGAGAGTGAGCAATGTAGCCATTATAATCAAGATTTTTTTTTATATTGAGGGGTTCTAATATACCATGTTCATGAATGTCTAACCCTTTTCTTTGATAATTCATGCTTTGGAAGATCTTTTTAACAAAGGGTTTCTTCTTACTTTTGATGCTAGAGGCAAGTCCATTTTGAGGTGGAGTTGGCTTGCAAGGAATGATAGGATCATAAGAGGGATTTATGGGCATGACAGAATCTTCAGGAAAACATGGAGAATTATGACAAGGGAATAAAGGGATACTTTGATCTCGACATGGAAGAGGACCATGGGATAGAGTAGGAAGGGTGTTTGACACTTCATTTTGAATAGGATCATTTGAAAAGGTGGACGAGGCATCATGATCTTGCCTAGGAAGTGGATTAAGAATGGGATTTGGAAGGATGTTTTGCTCTGGAGGTGGAAGGGGATCATCTTGGAAGAAATGGAAAGGTATAAGGGGATCATCATAGGATTCTAGGAAGGTAGAATCTTTTTCAACCATTGGATGGAATTTGAGAGTTTTGGTGTCTTGATCTTGATTTATGATAGGACTTGTTTCTTCATTCTTCAAATCATCCTCTTGACATGGAGCCAATTCTAAGGAAGGGGTAGTATTTTTTATATGCATGGGGGATTCTTGGAAGGTGTTTATTTTTTCGCACAATGGGGAAGCATTTTGGATGGGGTCTTCTAGAGTGGGTATGATTGGAATTGGAGTACATGATGATATAGGATTTAAGATATTTGAATCATATAAAGGATTTCTATAAAAGAATGGCTTACCTTGGATTTGCACTATTGATAGCTCTTGAGGTTCAACATGAGAAGTTTCACCATTAGGTTCATTGTTTGAAGGAGATGGTATAGATTGTTGTTGAGAAGTTCTAGTAGATGAAGGCATCGTGGAAGAAATGGAGGCCACATATGGATCCTTGCTAGACATAGGTGTATTATTTTGATCATGTTTGGTAATGACATGTAGTTTCTCCTTAGGTGAATCATTAGGATCTTCAATTTCAATAACACCATTATCAAGGAGGTCTTGAATTTTATGTTTTAATTCCATGCACATTGAAGTCTTGTGTTTGTTATGTCTATGATATGCACAATAATTACTCAAAAATTCACATCCCCATGTGGTCTTATTAGGCAATATGATAATATTGTACTCAAGAAGCTCTTTTAAAGGTGACTTAATAGATTGTCTCAAAGGTGTAAATTATCTATTTGAGGGATATTTTGAAGAAAATTCTTGTTGTCTTGGTGAAAGACTCATGTGATCTTTCTTGAGATTTGGCTTTTGATTTTCAATTATTTGTTGTTCCACCTTATATAGTCGTTTTAGCATTCCTTGGAGTTTGTCACTCTTGATATCATGAATTTGTTTCTCAAAAGGGGTCATTGACTCATTTTGTTGAACTTGAATGTCATATGTTTCTCTCTCGAGATCTTGAATTTGTTGAGCCAAGGTAGCCATGGATATTTATGATAGTTCTGATCTTTGACCTAGGACAATGTATGAGACTCTAGATATGATGCAAACCCTAAAGTGCAAAGGAGGGACTATATGATATGAGTGAGATTAGGATGTGATAAGGATCAATGTAAAATTGTAATCTATGTGACATGATTGAGATGGGAATGTGTTAAAGGATTGATGCAAAATGCGATCTATATGATAGGAAAGTGATGTGCAACTAAACCCTAAATGAGACATGAGGATGTTTGATGCAAGGACCAAGGATACTCTAGGCCTGATAATATTTGCAATGTGAGGTTTGAGTTGCGCTATGATATGCACCTCAAGTGATAAGGGGGATTGATGATCAAAATTTGATGTTAAACCTAAGATGAGAAATCCTAAGTGCAAGCAATGTTTTTTTTGTTTTTTTGATTTTTTTTTTCAGATTTTTTATTTTTTTTTGTTTTTGGATTTTGGTATGCAAATAATAATTAAATGCTAGGACCAATGATGAAATGACCTAATGAAATTGTGCAAGGTTTAAGGTTATGTCCTAAAGGAATGATGGAAGGCTATGCAAAGATTATGGGTATGATCCAAGGGGATTATGCATGGGTTTGATCTAGGGGGGATATGTAAAGACTAGGTATGATTAAATAAGATATGCAAGGATGAAAGGTGCAACTAGGTGAAGACTATGAAAGGATCTAAAAGGGTATGTGAAACTAGAATGATGTGACTATGTGAGGACCTAAAAGATCAGAACTTCAAAAGTGATGTCTCAAGAGATTTGAAATGATTATTTTGAGAACACAAGTTCAACATTTCAAGGACAACATTGTTTCATAATGTTGTTGTTTTACAATGTGGATGGATACTTGAAAGCTTAGACCAAGGTTTTTTGTAAAGTGTTTCAATTTCAAGTGTGATTTTGATTGTGAAATATTCTTGTTTGTTTGTGCACACACTCAAAAAACATGGCAGACAAAATGTTTGTTTGATTTTTCAATAAAAACACATTCAAGCACAATCCTAAGGCTGGCTAGGACAATAGTTGTTGAATCTCACTTGGAGGGTTACCCCGAGCTACGCAATTCAAAGTGGATACTTAGATGCTTGACCCCACTGGCTCCACCCTCGGCACTCACTTCTTCTGGGCAGCCAAGCATCAGTCCCCACGAAAACTCCCCGTGGCAAAATTTGTATCTCTACTAAGAACCGTAAGAATGTGAGCCGCTTCAGAGGTCCAACCTCCTGCGTCAACAACTAGAAGGATTTTGGCTTATAACACAAAAGGTGTCTAGTAAGGCATCCGTTTGAGTGGCCATACATGCGGCAGTGTACGCTCCATTAAGGAAGGCTCCCAGCCTATAGAGGTTGCGCTCTATAGGGTTAATGGGGAGACATGTCGTCGGTATGAACTAATCAGCACTCTCTGCTTGCAACTTTCGTCACAAACACATTTATTTATAGTGGTTCGGAAGAGCTTGGCTTTAGCCTATTACCACTTGGGTCATTCCCTCTCACTGAGCCTTAAGGGCTTCTCGAGAGGCAGGCCCTCTAAAAGGTAAAATAAAAAGAGCCTATTGCTCAAGATACAAAAGACACTGGTTAATTTTAAAGCACCAATTTGAAATGTGATCTAAGCTAAAAATCAGACAATCAGTTTCACATCACCATTTCTTAAACATGCGTCTTGCATCAAAATGACATTAGTAGTTTCAAGAGTTTATCTTCGACACACAAGAACAAATGCCACAAGAGAGAACCTGCACAAGATGGAAAGCCCAAATGTCAGTCTCCAAAATTAAAAAAGCCAATAAAAAGGAAAAACACTACCCATACTAAAATCTAATTAACAAATTAAAAGCTAAACTAACAAATAAAATTTTAAATAAAATCTAAACTAAAAAGGAAAACTAAAAAACTAAAATAAAAAATCAAATTCTAATTGCCAAATAGAAAAATCTAAACTAAAAAGCAAATTTAAAAATCTAATTCTAATTAACACATTAAAAATCTAAATTAACAAATTCAAAAAATCTAATTCTAATTACCAAACTAAAAATCTAAGCTATCAAATTTAAAAAATCTAATTTTAATTACCAGATTAAAAATTTAAACTAAAAAGCTAAACTAATAAAGTAAACTCTAAACTAGGTACATACCATAAAAGTTAAAGACTAAAAGCTTAGAAAGGATACCCGTAGAAACTTTTAAAAGAAAACTTAAAATTAAAGATATGTGACAGAGTTTAATTGATGGTTTCTTTGAAATGCAAATCGTGGCACTTAAATCCCTTAAGGTGTTATTATTCTCTGCACTGAAGTTTATTGTTGCATGCAGGAGGTTCATGCATAACATAAAACAGAGGCGATGCTGGTGCCCAATTCATTGCGTATAGGCGAACATGGAATCTTATCTTTGAATGCCATTCAAATTCGGAATCGCTCTCTACTGTTATAGGTGTTTCTAGATGTGGAAAGAACATGCATACAAAGAGTGCAATTATGATTTCATGAACAATCCATAATCGTAAAATATCCTCAAAATGTGTTGATAAAACTGTTTTCATAGGCAAGACCACGTTAGTACAAATCAGACTTGCCAAACAACATTTTTTTTTTTTGAAAATTCAATGAGTCATTGGAAAGAATTCAAAGTACTGATAAAGAACTTAACCATTTTATAGAGATACGTAAAACATATGACCACAATAAAAATCTTAAAACAAGATCATGAGTTATTTGCAGACTAGCCCTGTATATGCAATATGATGAAGGATGATAACATAATGGAGAAAGATGATTGCAGCGAGGCTCGTAATGATTTTTCTTCAAACAACTTGCAAACAAACTTACAAACCAAATGTTATCATTTTTTTATGCAAACCTGCAAACAAGATGTTATCATTTTTTTTTTATGCAAACCTGCAAATGAAATGAATCAAAATGCTTAAAATTCCATCAAGTGAAAACAAGACAGACAAAGGACAAGTGCATGTCCCACCGGGCGTGCCAATTGTAGATGGAGGAAATGGATTTGAACACAAGATTCAATCTTCCAACATCCAACAATGAAGTTTTTCCTGTCAAAAACACACATGCAACTTAAAATCTAAACTAAGAACACACATGCATGTTACATAATCCACTCCATTGCACTCCTTGAACCAAGATCTTATGTAGATAATATTGCTCTCAGAAGCACACACAAGAAGCTATGGTTTTTTTGGAGATTCAAGATGATTGATGCAAAGGAAGCTAAACAAAATGAAATGCCAAGATACTGAAGAATACAAACTGACATAAGTTCGATGCATAAAGATGAGATGCCCAAATAAGAGAGAGGGGCTTGTGTAAATAGAATTTCTCTATAAAATCATAAAATGTCCTAAAAAACTCTTTAAAATTATAAAATCTCCTTAAAAAACCCTAAAAATTAAAACATTCATACAACCCTAAAAATCATAAAACTCCAAAAACATGTAATAAACATTGTGATGACACAAACACTTAAGACAAGCATGCAACTTTACACTTCAACGAATTCATGATGGGACAAGACTTAAATTGGGCAAATAGAACAACATTTGATCAACTTATCACCATAAACCATCAACTGTGAACAAAAGAAAAAATCATTCGACATGAAACACATTGTTTGCTTATTTTCTCTTGGTTGTTTCTGATTTTCCTTTTTGGTGACATGTCTTTTAGCTTTTCCAGGATGTCTTTGACTAGAAAGGCAGGGATGGGGCATGTTCACTTGTTTGCTGCTTGCAGGATGTTCCTTAGGAATATGACGACACGTCTTAGGACATGATCGCTTAAGATCATCGAGGACATATTGGTCTGATACACACTGAGGCATTCCTTTACTATCTGATATATTTTCTTTCTCGCAATTGGTGTGACTGTTTCATTTGGGTCTAATTGATATCCAAATATTTTTTGCCTTTTGCTATAATAAACTCAATGATGATACAAGCACTTAAAAAGCACAAGAATTCTCATCGCTTTCATATCCTCTTTCTCATTCTTTTTTTATCATCACTTTTCTCTTCTCGTCCTCCTTTTCATCTATCTTCTTCATCATTTCTTTCATCATCTTCTTCATTCTTCTTATTGCAGCAAGATCAATTAAACACTTTATCCAATTGATGCATGTCTTTGAATCTTTAATCTCTTTATCAACCACCTTGCTTCTTGCAATCTTAATGCCCTGGATCAATAAATCAATCATTGGATCACCTTATCTTGCGCTAGCATCAATCCCTATAAGCTTAATCAACTTAATTAGCTTAATCAGCTTATCAATTCGGTTATACTGTTCATTTCCATCAATTGTTCAGTTACGCCTCATCAACTGTGCATTTCTATCAAATGCACATCTCAATCTAATCACTTGCGCAATATCAATCATCCAATCTCCTCTCCCGTGATCTATTGAGAGATCAATCTCCATCATTATGTTCGATCATTCTCTCGAGGGGGCATAACCAATCAATCATCATCCTTACCAGGACACCTCTGGGGCATACATCAGTTGATCATTTTATTTGAAACAACGCGACATGCTGCATTGTCTCAAAGAGGGGCAAAATGTAGACACATAAAAATTTCCATTAATTTGTCTGCATTTAATTTCAAATTTCTCTGAACATCGGGTGAGTCATTATTACACTATTATTTCTCAATAATTCATTATTCATAATTCCTATCTTTTATTATATTATTATTAATATCTTACCATTTATCCATTAAATTTATTAAATATTATATCATATTCATGCAGACACCTTCATGCATTCACCTTATATACATTTCTCTATTTATTTAATAAAATCCTTAAATATCCCCTCCTACCACTTACCATTTCCCACTTACCATTTACCATTAAACACTCATCTTCCCTATACCACTCATCTTGTATTATCCCATATTCATCCCACAACATGAACTCGCCCGGAGAAATTCTATTTAAACAAGCCCCTCTCTCTTATTTGGGCATCTCATCTTTATGTGTCGAACTTAATTCAGTTGGTATTCTTTAGTATCTTGGCATTTCATTTTGTTTAGCTTCGTTTGCATCAATCATCTTGAATCTCCAAAAAAACCATAGCTTCTTGTGTGTGCTTCTGAGAGCAATATTATCTACATAAGATCTTGGTTTAAGGAGTGCAATGGAGTGGATTATGTAACATGCATGTGTGTTCTTAGTTTAGATTTTAAGTTGCATGTGTGTTTTTGACAGGAAAAACTTCATTGTTGGATGTTAGAAGATTGAATCTTGTGTTCAAATCCATTTCCTCCATCTACAGATCCAATAGGGGAAGTCTTGAGACTGACAATTTTGGAAGTGAGGCATTGTTGAGAGCCAACACTTAGGTGTGAACTCCATCTTCACATATTATAATTAGTTGCAATGATACTTGACCCTATCCTCATGGTGTTGGCTCAATTCATATTAGTTTTCCCAAGCCCAGAAGCCAAGTAATGTATCCAAGGGTGTTTAGAAGAATGGACTGCATGATCATTGACTTTGTATGTTGAGACCATTATACATGCCCCTCCATTTAGTGTATTGAGGAAGATTGGGATCAGAATAGTGTGTTTTGTTGAAGAAACATGATGTGATAAGTTTGATGTAGAGGCAAGGGTAGAACTCATTATTTCATATTAGGACAACAAACACATTGATTAGGCAAGTCAAATAAGGTCTCTCCAATGTTTAGGATACACAAGGGCAACATTAGTCATGTAAGTATGCATGAGCATGGGAATGGATGGTTACTTTCCTTTTAGACTGATTTGGATAGTATTGAGAGGATCCTATAAGGATGACTATCACCATACTCTTGATGACTTCACAACATTTATAATGAATTCACATTACACACTCATGGATTACCCCAATTAGACATTAGTCAACTTAAGATATGATACAAGGATTTCATTCCACAAAGCCATTAGCATATCACCTGCTCTAAATCACCACAAAGCCATTAGATATGTTTTAAGATGAAAAAGAAGAGAAATGGTTTTGGTTCAATTTGCATAATTTCTATGTTCAAGTAATTTAATTTGGTATATTATACTAAATGTGATTTCATAACTAACATTTCAACTTCTATATAGCTAGTTCTATAGCTCGATTTTTTTACCTGTGAAGAAAGACCATGTCAAACAATATCAACAAACAACAAAATAAGGAGACAATTGCTACATTGTGGTTTAACTTGAAAAGAAAAGGTGATGGAAAATGTTTTTGTCCTTGCAAAATTTGTAAGGGGTTAAAGACTAGAAAACTTCTTATCAAAGCAGCTAAGAAAAATTGTAGGCTGCATGGTCACATTGAAGGGGGACATGATTATCATCCATTGGTAAGTTTTTCATTATATCATTTTAACAATTTATATACATAAGAAATCACTTGATGATGAGATCACGATCATGGTTTATTTATGTTTATCAATTTTATATAGGTCAAGCACCCCAAAGCACATGATATGGATCAACACAACCCGAAGAATATGGTTTTCGAAGTGGAGGAACATGGAGGTGTGAATATCGAAGCTGAAGATAATGATCCCATGGAAGATGATGACCATGAGCCACAAAAAACTATTGAAGATGATGGTACAAATACATTGATCCATGACACATTTAGTACTAGTGTAGGTGATCATGATGATGAAGATGACCTTGATGTTGTTCATGATTTACCTCTACTTGAGAAGGCATCTGAGGCCCTTTGCGAAGGCTCCCAAACAACTCCTCTCCGCTATATTGTTGTTGGTGAACTTGAAGGTTATGAATGGTTTATCGAACATAACAATCTCACATATGTTAAGGTATGTCATATATGTCATTATAGTTAATAAGTGGTGAATCATGTACCATTAATATTCTTTATATTAACAAATTATATTTTTTTGTTGTATATTGATAGGTGATTTTTTGTTACCACCATCAAATATTCTACCCCGCTCATACCGAGAATTATCTGCCATTATGAAAGATATTGGAATGGACTATCAAGCAATAGATGTTTGTCCCAATGATCATATTATATATCACAAACAACATTAATTTTGGATCGAATGCCCTAAATGTCACATCAGTAGATATCGAATAGATCAAATAACAAAAAAGGTGTCTCGCAAGGTTCTTCGTTATATTCCCATTATTCCACATATGCAACGATTATTCAAGTGCACTAGCTTGGCACAATTTATGGATTACCATGCACACAATAGAAGTCGAGATGACATTATTCGAATGCCTGCGGATGGTTCAGCATTTATGGACATAGAGGAAAAGTGGCCACACTATTAAGAAGAGCCTCGTAATCTCAATCTTTCATTGGCAGCGGACTGTGTCAATCCATTTGGAGAGATGAGATCTGTTTACTTAGTGTGGCATGTTTTTGTTATCAACAATAACATTTCTCCATGGATGTCAATAAAGAGGGAGCACATAATGTTGGCAATGATTATTCCAGGTATTTTATCATTTAATAGTCGTCTACATTTAATTATAAATATTGCAGTAAAATGATCATAATAATTATGTAATGTTTTTGTTCATTTGATTAGGTAAGTACGAAGTTAAAGATATGTATGTATATATTGAGCCTCTTATCGATGAGTTGCTAGAGATATGGAATGGTGTCACTATGTATGACGTCTCTAGATCAATAGGACAAAGACAATTTCAATTCCATGTGATGCTTTTATGGACAATACACAATGCCCCGGGGCTAACACGTTTTTGTGGTATGTTATAGTGTTCAAGTTGCACATGATAATTATAATTAAAAAAATTAACATATTTAATCCAATTATACATTATCTTGTAGATCTTCAAACAAAGGGAAAATTTGCATGTCCAGTTTGTGGCCCAAAGATAAAATCTCATCATTCAAAAAGTTTAGGAAAGCAGGTGTTTGATTAGTATAGGCACTTTCTCCACAAAAATCATAAGTATCGAAATACTAAAAAATATATTTTCAATGGGAAAGAAGAGAATACATCAAAGCCATGAAGAATGACACCTCACCTATGGAAGTTGGAATATAATAGAATTAATCATAAAGGTAATGTGGTTCCATCTAATGGTTTATGTCATAAAACATCTTTTCTACTGTATTTTGTTTACTGATGATGTGATTGATGATTGTGAAGGTCGTCAAGGTATTAATGACCACCTTCCTAAGAGACTAAAAAGTTGTCCCCGACAATTTAGTAGGTTGCCCTACTACGAGCGGTTATGAATATTGCATTTGTTTGATACTATGCATATTGGAAAGAATATAACAGAGACATTATGAAAAATATTGGATGGAAGGTGTGACAAAGAAAAATTGTCAGAATTTGTAGTGACATTCAAGAATCCAATCATGCAATGAAAAATGTCATTCAATCAAATAGCCATGGAGACCAGATTAATATAAGTGACCTTCCTTGGTTATTAATGGACCAGCAAAGCAATGCTATAAAATAAGTCATATGAAAAAATTCGATTTCCCACAAGATTTGTTGTGAACATAAACAATCTCATATCAAAGAAAAGTGAATTTGGGTCAGGAATGAATACGCATGATTGACATACCTTCATTAAGGTAATTCATGTTCTTGTGTATTTACTATATATTTGTATACTACGCATGTACTTTTCATTGTATTATGTTAGAAAAAAATGAAAAGATAATTTTATAATTGTTGCAGTACGTTCTACCTCTATCTCTTCCAGACCACTTCAACAATAATGTCAAGCAAGTCATGTATGATCTTGGAAAATACATGAGGTAAGTAGTGATATTTGTCCAGTTTGTTGTATAGATATTATATTTGTGATTTGTTTTACTTGTTATGTAATATATATTTTTGCATCTTGAATATCTTGTAGGTGGTTGTCGTGTAAAGAAATCCATAAAGAAGATATAAAATATTGGAAGAGAAAAATTCCTCATCTAATGTGTGAAATGCAAAAGTGTCTACCTTTAGCTTTTTTCAATGCACAAGAACACTAGGTCTCATACACCAAGTTGAGGAGATTGAATTGTGTGGACTTGTACACACTAGGTCAATGTGGATGGTTGAGAGGCACTTGAAATTTTTGAAGGCTTTGATTTGACAAAGAGAACATCTTGAGGGTTCTATGGTGGAGGGATATATGGTATATCATACTGTGGTGTACATTTCTGAATATCTTCCTAAGTTTGCAGCAAAGATCCATGTGGATCGCATTTGGGATCCCAACCCCATTAAAAAATTCAAAGGGGAGAACTTGATGGGGAAAGGTAGATTGAGGAAAGTGAGAGGTAATTATAAGATGTTATTGTAGTTAATTAATTATTAATCTTCAAAATAAATATGTTGGAAGACGTCTATTTATTTTTTGTACAGTTGGTCAAGAGTGGGATACACTATATTTGTATATTGCAAACAATCTTGATTGGATGATGGCATGGATTGAACGTTTTCAACATTCTGGTCGCACATTAACATGGGAAGGTGTGGCTTCATTGGTTAAAGAAGCTCATCGTAATGGAGATTCCAATGTTACGCAAAGGGAAATTGATTTTGCATATGGTTTAAGAGATAAACAGGTACGTATAAATTTATTAATCACCCATATGTTTATCAACTCACAATGCAATAATTTTTACATGTTTGACATATTGCAGGTCAAAGACCACAACGCTATATGCTGGAGTGGTCATAAATTTCACATCAAAAAGTTTGATGACGGGAAGAAAACTTGTGATTCTGGGATAACTGAAGTCTTTGAGGTGACAAATATTTCATCGAGAAACAACATACATCCTCAAGAGTCTCAAAATAGATACTATGGCATTTTGGATGATATACTTGAGTGTGACTTTAATTCCTTCAAATTAGTTTTGTTCATTGTCAAATGGTACAACTACGATTGATTAAAATTGATCCTGATAGAATTGTTATTGAGCATGATAATGGTTTTACAATGGTAAATACAAGGTCATTTGAACCAGTTGGGGATGAGCCCTATGTTCTTCCAAGCCAATGTGAGCAGTTATTTTACTCAGAGGTTCCACATAAACCGGGTCGGTCATTTGTTGTTAGACATGATCCAATAGGAAGGCCGATAAAGTATAATGTGATGGAAGAAGAAGATACCGAAGAAGTAGAAGATGATGTAGACGATGATCATGATCGACAATTACTCGATGATGATAAAGAAGAAGAAGTTGATGATGATGATGATGATGATGATGGTTATGGTTATGGTGATGGTGATGGTGATGGTGATGATTGTGATGACAAAGATGATGATGATGATGGTGGTGGTGGTGGTGGTGATGATGATGATGATGATGATGATCATGATGATCATGATCATGATAGTGATGATGATGATCATGATGGTCATGATGATGAGTTGGATGAAGAAGAAGATTAATGACATGAATGAAATGTATGAGATATGTGATTAGTATATTATCTATTTAATATTGATTTCTCAATAGTAATTTATTTGACTTATATGGTTTCATAATTAATTCATTATGTTTTGAATTCTAATTCCATTAAATAATTAATTCATGATGCACCTTCTAATGTTTTTAATTCATGTTCCACCTCTAGTAGGTCCTAATAGTAGAACTATGCCACCTCGAGGAGATGGAGATAGGGAGAGTGACTATTTATGTGATATTTTTAAACTTTGTGTTTATTTATGGAATTTGGATTGTTTATTATCTGTGTGCTAGATGTTAATTTAAAATACATATGTGATGGATTACATGTTTGTGATGATACATGTGACATTTTTTTAACTTTGTGTTTATTTATAGAATGTGGATTGTTTATTAATTATGTGATGGATGGTGATTTATGATACATATGTGATGGATTATATGTTTATGATGACACATATGTGATGCTTATGATGCTTATGATACATATGTATTTATTGTTTATCAACTTATAAATGTAATGCTTATGATGATCAATTGATGGTGTCGATTTCATGTATATATTTTGTGTGATGTTGTCACCCATGGTGGGAATAGGTCATTGACTACAGACATCATCAACCCTTTAGTTGAGGATCCTGCATAGTCTACATAAAGTAAAGGTAAGGAATTAAAAAATTTACAATGATTATGATGACAACATATTTTTTTTATTTAATACTCTTATGTCTACAAAGTTCATGTTGTTGATGTTGTGTACTATGTAATTTTTAGCTAACATAAGATAATTGAATTACATGTGTAGGAACCTAAACCACTTTGACAAGGATCCAACACAGTCTCATGGATTGATAGGTATAAGTCAATACACCCAATAGAAATAGTTTATTTTTAAAAAATTATTTGGAAAACAAACTTCCTTAGTTTTTCAAACCTCGACATTAGCAACAAATCTAATACAGTTATCAACACTTGAGGCCCCAGTTGGACTTATTCAAATTTTAATCTCAATATCAACTTTAGGGCTGATTTCTTCATCAACATTACCCTCATTTGCAAAATATCTCTCTCATTACCAACTAACTCTCTCATTTGATGGAGTGCAGGTACCACCAAATAGGTATTTGTCAGATGTGTCTTCATAAAGTGAGGGAAATGCAGGAATAGAAAATGAAAGTGAGACATGAAGTAGGTCTACAATAGGGAGATAAACTAGAGGTCAAAAGATTAGAAGAAAATTCAATAAACGCTTGAAATTTTTCCTTGTTCAAGGGGGGTCATGTTCTTATGATGATGAGACCAAACACGACATTGAGGTGCCCTTGAGGTACAAACATCTATAGAAACAATGGGTACCCAAGCAACTTCCTCCAATAAACATTGATTTTTGTATTAATGATAGGATATATCGCATAACACCTTCGTCGTTTCATGGTTTGGGCCTATTTTCCATGGATAGCATAAAGGTTTGTTACAACAAAGTTATTGAATTGATGGAGTTTGTCGGACCTTGTTACACTTACAATAAATGGATGCAGATTGTTCGATATAAAAAAGTATAAGTAGGTATGCACTGTCAGCAAATTATATACAACAAAAAAATAATGATCAAAGTAAACGAGTGGCTATATGCATTGATGGAAGGCCAAAAGAAACAGGGAATATTGTTGGTTTTATAAATAGTACGTGACTTGGGTCAACTATTAAACAACCCAATTGCATATTTGAGGTGCACGAGGGAAATCATGTATTCGTATGTGCGATAAAATCAATAAGTGCAGGGGAAGAGATGCTAATCGATTAAAATTTGAATTGTATAGATACAAACAAAGTTACTATCATGGGGGTGGTACATACTGTAATGTCCCCACTTTGAAATATAATTTAATAATAAATAATTATAATAAAATTAAAATACAAAATAATAAAGAAGTAAAAATTAAATTAAAACATAATTAAATAATAATATTGAATATTTAATATGTGTTGTTAAATATATATAATAAAGAAGAATGTGTTAATAACTAAATAGATTAAATAATATTATTAACATCCAATGAACTGATTATGAATGCCACGATTTCTTATTGGGTAAAGAGATACCATTTAATATTGGGAGGACATGACTGAAGACTAAGTCATGTCTCCCCCAATGAGCGTGCCTTTTCCTTTACAATAAAGGTAAGCATGCATGGGTCAAAGAGGATAGAGGGAAGCGAAGAATATTTTAAGAGGAGAGGAAAACTATCTTCAGAAGTGGCGCCCAACCATTACATAGGATTCTAACTAGGATGTGAATCAGGAACTGCGGATTCTATTTTGCAGATGGCCACTATAGGGGCGAACTCCAATAGCAGGCTGCGATCTACCAACAGGTAAGGGATATCACAAAGTATATGTAAATATTCTAATATATATATTAATGAATATTAGAATATATATATTAATAAATATTTTAATATATATTAATGAATATAATTAATAAATATTTTTAATATTAATAATGAATATTTTAATATATATATTGGTGAAGATAAATAATGAATATGTTAATACATATGTTGATGAATATAAGTAATGAACATTATAATATATATGTTAATGAATGGTTCTTAGACGTAAGGAATGTGTATAAACATAAGTAGGAAATACATATCAATGAATAGTAGGGATATATGTAAGGAATAAATGTGAATATTGGTTAATGAACATTTTATATATATTAGGGAATACATGTTAAATCAGGAATATGTACATGTGGATTATGGAATAGGAAAATGTTAATAAAAGGCAAAAATGTATTATAAATGTAATCACATGTTGGAGGCTATAGGGAGGAAACTACCTTAGTCTAATGGAGGGATTATGATAATCCCTAGGGCAGTATATATACTGATTATTGATATGCATATGTAGGGCTTGGTTGATTAAGTTCAACCAAGAGGAGATGGATCTGGTTGGTCCACTCTGAGGACTTGGGTGATGGGATGCATCACCCAAGGAAAGGAATGACACATGGTCTTCCTTGGAGGGCTTGGGTGTAAGAGGTTACAGCCAAGATAGGAATTGAACTTACCTTCGATTTCCTGGAGGGCTTGGATGTAAGAAATCACATTCAAGACAGGAATCGAATTCACCTTCGACTTCCCGGAGGGCTTGGAACCAAGATGGGTTCCAAGAAGGCGAGCTTCATGGCCACCTAAGGACATACTTTGTATGGCATCGTATCCTTTTTATTAGATTAAAATTATGATTATGTTAATTAAGTATTTTCAAATTTGGATGCAATTTAGATTACATATATATATTTATATGTTTGTTGTATTCTAGCAATCTATTTTGCAGGTTAATGATCTCTAACTAGTAGGGACATTACAGTGGTATCAGAGCTTTGATCCTGCCATCCTGTAGGGTAGAGAATCTAAAGATAAATCAATGAATCATTCTAGTCAAGGAAAATGAATCTAACAATAGGTGTATTCACATGTATGCTCCGTGTTTGCGGATATCCATGTGTATGCTTCATGTTTTCAATTGTATGCTATGTGTTTGATTCATATATGATGTGTTTGTTTGCTCCATGAGTGTCTATGACTACTATAATCATAACTTCTTAACATTAAATATCTATGATATTGTGCAAACCATTTAAGAGGTGACGCAAAACAAGGATGAGAGAAAACTTGTCTTTAATTACACAACTATGAAATGTATAAGTAATCCATGATGAATTTATTGAGCAAACTGCCATGATAGTAATATAAGGAAGTACAAGGAGGGAAAATGGTGATGAGGTCCTCCTCTAGGTAGCCCACCTCATGGCAGTTGACTAATGGTCCCATGAGGCCAAGGGGGTGTAAGACAGAGTCCACTGCTCTTGGACTTAGAGGGGAAGGACATTCAGGGCACCCCATTTTATCTTTCCAAACTCTATCATAATTGATTATTAACAAGGGGATAAGGATGGAAGTGATGAAGGGGAATGGTGATAGGATACCTCACTAGGCAGCCCACCTCATGTTAGTTGACCGGTGGTCCCATGAGGCCAAGGGGGCTCTGGCTTTCACTCCACTCTTGGACACCTCATCATCCCTCTTACTCCCACTTTCTTATGCTTGAGCTCCAATAGGGAGTTGGACCAGACCGTGGTTAAGTTAATTTATGCTTAAGTATCTTTCTTTAGATATTTATATTATTAGTTCCAAGGGTTTCCTAATCTATTACAGGATCTCAATCAGGTACGCATCTTATTCCATTTGTAGTTTTACATAAAAGGGTGATTTAGGGCAAGAACTAGAGTTTTTACAAAAAGTAACAACATGTTTATCCTATGAGTGTTTGGAAAGCCATTTCATATTGGGGATCATTTTGAACATTCCATGATCATTGCTTGAGGACAACCAATCTTGAGTGGGGCGGACTGTAATGTCCCCACTTTGAAATATAATTTAATAATAAATAATTATAATAAAATTAAAATACAAAAGAATAAAGAAGTAAAAATTAAATTAAAACATAATTAAATAATAATATTGAATATTTAATATGTGTTGTTAAATATATATAATAAAGAAGAATGTGTTAATAACTAAATAGATTAAATAATATTATTAACACCCAATGAACTGATTATGAATGCCATGATTTCTTATTGGGTAAAGAGATACCGTTTAATATTGGGAGGATGTGACTCAAGACTAAGTCATGTCTCCCCCAATGAGCATGCCTTTTCCTTTACAATAAAGGTAAGCATGTGTGGGTCAAAGAGGATAGAGGGAAGCGAAGAATATTTTAAGAGGAGAGGAAAACTATCTTCAGAAGTGGGGCCCAGCCATTACATAGGATTCTAACTAGGACGTGAATCAGGAACTGCGGATTCTATTTTGCAGATGGCCACTATAGGGGCGAACTCCAATAGCGGGTTGTGATCTACCAACAAGTAAGGGATATCACAAAGTATATGTAAATATTCTAATATATATATTAATGAATATTAGAATATATATATATATATTAATAAATATTTTAATATATATTAATGAATATTAATAATGAATATTAGAATATATATATATATATATATTAATGAATATTATTAATAAATATTTAAATATATATTAATGAATATTAATAATGAATATTAGAATATATATATATATATTAATGAATATTATTAATAAATATTTTAATATATATATTAATGTATATTAATAATGAATATTTTAATATATATATTGGTGAAGATAAATAATGAATATGTTAATACATATGTTGATGAATATAAGTAACGAACATTTTAATATATATGTTAATGAATGGTTCTTAGACGTAAGGAATGTGTATAAACATAAGTAGGAAATACATATCAATGAATAGTAGGGATATATGTAAGGAATAAATGTGAATATTGGTTAATGAACATTTTATATATATTAGGGAATACATGTTAAATCAGGAATATGTACATGTGATTACGGAATAGGAAAATGGTAATAAAAGGCAAAAATGTATTATAGATGTAATCACATGTTGGAGGCTATAGGGAGGAAACTACCTTAGTCTAATGGAGGGATTATGATAATCCCTAGGGCAGTATATATACTGATTATTGATATGCATATGTAGGGCTTGGTTGATTAAGTTCAACCAAGAGGAGATGGATCTAGCCGGTCCACTCCGAGGACTTGGGTGATGGGATGCATCACCCAAGGCAAGGAATGACACATGGTCTTCCTTGGAGGGCTTGGGTGTAAGAGGTTACACCCAAGACAGGAATCGAACTAACCTTCGATTTCCTGGAGGGCTTGGATGTAAGAAATTACATTCAAGACAGGAGTCGAATTTACCTTCAACTTCCTGGAGGGCTTGGAACCAAGATGGGTTCCAAGAAGGCGAGCTTCACGGCCGCCTAAGGACATACTTTGTATGGCATCATATCCTTTTTATTAGATTAAAATTATGATTATGTTAATTAAGTATTTTAAAATTCGGATGCAATTTAGATTACATATATATATTTATATGTCTGTTGTATTCTAACAATCTATTTTGCAGGTTAATGATCTCTAACTAGTAGGGACATTACATGTACTATATACCATTTAAATTAACCAACCTCCAATTAATGGCTCCAATATACCATTTTATTATGAAGTTTTTTTCCTAGGTCTATTGGTTTCATTTCACTAATGTCTTATATATTTTTTCTTTGTCATAGGGTGACATGGATTTGTCACATAGCACAAACAGGGATGTAGGTCGTGACACTTCTACCGAGCATGTAAACCTAATTGTAATTCTACAAATTAGATAAGGAAACCGTTACATTATTATGTTCTTTTTTTAGTGTTTTAGAGTAATTTTGTAATTGTTAATAATATTCTTGTCACATGCAGATGTTTGGGGAAAGGGAAAGGGAGCTGCAGTACCTGAGCACCTCTCTAGGGGTGTGGACTCAATAGGATTAAATGATGATGACCTTGCAAATTCTACAAACCCTATAGAATTGATAAAAAATTCTATTAGAAAATTAGTAGAGAGATTGTTGCTTTGCCATCCGTGGAGCCTCAGACTGATGAGATACGAGAAAGGATGAAAAAATTGATTCGGACAACAAAAACTTGCAAGTAGTAATGAAAGCTTAATTATAATAAAATTTCAATAATGGTTTATATTTTATACTCTTTTATGTCATTAACTAAAATATGTACGTGTTGTTTTTACATCAATTTATGCATCCTCATCAACCTGGTGGCCATGATTAGGGTATTGCAAGTAGTTCAAGTGATGACGATTTTCTTGGCTTATCACTTGCTTGGCTTATCACTTTGAGTACCCAAAATACATCATACTTGATATTGTCAATGTTCATGATAAAGGTTCATCCTTGTTTACAATTCTTGCACTTTTCATATATTTAATGTATTATTCTTCAGGTGTTGTCAATGTTCGTGTGCAAATGTCATTGGTGCCTCATTAGAGGTTAGCCCCGCCTGTATTGCGGACTGCAATTTTGGCAACATGCAACATGCAAACATCTTCTACTGCACGTCATATTGGCCCGCTCACTGTTGGTAGATCCCTCTTTTTCTCTATCTTTTATTATGTGTTTATTTCCCTTCAAGCATTCTTTTTTGGGGGCATTTCATAGTGGATTCATTTTTTGCAGTAGGAGATGCACATGAGGATGCGCCAAAGGCGACTACTGGTGATAACATACCATCATTTACTGGATATTCTCGTATTGCTAGTACGGGAATGTTGCAGGACACATTGGTGGCAAGCGACGAAGAAATGATTCCCTTAAAGATACAGAAGGTTCCAAGTACTTTAAAATTATTATTATACATAGTCTAATTGTAATTTACTTTCTGATCACTCATTTTGGACTAATGATCCCATGAATTTTTTTTGCAGGAAATGATATTTTTATTAAAATCTTAATGACATTGCATTACAGATATTTGGGCCCACCATACATAAAAGGTGGAACATCATATGTGAACTAACCCTAATACGCTATTTTGATTTCATATCATTGCTATAATAGTTTTCCTTTGATCCATTTCTTGAACTATAATAAATGTACAGGTTTGTTTTTCTTTAAAAGGTGGAATGACCAAGAAAAAAAGGTTAAAAGATGAATTGATAAACCGTATGGTTGAGTGGTTTCGAAATGACACATTTGACAAAACCAAGCTCCTTGAAAAAGATGGCACATATCTAAAGTATGTGAAGGACCAATATAGGACCCATTTAGAGAAAAATGTAAAGTAGGAGCATCCCCGCATGATTCCAGAGAGGGAGTGGAAGGACCTGATTTTGGATGCCAAGGAGAGAATTGAAAGGAAAAAAGGAAATACACCACCAGATGCCAAAAGAGGTATGGGATACTATTAAGAATGTAATTATGTACTAATTAATTACTCTTTATATTTATATAATCTAACATATTTCAAACTTTTCATAGACTGAGTGATACGTATGAGTTGCTTCTAGTGTTGATATCCATGGCGGTACTACAAAAGTTATGAATATGCCTCATCCTTGTAAGTTTTTTTATTACTTGACATTTTCTTTAGCATTTTTAAATTTTCCTTATCATTTTAAGTCTAACCACTTTTATATGAAATTTAGTGTTCTATTTTTTTACTATCTGCCAGACATTATTGATACAAGAACTTGCATTGCATCCATTTTTTCAATTAGGTATTATAAAGGGTAGGTTGTATTTGTAAATGTCTCTTTGAGTTCATCCAGATTTTATAATTGTTACCTCACATCTTGTTATTGCTTCATATCTCTATGCTCTATGAGGAGAACACCTATGTTTTTATTTGCCAATCCTCTAAGACAATTTATGACTGCTAATAACTGTATATTTTGATCATTTTATATTATCTCAGACCCATGATAATAGTGATAATGTATCAATAGAATAGATGGATATAAAGTTCTTATCCTGCTATAACTATACATTGGACAATGTTCTTTGATTCCATGATTGCTCTCTGTGAAGATTATTATGACTATATGTTGCTATTACTTGGTGATTCATATGAACTATTATTTAGGCATTCTCCTTATCACTAGTGTATGATCTGCATGGTTCCTATCTTATATTTGTCAACCAATCTTAGATTTTCCCTTGATGATCATGTATTTTCTTGCTATTTGTATTCCCCATGATTTGATTCTTTCTCATACTATTTTTTATATGCTTTCTCATTGCTTGGACTAATTCATAAAGTTCTATCATAAGCTAGATAGTCCCCAATTGTTGAAAAGAAAACCTTTGAATAGTAGCATACTATTTTACCATCTTATAACAAGATGGCTCCCATGACATCCTCAATAGCATTTTTGTAAGATTCAATGAGAAATAAATAATTAGGTAAGGTCAATATTGGAGCATTGTGATGCAGAGAATCCACCAATCACAATCAATTAGGGATATATTTCTCCCAACTCACCTATTCAATAGGGAACAAACCCCAAGCCCTTACTAGCCTACTAGCCCCTCAAATTGCTTCAACACCCCAAAGACTCACTCCTACTCCCTAGTCCCATACAACCATTGACATACATCACATAGGGCATTCTCACCTTGCCCAAACCTATCTTGAGGTGTTCCAACCCTTCAATCACACCAACTCATAAAATCTTACTCCCTCAAGCTCCTCTTAACATAAATTCATTCTATTCATGTCTCTAGGAATCTCTCCAATCCTAGCAACTACAGGACTATAATGATTGGTCATACATTTGTCAAACTTTTTGCCGCAATGTTAGACATGCAATTTTTTATGAGTACCTAGAGAAAGGTAATGTTCGAGCTTGTGGGAAAGCTAGCTTCAAGGGAGATTATCAAACCATTGACCACATATTTACACTCTAGGATATTGTTGAGAAGGCTCACCACCGTTCTTCCATAGTCTTTTGTTGTTTATAGCCTTTTCGAAGGACTTTGACTCAATTGGGAGACACTTACTTTTCCAAAAATGGAATTTTGGATTCTCTCATTAGCATTGCTTGTAGGCTTTATGAAATTTATTGGGCAGCTTCATTCTTACAATGTCTTCAACTTGATGAGGAGAACAATTGGTGTCAAACAAGGGTGTCCTATCTCCAACCCTCTGTAACATCTACATTGACAAGTTGGTGGAGCTTCTTTGACTACATACTCATATGCCTTTACTAGTATTTCAAACATATATGAATGATTGAATGTAAAGCATTTTCCAAAAGACCCCTGATATTCTTGAGGCATTCAAACTTTAGATTCATTTTTCAACTTATATCTATCTCATAACATTAAAAAACCACATTCTTGTTATATATTAAAAAATAATTACCAATAATCTTATTTTCATATGTTACATACAGTAAGATCAAATAATTACAAATGAGAAATGAAAGGGTGCTTCATAGTCTCACATAATATGAGCAGTATTCTAATCGCAAAGAATTAGAAACAATCTCTAAGTGAAGAAGACGACCATTCTAATCCTTAGTGTAAGAATGGCTTTCCATACCATGTCAAATTGTGGGTTATAATTGACATTAAACAACCTTTAGATACATGCATCTCATGTGTGATCTTGACGTCTATCACAAGTTTCACTGTAACCAAGGAAAACACTAGATTTTTTCATCTTGATCTTGATGTTAGTTGAATGTTTTTCTTTTGTGGGCTACTCGTAGAGTAGATCCCTTTTCTGGAAACTAGAATTTGTGTTATGTTTTCAAGATTTGCTTAAGAGTAATATTGTCACAATAGTCCTCCTTTTGTCTGAATGCTTCTTATTGGCTTTAAGTCACAGTTTCCCTGCATAGTTTCCTTTCTCTCTCACTCATGCTTACTATAACTAGGTAATGAGAATCAAGTAGTGTATCATTTACTTAGTATGTGTCATGTTTTAACTATGCATCATTTGACAGCCATGGCCTACACTTATAGAAAAAGTAAATGTTGTTGCAGGTTCAAGAAGTGCACCATTAAAACATAATTTTTTCATACCAAGTTGCAGAATGTAGGTGGCATTCGAGGGAGGTCAAATTCTCCACAAACTTCTATATAACTACTAGTCTTTGTAATGTTCATAGCATAACAGTTTGCATTAGCCATGGCTTTCAAATAGCCAAGCTAATTAGAAGCTTTTATGCTTAGATTTGTTTGAAATGAGAACAAATATTCTCATTCTGAAGTTAGTTTCATGCCTTCACTGTTGGGTGCCAGATGAGTTTTCTTTTCATACCTCTCTTTTTGTTTTTAGATCTTTGTTGGATGCCTTCACTATTACATGAGGGGTTATTCCTAATCTAATTGTTTATGATATTGTTCTTCTCTCTCATTTTTCCAAAGGGTTGCAACATTAATTTCTTTTTCACTCATCTCTTCATTGGTACTTTAGAGTTGTACATACCATCATCGATCCCTTTTGTCAACCCCTACCTTCAAACCGCATTCCTGTCATTTTTTATTACCCCTCTCAACCTACCACCCTTGGCATTATGAATACCATTAATGGCTACATTAATTTGTAGCCTTGTTGTGCCCCTTCAAGTGCTTAATGGCCAAAGAGAATTTTTGTAGATAGATCATCCACTTCACATGCCACACATTTTCTAATTTACTTTGTGTGTAGTAATTGAAGTGGGCGATGATCAATTGAATGGTAGTCTCTTTGTTAAGAATATAGTGGCACCATTGTTTGATGACTTGTATGAGGGTGCAAGGCTCCTTTTCATAAGTTGAATAGTGCCACAAGGTATCACTAATAGAGTTTGAGTGATGGGCAATAGGTTGGCCATACTAATTTAGCATAATGCTTAGTACATAATCAAAATGCATCAATCTAAATATCAAATGATTTTGCAATATTCACTAGAGTAAATGCTAGCACAATGTAGAGGTGTTGTTTGAGGCCATTAAAGGGATTTTTTTTTTTTTTTTTGTGGAGTCCATATCAATGTTGCCTTGCTGCATATAACCTTGTTGAGTGATCAAGGAACATGTGAAAATCCAAGGACTAACCTTTTATATAAGTTCTCAAGTTTGAGAAAGTTGTGCAATTATTTGAGTTTGCATGGGTATCCTAGTATCATGTCACCTTGATTTTTTCAAGACCAACTTGAATAGGAGAGTGGTTGATAATGTAACTAAATTTGCATGGTGCCAAAATTTTATTTGTTGAGGTTGGTTTGCAACTTGTGTTGGCATAGCATATGTGGTACATGTGCAATGTGTAACATATGTTCTTCCAATATTGTATGGGATAGGCTAGTATTTAATCACCTTGATTTTCTCTAGATCAACATGAATGCAAGTGTGGTTGATTATGTAACCAAGGTGTTAATTTTGTGTGGTGCCAAAATGTATTTGTCAAGGTTAGCTTGTAACCTGTGTTGATGTAGTATATTTAGTACTTGTGCAATATGTAGCATGTATTCTTTTAAGATCTTGTTAAATATTAGGATGGCATCCATGTAGACAATGATAACATTTTTTTATCAAGCACGAGTGTCACAAGAGCATTAGAAATTGTCAAAAGGCATAGCCATCCATTCATAGAGTCCTCACATTTTGAATATAGTTTTCCAATTCTTTTTTATTGGATCAAAACTTGATGATATGTTGATTTGGTTTAGTGTGCCTAGAGATGACCCAAGTGATTGTTGATGTGTAGAAAGAGAGACATGTTCTTCATTGAGATCTTGTTGAGACATAAGAGTCAATGTAGAGTCACCATATGTCGTCTTTCTTGGGTGCAAGCATAATCAAACTACCACAAAGATGAACTTGACTTGATACTTCTTGAATTTACTAATTTTTGGACTTTGTGTTGATTTTGTTCTCCTAAAATGATGTGTTAAAGATATATTTGGAATAAGAGATTTGAGAATCAAGTCAATTTTTTATTGTATGAAGTAGTGCATAGGAAGTCTTATCGATAAAATATCAATGTGGCTTCATGTAGGATTCTAAATGGCATTGAAATTCATCCCAGTATACTTGAAATTGAACTACTTGGGTCCATCTAGTAGGGCATGCTAAAAGGGAACCAACAAGCACCATTGTAATCGTCGTCGCTGCAAGTTTCTGGTAGGCGTTGGAATTTTGACGTCCATCCGACGAGGATGCTTTACACCCGACGACATTCTTTGGCCTGATGAGCAAACATGGCCATTGTCGAAAGAGTTCAGGATGTCGTCGGAATTTCGACGTTAGATGGCACTGTCAAAATTTTTGACGATGAGTTTTCAACGACTTCATTTGTCGGTAGTCCGACAAAAAAAGTCAAAATTCTGATGATAGGGCATCAGAAATCAGCCCCAAATAGGCGGGATTATGTAATGGATTTATTGTATTAGCTTTTAGGTGGCCGACCTAACTGTTTAGGTCTCGGGTTGGTATAAAGATGATGTAAGATGTCTTTGTAGATCGTGGGTTATGAGATTATCTGTGTGAGAATAAAGTTTTAATCATATATAGAGGTTTTGGTCGATCCTAGGAGATTGAGTTGGGTTTGTGAAAGAGGTTTAAGACCTCTGCTATTGAGCTTAACCGGAATTGTGCTCAGGCATAGGAAATGCTATTCTTGCAGTACACTCATCTTTCTGGATCATAGTCTAGATTTCTTTTGTAGTCATTGAGGCTCCTTTTGTGATGAGATGTGCATTCTAGGCAGTGTGTCTTCCTACATGTGCAGACCCCTCTTATTGTAATCACATACTTATTGCAAAAGTATTATCTATCTGCGGGTAGGCTTCCCACCGTGATTTTTCCCTTTACCGGGTTTTCCATGTACAAATCCTGATGTTATGTGTTATGGATGGATGGTAATTGTTATGTGATTTATGTTTGTGCTTAATTGTTATATATGTTATTCTGGAATTTGGTTTATGCATTCCGATAAAAGGTTTTGTGTGCTTAAAGTTTCATTATCTGTTGACAACTGATTCACCACCCCCCCCCACCCCCCCCCCCCTCTCAGTTGTCCACCAGTTATCCTAACACTCTCTTCTCACTAGCCCTTTCAAGGCGTTTGAGAAGACAAGCCCTCTAAAGGATTTAATTGCATGAAAATAAAGAATGTATGAAAAGAGTGGCTTTGGCTTTTTGGTCACCCAATTAAGGGGAGAGCATATACCTACCACTTTCGCGACATGGCAAACAATGTTCTTTTTATCCTTCCAAAGCAATGATTTGCTAAATCCTAATTGGAGATGTTGCTCCAACCAAACATGGTGTTTTTTTTAATCCTTCATAGCAATGATTCTCTAGACTAGGAAGAGGAAATCCTAGTCAACATAAAATAAAGCATGTTACTAGAAAGTAAAGCGATTTGCAAAAATAGACAAGTTGATTGTTTTTTTAAACTGATATTGCAAAATGATGGTTCGTGTTAGCCAAGATAGTAGAATGAAGTGTTCTTTTTAAACCATCATAGCAATGTGAGTGATTGTTTTAAACCAAGATCGTAAAATGTGCAATTGTTCATTTTAAACCCGATTGTGAAATGTGAATGACTATCCTAGGATTGATCAATTTTCCCAATTAGAACGTGTTAACAAAAACAACAAGATTGCAAATGTGAAAGTCTTTCAAAACCTGCAAGCAATGTATTAGAAAAACGTTGCTCGATGTCCTGCAAGCACAAGAAAATGGATTTGGAAGGCATACATGAAAAAAAAATGCCTAATTCCTTTGCATAAATCAACCTTGATATAGAAATCTTTTATAAAATCCAATCTTGATAAATCAAAATCTTATCAATAAAACTTTAAAATCTATAAAGTCAAATTTTATAAACCAAAATTTATTATTAAAATTTTAAAATTTATGAAATCAAGTTTTATAAATCAAAATTTTAAAATATAAAAGATCACATTTAATAAATTAAAATTTATTAATGAAATTTTGAAATATAAAATTAGATTTTATAAATCAAAATTTATTAAAGTTAAGTTTTATAAATCAAAATTTTAAAATATAAAATATCACTTTTAATAAATCGAAATTTATTAATAAAACTTGAAATATAAAATTACATTCTATAAAACAAACGTTATTAATGAAATTTTAAATTAAAAAAATGATTTTAATAAAATGTCACTGACTGTCTTACACAATAACATAGACTGTGTAGCACACATCCCATGTGTTGTGTTCTACACAGTCACACAGACTGTGTAGCACACATCCTGTGTGTTGTGTTCTACACAATCACACAGACTGTGTAGAACACAACTTGTCGGACTGTGGAGCTCGTAGTCATGGACTGTGTATACATAGTCATGTTTCTAGCCATTAAAGGGATTTTATTCATTTAATCATCATTTAATTAAAATCCCAAAAATGCATTTTAAAGCATTTAATTAGAACAATAGGTGTCACAGACTATGAATAAAATGCATTTAATTAGAACAATAGGTGTCACAGACTATGAATAAAATGCATTAATTAGTTGTTCTTGTTTTAGGTGCCAAAAATGTGAGCTCTAAGTTGTGGAATCAACCTGCAAGAGGATAAAACAACAAACAAGCACACACATGAAACATTATGTTAGAGTTAGAAATCTAAAATAGATACTAAACTAGCTTCAAAATCAAGAACTTCAAGCGCACCTCATGTTCCTCTATCTCCAAGGATCCTTCAAATCAAGGTGGCTCTCAGCTTGGAAGAGCACTTGATCTCTAGGATGACTACCTAAAGAACAAGAGATATGTATGATTCTAAGATCTAAATGAAATACAACTAAGATCTTAGTGATATGGTAAATGGATATGAAACTAGATACCAAAATGAGAAGATTAGTATGAGATTTAATCTACCATGAGAATGTTATGAAGATGAGATTGATCTAGCATGGAAAAGAAACTAGCATGATATACTAAAATATGATGAAATCTACGCTATAATGCAACTAAGATGATCTAAAAATGCTAAGAGAAGACAATGGAGCTTCTTAGTAACCTACACAAAACAATTTAGCTATAGATTGGATTGAAAATGAAGATGGATATTGGATATGAGACAAGGGTTCATCTTATAGAGTTGAAGGCTTAATAATGAATGGCCAAGATTGATTACCAATCAAGGGTCAAGATTGAAGGAGGAATTTGGTCCCAAGTTTGAAGGCTTAGCCTTGTGAATGTCACAAGGGGGAGAAGGTGAGGATCAATGTGGTCCCATATTTGCAAGCTTAGCCTTATGACAAGTGTCACAAGGGGGAGTGGGATGAAAAGTCAATGTGGTCTCACCTTGAGAGAAGGGGGATATGTGCTCTGTGAACAACCTAGGAAGAAACAAAATGGATTAATTAGGATAATGAAGAGATTAGATAGGTTCTAGAAGGATGATTAGGAAGCAAGTGGGATATGTAGGATTTTGCAAGTGGGTGAGGGAGAATATGATTTTTAGTTAAATTAAAATAATTTAATTTAGCCAAAAGGGATGCAACTTGCATTTGTAGGATTTTGCAAGTGGGGGATTTACAAATAAATTTTGATTTATTTAAAATGCAAAGGAGATTTTAATTAAATGTGGCTAGAGGGGGGTATTTAATTAAAAGTGAATTTAATTAAATGGTTTAGATAGAAGAATAGGATATTAATTAAATCTTAATTTAATTAAAAATGTCAATTAGAGGAGAATAGGGATATTAATTAAATCTTAATTTAATTAATAGGTGATTAAATGATGATTAAATGAATAAAATCCATTTAATTAGTTGTGCAAGTTTTAGGTGTCTACAATTATTATTTGTGTTCCATGGTTATTATTTTTTGTTTTAAGCATTTAAAAGTTTTGGGTTTAAGTGGCTAGGAAAAGGTTTTAAGATTTAGGTGGTAAGAGTGAAAATTAGCTTTCTAATATTTTTAGGTTGAAGACATTGGATGAATTTTTTGTGCTTATTATTTGGGGATTATATTTTTTTAAGCATTTTTAAGTTGCTCTTTTAGGGCTTTAAGGGTTTAGGTTATGTGCTTGATGGTTTGAGATTTTATGAGGTTATATTTTGAGGATGATGATTATGGATTTTATCATTAGGGATCTAAGTTAAGGGTTTGTAATTGGACTTATGAATTTCGGTTGGTGGCTTGAAATTTTGAGTTTATGTTTTAGTGAATTGTGGGAATTGAAGTTTTAAGGTATTTTTGGTTAGGGGGTTTAAGGTTTGAAATTTTAGTGATTTACTATACATAGGTGTAGGTTTTAAGTGTTTGAGGGTGATGCTAATGGGTCTTGGGGATTTAGGTTAAGGGTTTGAGATTTGAGATTTAGGTTTAAATATTTTTAGTGTTTTTTAATATTTTTAAAGATTTGGCATTGGGAGTTTAATATTTGGAAATATAGTGATCTTATAATTCATGGTGTAGGTTAAGTGTTTGAGGGTGATGCTAATTGGTTTTGGGGATTTCAAAGTGGGTTTGAGATTTGGGGTTTAATTGGGTTGTCTTTATATTGAAGAGTAATTCATCGTGTAGGTTAAGTGTTTGAGGGTGATGCTAAGTGGTTTTGGGGATTTCAAAGTGGGTTTGAGATTTGAGGTTTAATTGGGTTGTCTTTATATTGAAGAGTTTTAGGGATTTGGATATTTTGGTTTACTATTTGGAAGTTCAAAATTGTGAGTTTTGAGTAATGAATCACACTTTTCATGGGATGGAATTTTAAGGGTTTAGTTTTTGTGGTTGACAATTTTAGGATTTTAGAATTTAAGGTCTTACATGTGAATTTCTTACTCTTGTAAATTTGGTGTAGCTTTTAAGGGTTTGAAGGGAATATTTTCAATGGATTGGATATTTTCAATTGAGGTTTTGGGATTGGATATTTTCAATTGAGGTTTAGGGATCCAAAGGTTTAAGTTTTTTAATATAGTTAGAGTCTTTGGGGATTTTAAGGAACTTGACTTTGTTGTTTAGTATAGAAGTCAATTCTTATAGGTTTTCTAAATTTACATTGGGATATGGGGTTTAGATTTTATGGTTTTGGTAGTTTGAGAGTTTGTAATGTTTTATGCATTTTAAGTTTTCAAGACATTGATTTTTAGTGGGTTCTAATAGTTGAGGCCCTTTTGGATTTTAATAGTTTGTGTTTTTGCATTCAAAAGTTTAAGGTTGTGAGTTTCAAGTTAGTTTATTTATGTTAGTGTTTTAAGAGTTTAGAATCTTCTGAGGCTTTAGTAGCTAGGTTAATTTGGGGGTTAAAGTCCATTCTTAAGGAAATGAGGCGTGCATTTGTTCTAGGAGGTTTGGTGTTTTTCTTCAGCTGACTTTAGATAAAAGGAAACTTCAAGCCCTCCATTACCTTCTCTGTATACAGTTATCCATATATGGTGAGCATTATTTAAGGCCTTAGAAATGCAATAATAATAAGGGGGTATATTTGCCTCATCTACTACGTTCAACTAGATAGTCATAGACTAGTACATTACAGTGTGTTTATCTCACAAAGCATATAGAAAAGAACATAAATATGCGGAACGGCAAGAGATATAAAGAGACTGCTTGCAAAACTAATGCCTTAACACTCTAAATGAGCATAGATTAAACAAATATAAAAGGACAAGGATGTGTGCTGATTGGATAAGGCCAAGAGCAGCAACTGCCCCAGAGAAATACAAAATCACCCCAATTGCTCGTACTTAGATGCAATTGGAGAGGCTCACATGAACCAGGCCAAGAGAACTCACCCCAATTGATCGTACTTAGATGCTATTATGCTGCATCTATTTATCCCCATACAATTGTCTATTTATATAATAAAATCTATATAGACAAAAAACTATATTTTTACATCAGGAACTGCTGAGTCAATGTCATCAGCCTAGCATTTGAAAGCCGCTCCCTTCGAAGGCTGCAAGTGACAAACTGTAGAGAAAAACATTTCTTCATCACTTCTCCTATGCAATTCACAATAATGCAGTGATGAGGACCGGCGAGATAATGATGGAGCATTAAATTCATTAGGCTCATCCCAATGCTTTATCCATATTTATGAATACTGCATTAGAAACATATTTTAGCACACAAAAAGAAAACAAATTCATTGGTAAATTCCTATCCTTCAATTGAATAGTTCCTATAAAAGTTCAAGTATTGTATTGTTTGACCCAACACTGGCCAACCCATATTGCCAGGAAGTAGATTCATCTTTTCATCCTAGAGCTATTATAACAGATGGGGTATTCATTTTTTTCTTCCTAGAGCTATTGCCAAGGATTACTAGCCTATAAAATTACCAAACTCTTCCATTATGTAAGCATAAGAGGATTACTAGCCTACCGGATAACCATACATTTCACTGTTATAAAAATTCAGGGCCTATTATGTAAGCATAATGGTATCATATCGTAATTAAAGCTGACCCTGAAGCTAGTATGGTTTACAATGAAAACAGGGGACTTCATCAAATAATATTCAATACTCAACTACCATGTGATAAACATATACAATGTTAACACAAATCGTGATAAACAGTTTTAGAATCAGACAGATCTGTATAAGGCCCTTGCTCCACAAAAAGGAACTGGGGTCTATGGTGTCCCCTGGACTATCGGAAACATAACTTTATTATATAATAAGTGGGGCCTGGACCTGAAGCTCATCAGAAAGTAATCATCAGGAAAATTCATAATATAATCAGGAAACAGGACTTCGTAATGAAATATCATTAAACGGAAACAGTGCCAAAGTGCTTATAATAATTCTAAATCTCCTTGTTTTTTTAGAATCAGCCAGATATGTAGAAGGCCCTAGCAAACGAAACACAATACTATCATATGTTAATTGGATCTTTAACCTTGAGACCTCTGCTCAGAAGGATATTGAATAGGTAATGAAAGAAAACACACATAAATGACTAGCTTATAACAATATAACAATACTCAAATAAGATCACAAAACAGAAGCAAAATTAAAAGCCCATTAAAGCTTTTCTTTGGGGTAAAGTATAAAAAAGTATAGACTATGAAACTACAAAAAATTCTATGCTAGCCAAACTATTTTAGATTTGTCAGTTCCATATCATACTAGTTCCATTTTATATCAGATTTTCTTTAAAAAAATCATAAAGATGATCACCAGCAATGTGGTATCCACAAAATCACACAACTAAAAAACCACTAAAATTCAGCACACACCCTTTGCAATGAACATACAGGGCATAAATTCTGAGTACTTACCTAGAATAATTTTAGTTGGAATTTTGGCCTGCATCATGTTGCAAATAGCTGAATCCTCTCTCGCCCTTCTCCTGCTCGCCAAACCCTCCTCAACCTCAAATAAAATACAACATACAAATAAAATGCAGATATGAAATACAGAACACAAGAACAGAAGAAGTAGTCACAAACACAAGGAAAAATGAAGAACAAAAGGCATGGCCATGCCAAAGGAAACAAGAAAAAGAAGACTCAAAATCACAGGAAAAAAGGTAAACCAGAAAATACAAATTAAATGATCAAATGGCACCTGTATATATATTAATCAAATCAACGGTACTTTTATTAAAAAAGCAGAAATCAACGACACTGTCATTTGAGTGACGTTGGAGGATAAAAGTTGTTATTTTCCAACGGCACTGTGATAAAAGCTGGTCTGCTCTGTTCTCTAGGGTATGATGGATGTCCAAACACAGGCTGTCAATTTTTTTTATCTAGTAAAATAGAAAACATATTTTGAAGAATTTTTCAATGCAATATTTATTTTATTTTTTAAAATATATTAAATATTTTTATATTTAAAAACTCTGTTAATCTTTAAATATTTATTTTTCTAAATAATATTAAATAGCATTCTATTATAGAATTAATATGTGGTACTATTTGAAATATGCACTCATCAATCTTATGTGAATATATTATATAATCAATGAATATATTACTCAGTTATTATACTAGCACTTGCATGAGAAGGAGGTGCAAGGGTTACACCATAGAAAATTATATGTAAGCTTAACATATTATAGAGTATAATTTGACATATGTATAGAAGACATTAGTTAATTTTACCCCTTTATTACTCAATTATTATACTAGCAGTTGCATGAGAAGGAGGTGCAAGGGTTCGGCTCAGAAGGAACCGTGCATCTCCCCGATGGCCAACTCAATTTCACTGGTTCATCAACTGGAAGATGGTGAGATTGCGAGGGACCCCTCTCTCGCCCCAGAGACAACTCACTCCCCGTTGGTGTCTCTCACCCTGAACTAGGGTTTACCTAGTGCCCCTGGTGCGTCATCCAGTGGTTGCATGACTCATGTTGAGGAGGGTTGGATTACTCAAAGACGCAAGACCAGGAATGCTAAGCCTGATGTGGGGACAGATCTCAAAGCGGAACGACCATCACAGAGACTGTCCAGACAAAAGGAAGCAGCAAGGGATATTGCCAATGGCAGGTAGTGGACCTTGGAGACGTCCATAAAAGGTAAGATATGAAGGTCCTCTCCTGGAACATGAGGGGCTTGAACAACCCCCAAAAACAATATGCTCTTAAAAAGTGTATTTTTGAAAATAATATTATGGTCCTTCTTCTCCAAGAAGTTAAGATGTCGTTGTCCTCCTTTTCCCTTGTTGCTGGGAAAATTTGGCCTGGTGCAAAGTTTGTTATTAGTAATGCTATTGGAGCCTCTGGTGGCTTGGTCACCATGTGGGACCCCTCCCATTTTTTTGGCAGTTTTCTCTCCTCCTCGGCCAATCTTTTGGTCTCTGAACTCTCTTCCCCGATGGACTCCTGCATCCTTGTTAATGTTTATGCCCCTAATGTCAGATCTGGGAGATTAAATCTTTGGAACGACATAGCAGCTCTAATACAAAATAATGCCAATTCCCACTGGTTGATTGCGGGTGATTTCAACTCTCTTTTGATCCCCTTTGAGAAGTTGGAAGGCCTTCCAGAATACTCTGACAACATGACTGATCTAGCTGACTTCATTGGTAGGAATGGGTTAATGGATGTGGAACTATCGGGCCAAAAATTCACTTGGTCCAATCTTAGGAAGGGAAAGGATCTTATTCAGGCTAGACTTGACAGATTTCTCATCTCGGGCAACTAGGGAATTGGTCCAGCCTTGAAGCTCACTGCCCTCCCCAGAACAGTCTCTAACCACAACCCCCTACTCCTCTAGAACACCACAAATGTTGTAAGGAAGAAGCATCCTTTTCGATATGAAATTATGTGGAACTCTCATCCAGAGTTCAAGGATTGCATTAAAAGATGGTGGAGCACCAACATACCTGGTACTCCTATGTTCAGGATTGCCCATAAGCTCGAATTGATCAAAAGAAACTTCTGGGGCTGGAACCAATACACCTTCGGGGATATCTTCAAGAAAAAAAAGGATCTCAATAGTAAACTGATTGTTATCCAAGAGCGTATTGACCAAGATGACTCCCTTGAAGCCACCCATATGGAGGAGACTACCCTCTGAAGAAAATGGAAGGAGAATTCCCACAAAGAGGAACTCTACTGGAAAAAGAAATCCAAGGTTCAATGGCTCAAGGAGGGTGATAAAAATACTACTTTCTTCCACAAATCTTCTTCTATCCACAGGTGTAGGAATCACATCTCTTCCCTCATGGACGACAACAATCAGGTGGTCAACGATGTTGATAACTACCAATTATTTTGCCACTTTATTTAGGGACGATGTTGACCGGGGAGCCCCTGCTGGGGAGGACATTCTTAACTGCCTCCCACCTCCCCTCTCGGAGGAAGATAACAACCTTAATTTGGTCCCTATTTCTGAAGAGGAAGTCAAGTCTACTATTTTTTCTATGGGCCCCTTCAAATCCTCGGGTCCTGATGGTTTCCCTCTAACTTTTTTTCAAGATTTTTGGGATGTGGTGGGCCTTGATGTTGTTCTAGCTACTAGAGATTTTTTTAAGATCGGGAAGGCTCCTTAATAAACTCAATCACACCTTCATTGCTCTTGTCCCTAAAACTCAGGAGGCATCTACTCTTAAAGACGTCTGCCCTATCAGTCTCTGCAACACTATTTATAAAATCTTCAACAAAGTTCTTGTCAATAGGCTCAAACCTTTCTTGGATCCTTTGATTAGCCCCTCCCAAAAGGGTTTTGTTCCTGGTAGACAGATTCTTGATGCGGTAATCTCTATTCGTGAGATTATCCACTCTATGGATAAGTGTCATCAGCCAGGGATGGTTCTCAAGCTTGACATCTCCAAGGCTTATGATAGGGTCAACTAAAACTTCATTTTCAAAGTTCTCAAAGCTATGGGGTTTGGAGACAAACTCATCAAACTCATTGGGGAATGCATATTCACTATCTCCTATGTTGTGCTACTAAACGAGAACCCCTTGGAGAAGTTTAGGGCCTCCAGAGGGTTGCAGAAAGGGGGTCCTCTATCCCCTTACCTCTTCATCATCCTTGTTGAAGTGTTGGCCTCTGATTTGAACTCTTTCATTCGCAAGGGTGCTCTTCTGGGCATTAAACCTGCCTCTATGATGCCACCCAATGTTCTACAACAGTTTGTTGACGATATGATCATTTTTGGTATCTCCTCTATTTGGGAAGCTAAGGCTTGGAAATCCTTTCTCAATGCCTATGCTCTAGCTTGTGGCCAACACATTAGCTATGAAAAGAGCAACATTTACTTCTTCCACACTAATGCCCAACTCCAAGATAAAGTCTGCAGAATTCTTGGTTGTCAAAGGGCCTCCCTCCCTAGCACCTACCTAGGCCTCCCCTTGACTGTTAAAGATGCCTCTAATTCTTCCTGGATCTCTATCCTTGAAAGAATGCAGAAAAAGTTGGCTGGTTGGAAAGGTAGATTCCTGAGAAGTGCTGGGAAATTGCAGTTGCTTTCCTCCTCCCTCTAGGGGATCCCTGTGTACTTTCTCTCCCTATTCAAGATATCCACGACTATGGCGGCTAAGCTGGAAAACATTCAAAAGACTTTCCTCTGGATGAAAATGGAAGAAAAGAAGAGGCTCGCCTTGGTGGGCTGGGACAAAGTTTGTCTTCCCAAGGTCATGGGCGACTTGGGAATCCATAAGGTCTCAAGGTTCAATAAGGCCCTTATGACTAAAATTGCATGGAAGCTTTTGAACAAGGATACGGATTGGAGTAGGATCATCAGGGCTAAGTACCTGGGTAATGCGGACTTTTCCTCTATCCTGAAAGAGGAGGGCCTTCCCAGGGGTTCCAAAATTTGGAATAACATCTTGAGCTGCAAGGACCCTTTATATCATGGTCTGAGGTGGCTTATTGGAAATGGAAGGAACATTCTCTTCTGGGAAGATTGTTGGTTAGGAGAGAGACCCCTTGCTTCTTCCCCCTCCCTAAGACGGCTACAGGATGCCACCAAAGGCTTCTTTGGTGAAAGGGTTAGTGACTACTTCAGCAATTGCACGTGGAGGACCTTGGAGGACTGTTCTATTGACCTCCCCTTCCTCCTCCCTACTGCTAGAGAGATGCAGAAGCTTTTGGCCAGTATATTCCTCCCCCTGTTCCCTAGGGAGGATAGACTTGTTTGGAAATGGGACTCCTCTGGAGACTTCTCTGTCAAAACTGCCTACACCATATTACTTAGGGAACCTATTTACTCCCCTATCTGGAAAGAGTTTTGGAATCCCCAACTCCTCCCCAAGGTTAATTTCTTCTAGTGGATTGTTCTCCTCAACAAAATTTTGACCCAAGATAACTTTGTCAAGCAGGGAATCCATTTCCTTAACAGATGCATCCTCTGCAAAAATGATGAAGAAAGTCATGCCCATCTCTTCCTCCACTGTGCCTTCACTCGGGAGCTATGGGGGTTGGTTTATAGTAATCTTAATATCTATTGGGTTATGAATGATAATTTGTTATATCTGTCTCAGGAGTTTCGGGGCCCCTCTTCCAACCCCCTTATTCAACAATTGTGGAAGCAGATCCCCCCTCATGTGAGCTGGTGTATCTGTTACATCATCTGTTACATTTTAAATATGCTATCATTACACATTTTTATTTCCTGTACATTGGAAAAAAATGTTATTGGACTTATATTGAAAAGGTATGCTTGGTCTTATATTATAGGTACATATTGTAGGCAATACAAAGTTAATTTGTGTAAAGAAAAGGAAATAAAGAGAATACAATATAATCTAGGTAATATGGAAGAATTATTGAATTGTCTAGGATGCATCTATACATCATGAAGGTGTGAATGTATCAGATTAGAAATTCTTTTTGTAAAGAATATAAAATGAAGTTGGTAATGAAAATAACACATTGAAATGTTATCTACAAAAGATTGCATTAAAATTTGCATACCTAAACACAACATAATGAGAATTTATCTAGGAGAGACTTTTTTTCCTAATGATTGTGTTTAAAATATTTTTTTATTTTTTAATATCAATCCAAGGAGAATGGAAATTCTATTCAAAGTTTCTTTATTGGTTTAACTTTGCATATATGATTTTGGTGCTCAACATCTCTAGAAATTTTAGAAAGTTATAAAGTGCAAGTTACATGGAGTGCTATTTCAAATTGATTGTTGAAGTACCTTAATATATCATAGTTAGATATTACAAACAATTTATTGTTTTTTAAAAAAAAATAAAAGTAGAGAACCACTAAATTTTATTAATATTTACAATTTTTACAACCTGGTTCAAAGAGCACTGGTAGGAAAGAACCAGGCAAAGAAAACCTCTGGTCTAGCTCATAAATAATATAGCCAGTTAAGAACATGGATATATCCAACCAACCCTAGGAAGATTCCAAAAAAAAACATGGGCTAACAGAAAACCCACCACCCAAAGTGTATGAATACAAAAAACTCTTTGAGTGAGAAATTAGAACATCAAGAATGCAGAAACCAAGTGTTGGTACTTTCCATCGGAGGAGAGAGAGGAGGCGAACAATGTCATCATGCTGCACTTCTAGAGCCACAAACAAACAAACAATTTACTTTTGTTTAGTATAAGTTTCTAGATTTTTATTTTATTAATTAGAACATCTTTATTAATCAAGTGTGAAGATGAATAAACATAAAGATTAGCTGAATACATTACACAACTTTGTGCAATTATAATAATGAAACCCAATAATAGCACCAAGCATAATGAACTTTCTAGAAGTAAACATGTAGCACAACCCATCTTCTTCCATTGAAACTTTGACTAATATCGAATGTTAAAAAATTGAAATTTCTCATTGTAATAACCCTTAGGGGTCAAATTTAGGCAAATATTAGATGGGCTCTAAAAAATATTGCATTTTAATCTCCACTACAACTACCCCTTCTTGTGATGGTCCTACAAAAGGCAAAGCACAAAAGAGAGAAATTTGAGTCAATGTTATATTTACACATAGTTCTCAACGTAGAGGATCTATGTTGGGTTAAACCATTAGAAGTTTGTTGTAGTTGCTAGTTTGTTAGACAACCAAATGAAAATGTTTCTAGAATAATTCTATTTAAGAGCATGAATTGATTTAGAATATTCTCCATGCTTATTTAAATGTCAAACAATCATGTGAAACTCTAGTGCCAATCTTGCTTGAAGTAAGGATGCATTAATATAAAAATATGGACACTTGTTTAACTTGAATATGTTTTAGATAAAAAAAAAAAGTTTTAGTATGTCATTTAACCTTGAATTCAACAACCAAAGAAATAAGTTCCCAATTTACTTCATAATAAAATTAGATGATTGAAAAATTAAGTTCACAATTGGTTCATGGTTAGGTTGAATTACTTTGTAGAATTATTGGCTTGCTTTTTTTACCATTTCTACATTCATGCCAAAAGTGACCTAAAATTTCTATGTAGAAACTTTATGGATAATTAAGGATGACAATCACAAAGGCTTTACTAGGAAAAAAATCTTATTAAGTTGCTTCGTCCATGATGGTTTTAATTGAGAACATTGAATATATCATTGATTCTAAACTCAATTCTAACAAGGACGCAACGTGTCAAGTTCCAGCCATTAGAAGAAGGAGAGTAATAGATAGAGAGATAAAGAGATAGAAAAAGGTAGAGGGAGAGGGAGAAGGAGAGATAAAAATAGAGAGATATAGATAAGAAGATAGTTGTATAGGGAATAAGAGGTATAGGGAGAGATGAAAGTAGAGAGATATATAGAGAAAGAGACAAAAAGATAGATAAGTGTATAGGGAGAGGTAGAGATAAAGAGGAAGAGATAGCTACATATAGATGGAGAAACAAAGCTACATATGGCACTATGATAGAAGGATACAGAGATAGGGGTATACAAAATAGAGAGAGGAAGTCAACTAGAGCTAGAGAGATAGGTAGAGAGAGAGGAGAGGGGGAGAGGGGGAGATGAGAGAAGTTATTGTTATCAAATTTTAATTTAAGTAGTGAAATTGAATTGAAATTCTTTTTTAATATTTGAAAATGAATATTACCAAATTTTAGTTAAAATATTCTCGTGGTTGAAAAGATTTATTTTTAATTATTGAAAATGAGTGGTACTAGAATATAAATAATAACGTTTGAAAATTTTATCCATAATTCAACAAAAATTAATTTTTTTAAAAATGTTTACCATTTTAAAAGAACCTAATTTTAATAACTAACAACATTTTATTTTTATTTTTTCAATAAAAGTAGATTATTCCACTAAACTTTTTTATTAATATTTTTTACACAAGATTCAAAGAGCATACCGGAGGAAAGAATCCTAGGAAGAAAACATCCAGTCACAGCTCATAAAATAAACCTATAGTATCTAACGGATCAGTTTATGCACCCCACCCAAAACCGCATACAAAATGCGGTCACAACACATATAATATTAGTTTTTCATAGAGTCCATATGACAATTTGCCAAAAAAACCCATTGAATTTTTCTTCAACTGACTCCACAGCTGCTATCAATGGAAGAAGACAAAATTTTCCAAAGCCCTCCGCCAAATCCCATGAGCCAAAAACCTTCTTGCCAAAAAAGAAAGTATCAAAAAACTTTTGGAAAAACACTATTGTATCAAATACCATGAGCTCAAACCCTCCTCTAGACAACGAACATGAATACTTGAAATGAAAGGGGAAAGTGGGAATAATCATCATAAAATTTTACATCAACATTACTCAAGAAAATCATATAACTATTATTGCAAACCTTCCCATACCCTAGAAGGAATTTCCTCAAAGCCCACCTCTCACTGATTAGCATTGCTATCAATGGCTAAATTTGCCAAATAATCTGCAATCTTATTAGCTTCTCTATAACAATGGGATACCAAGAAAGATTCAAACAATTCTAATTTTTGTAAAATGGGATCAAGTATATACTGCAAATTCCAACAATTTGATTTCTTTTTCATAACACATTGAATAATCACCATAGAATCACCTTCAATTATTAAGTCCTTAATTCCCAAAGAGATTGCCATATCCAATCCAAAAGACAAAGCATGAAATTCCGCATAATTGTTAGATTTAAAACCAATAGCATGACACTTAGCTCGAATAAAATTTGCATTGTGATCATAAATTACCATGCCTACCCCAGCTGGCCCAGGGTTACCACGAGATGCCCCATCAAAATTCAGTTTAAAGTGCCCCTACAGAGGAGGTTTCCATCTAGCAAAGCATCTCTTACCTATTGCATCATTCTTTTTTAAAATTGAATCGTGAGAGGGTAAAACTGACAACATCTTCCAAACTCTAGTAACTCTACTATCCCAGTGCGAAAAAGAAGTAAGATTTTCCAAATTCTTATAAATAAACGACAAAGCAACCTCAGAGATTGAAGACTCAATTTTTAATAGAACCTCAGACACAAGAGACCTTGTTTTTTTAAATATCCCATTGTTTCTCTCTAGCCAAACATTCCAAATCACAATAGATGGAGATATGATCCAAAGGCATGCATAAAAAGATGAGGCAAACATAAAGGGCCAAGATTTAAAATGGGAAATGAGATCATTACTAATAACAAAGGATATATTTAACTTCTCAAACAACCATTGCCAACATTCATAAGCATAATCACAATGTAGGAACAGGTGTGAAGAAGATTCCAAATTTTTGTTACAAAGGACACAAGGGAAAACAATAGTAATACCAAGCCTGTCTAGTCTCATACCTGTAAGGACTCTATCCTGAACTGCCAACCAAGCAAAGGCTCCAGCTTTAGGAAGACAAGCCGAATGCCAAAATAACTTATAAGGCCAAGATGATAAATCTTTAACAACCATAAGAGAGTTGTAACCATCTTTAACAGTCTACTTACCAAAAATATTCTTTGTCCAAATAAGTTCATCCTTAGAATCAGAAAGAAATACAATTCTATCCCCCAAAATCTTCTCAAAATCTAATTTCATGCTTTGATCAACATCCAAGAAATCAATCGACTTCCATCTAGCTATCTTAAGGGGTCCACCAGTCACAATTTCAAAATAATCTGCTACAAAAACACCCCAAAGGGAGGAAAGAACAATGATCAGACTTTAAAAATGTACTCTCTCGGTCCATTATTTAAATATTTGGCAAACATAATCTATGCCCATAAGGAGCTAGGCTTGTCATATAATTTCCAAACCAACTTAGCACCTAAGGCTAAATTCTGATTTTCCAGACTCCGAATTCCTGTTCCCCCAAGTTCCTTAGGCAAACATACCTTATCCCATGCAACTAAAGAGCGTTTGTTCTTGCCATCTTTATTATTGTTCCAAAGAAAATATCTAAGAGTATCTTGTAAACTAACAATAGCTGCTTTTGGAGACTTCAAAATAGACATGAGATATATGGGAACTACATTCAAAATAGACTTGATAAGAACAATTTTACCCGCCAAAGTTAACCATCTATGATTCCATGAGAGAATTCTTTTAGAAATGACCGAAATAATCTTATCCCAAAAACCAATCTTATCCTATTTAACAAAGAAAGGAATCCCAAGGTAAGTACATGGAAAATTTCCAGTCTCAAATCCCCAAAAGGATTGCAACCTATGCTGAACAAGTTGTGATGTATTAAAGAAAAAAATCTTTGATTTATCACCATTCACTTTTTGACCAGAAAATGATGCATAATTTTGTATTATTCCTTTAATCACTTTTGCCTCTACTAACGAATCATGTCCAAATAACAGAGTATCATCTGCAAAGAGACAATGAGAAATACTTTGGGGAATATTCTGAATCCTTATACCTTTCCAAAGCCCCCCACTTTAGGAGCCCTAATAGCCCAACTAAAGGTTTCAGCTAGGAGAATAAACAAAAAGGGAGAAAGGGGATCTCCCTGTCTCAAACCCCTAGAGGAAGTGAAAAAACCACAAGGAGAACCATTAATTAAAACTAAGAATCTTGCAGAAGAAATACATGCACGAATCCATTTGACCCAGGCCTTGGAAAAACCTTACTTCTCAAGAACAACACATAAAGCCCCCCACTCTACTCTATCATAAGCCTTCATCATGTCTAGTTTAAGTATCATGGTCGGGGTTCTTTGGGTGGAAATAGAATGTAGCACCTCATGTGCTACAATTGCACCCGCTGTCGTCTCCCTTCCTGGAACAAAACCACCTTGCTCCAATGAAATGATCCTAGGTAGAATTTTTGCCAACCTAAGGGAAATTGCGTTCGTAAATATCTTATACAAAGTGTTACATAAAGCAATGGGGCGGAAGTCAGCAAAAGTCTTAGTATCCTCTTTTTTAGGAATAATTGCAATCATTGTAGTATTAAGTTTTAAAATAGACCTATTTCTCCTAGCTTCCTCGAGAGCCAATAAAATATCATTTCCCACAAAATCCCAACATTTCTGAAAAAATAAAGGAGTAAAACCATCTGGTCCTAGAGCTTTATCTGGATTCATGGCAAAGACAACACTCTTAACTTCTTCTAAGGAAAAGGGAGACATCAACATCTTATTGTCTTCCAAAGATACTAAAGGAGGAATATTAGATATAATATCATTGCTGAGATTTCCATTTTCCGAAGATAAAAATGACTTAAAAAACCTAACTGCCTCTGAAGCAATGTCCTCTGGCTCTGTCAATAAATTTCCATTCTGACACTGAATACAAGATATTCTATTCTTACATCTTTTAATCTTAGTTGAAGAATGAAAAAATTTTGTGTTCCTATCACCATCTAAAAGCCATAACTCTCTAGATTTCTGTCTCCAATAGATTTCCTCTCTAGCTAACACCTCCTCAAGCTATAATTTTAGTGACTTCAATTCATCAAAAACTTGTGGCACCGTACCATGTTGAAGCACATGTGTATTAAGACACTCAATCATATCTTGAATCCTTTGTTTCTCCTGAAAAATGTTCTTAAAATGCGAGATATTTCATTCCCTAATATCCAATTTCAAATAACTTAACTTCTTAGCAGTCTGAAACATACGTGACCTAGAACAAAAAGGAGCAGAATTCCATCATTTCATAAGCAGAGGCAAAAAGGAAGAATCCCTAAACCACATGGGCTCAAATTCAAGTGGAGACTTAAAAGAAGTCCTATCCTCAATAACTAAAAGGGAAATTGGAAAATGATCAGAACCCGAGACTGGTAGAATAGAGGAAAAGAATTCAAAATCTGAATCAATCCAATTCTCAGATAACAAAAACCAATCTAATCTCTCAGCAATCTGAGAAAAATCCCTTCTCATGTTTGTCCATGTGAAAACCCCATTATGAGACTTACAATAAAAAAGGCTCATATCATAAATGAAATCCCCAAAGTCATCCATAATCCTTTTATTGGGGAAAACACCTCCTCTTTTCTCATCTAAATCAGTGATAGCATTAAAATCACCCCTGAAGATAATAAAGGAACCATGTTTTAAGGGAGAAGAAATCCTCTTTAATTCACCCCATAACTTACTCTTCCCTTGAATTAAAAAAATATAATATACATATAACAAAAATTATATCTTTCTAGTCTCTAACAATTGTAATCAAGATATATGGATTAAACTAATTTATAAATTTAATCTTTCAATTGTTAAAAAAAAAATTATAAAATGAAATTAAGTTAAAAAAATTGAAATCTTATCTAAAATTACAAATTCTTACTTTGTAATTATTCATTTTTAAATAATTATCTTTAAAAAATTCTCTTCAAAATATTTTAATAAAAAATCATTATAAAAATCAACATTAATTAAATATCCTTTAAAAAATTGATTTATTTATTAAGAGATATAATAATTCATACATTAAAATATATTTTTAATATATTAATAAATTAGCTTTTAAAAAAATTACTTTCAAATATTTTGTTTTGTAAAACTTAGTGCAAATCTTTGATGAGTCTCTATAGATTTAGATTGTGGCATCTAACTGCATTAAAAAAATTACGAATTACTATTTTAATTTTTTTAATAAAAGTGGAAAACCACTAATTTTATTAAATTTTAAATTTATGCAATCCTGGTTCAAAGAGTGTCAGTAGGAAAGAACCAAGCAAAGAAAACCTCTGGTCTTGCTCATAAAAAACCCCATTGGGAAGATAATATGACCAATTACATTGCAGAGGAGAAGTGATAACTCCAAAACCAGCCCAACCCCTCCCAAAAAAGCCATATAGGCCAACACCGATACCAAAATGATACCCCAGCCCCCCAAAAAAAATTTGTGAACCAGATACAAAAATGCCTGCCAAAGAGCACAAGAAGAGGTGAAGCAAACAACATCAAGAATGAAGAAACCAATTACTTGGACCCTCCTCTAGAGGAGGTAGTAACACCTCAAACTGAGAAGTAGCCAAAACCTAATTATCTAGAGCAACCACCCTGCAGAGGTTCCACCATACTCGAGAGAGACATAACTGCCTTCATAGAATCAAGGAGGAAATGTAAACCTGAAAAAACATTTACAACCACAACCAAGGTAACCGAAGAAACATGATCCAAAAAGGCTACAAGAGAAAACATCATGTCATCATATATGTCAAAAATCAAACCACCTCTCAATAGTGAAAGTAATTAACAATGCCAACCATTAGATAATAGTTTAGATTGAGATAAAAAATCACCATAAGGAAAATCACCAAGCTCAAAACGATAAGAAGACGGAGCATTATCCAAATCAGAAGAAGAATAAAAAGAGGAATGTACTTGTATGCATCCAATAGTGCATGAACCAAAGAAGCATCCATGAGCTTATCCATACAAACAGTAATAAAATGAGAAGCCACTTCAGCAAGGAAAATATTAGCATTTTCCACTAGCCACCGCCTGCCCACACCACCTTATGAATAACAATAGAAAACTTTGAAAAATTAAATTTAAACAACCTACCAAGTTTCTCATCATCGAAGGCATGAGGATCCTGAAAGTCATAACTCTTAATAGAGAAAGAGATTCTGTAACCATCAACATGAACATCCATTAAAAAAACCAGAAAAAATCATAAGGGAAAACAAGACAAAAAGCATGAGGCCGCGAGCATATGTAAGAGAATAGAAGCATCATTAATAGGTTTAAGGGTGAACTCACAATAATGGTTCCCACTTTTTTGCCACTTTTGACACTGAGATGAACATTTTTAAAATAATCTTCAACATCCAAGAACTATAACTTTTAAACTATTAAAAATTTGAAGATGTAAATTAGTGATTTGTGGCATTTTGTCTGTAGATTCTATATATATTTTTTTCAAATTTTTTTGAAGTATTTTTTTAATTTTTCCATCTCCCTCGAAAAGTAATTTTTTACAACAAACTACATTTTTTAAGAGTGATGTGCCTCCCGAAACACATAACTTTTTATATAAATGATAAAAACTCAACTCTTTCAAATTTTGGTTTGTAACATCAATATCCAAGGATTGCAGTTGGTTTGATAGTGATATGTTGAATATTTTTCATTTTATTAAGTTTTGAAGTTCGACTAGTCATAATTCAGACAAAGGTTTAAGTTTGAACACATAACTTGTTCTATATATATCAAAATTCAAATTTTTTTTGTTAGAAAGAAGACATCAATACCTGGGGCATAGATATTTTTCAGAATTTTTTGAATTAGTTTCCTATTTTTCCCAGTGAGTTGAACAAAGAAGTTCATGTTCGGTGAAAAACTAATATTCCATAAAATTAAAAAAACAAGAACATAATAAATTCACAATGTTATAAAATTATACTTGTTGGAAAGCTTGCTCCAAGTACTACCATCTGATTTTTTGGGGTTATCAAGATCATTTCATTTGTGCCTTGAACCAAAGGTCCGAAGGAAAAAATTCCTCAGAACTCTGAAGTTTTTTGGGAGAGACCTCTAACAAGAAGGTTCGAATGAATAGTGGTTCGAGTGAAGGGGGGTCCGCTTGAACCATAAGGGGTTCGAGCGGACCCCCCTTCACTCGAACCCCAATGCTAAATTATGACGCGCACATTTATGTAACAATCGGGTTCGAACGAACCCGACCTTTTCTAACTATCGGTGTTCATTCGAACCCTAGCTGACTCAATTTTTTTTTTTTACATTTTAGTAGTGTCGTATAAATATACATAATTTTTTTCATTTTTTAACACACAAATGATTAAAACAATTCGCATTTTTGGATGAAAGAAGACATTTGAGATTTATTTTGAGGGCAATAATTTGAAGATATTTGAAGGTTTTTTTAAAAGCATGGGGAACAAGAAGAGAAAGCAAAATAAGACTTCAAGGAATTATTCTCCCGAAACGGAACAAAGATATTGAGAACAAAGAAGGCAAAGATATCATGATGCAAGTATGTATTTTTATTTTTATTTTTATTTCTATTTAATTTTATATGTATTACGTACCAAAATTTGTGTTTATTTGTTAGTATTAATTAGTTAAATATTTTTTATCTAATATTTTTAATGAAAATAAATTTAAATAATATTAATTAAATTATTTTAATTTATATAATAATTTTATTTTAATTAATTCTAAATGATGTTATTTTTATTAAATTAAATGGAAATAGTGGGATTAAAAATAATATAGTAGGATTAAAAATAATCTCGTTTTAATTGGAAAGCATAATTAATTTGAAATAATGTATATTTGCAAATTTCAAATTCCATTAACTTGCTTGTTGTGTAATTGACCTTTTCTCCTATATAATTAAGTCCATTTATAATAGATCATGGTTTTAATTTAAACTTTAGATCTTTAGGACCCCTCTCTTTCCCATTTATTATTTATAATTTATAATTTAATTTAGATAGTCCATAAATATATAATTTAATTTAGATTTTAAAACCATGTGTCTTTATAGTCTAGCAAACACTTCAATTGGTGCTCTAAAATTAACAAACTTGTCTTTTGTGTCTTCAACAATAGGCTCTTTTTGTTTTATCCTTAGAAAGCGGTCTGCCTCCCGAGTAGCCCTTAAGGCTTGCATGATCAAAACAATCAAACACTTCAAACAAACAAACATTGTGTCTTCTTTATTTTCAAGTGTATGCAAAAATATTTCACATTATACTTGAGTCCCCTTAAAACCTATATTATGTGATACTAGGACCTATTATGTGATATTAAGACCTATTATCTATGTTAATACCTATCTTAAATATGACATAATAGAACCTATTATGACTTAATAGGTCTTATTGTGACTTAATAACATGATCACGTATGCAATTTAAACATTTCACAATATATACTTGAGTCTGGGCCTTAAGAGGTCTATATTTATGATATATTAGGGCCTCTTATGTACATGTGATAAATTAATGACCTATTATTGCATAATTTAGGTCCTAATATCACATACATAATAGGTCCTAATATTTGCATAATATCTAGGTCTTAAGGGGAGCCAAATATAATGTGAAATGTTTTTGCATGTGTGGTCTTGTATTAAGTCACAAAATTAATAAGACCTATTATGTCATAATTTAGATTCTAACTTATATCATATTTAAGACATGTACTTAATTTCATGTGATAGGTCCTTTAATATCACATAATATATCTGTCTTAAGGGGAGTCAAGTATATTAATGTGAAATGTTTTTGCATACGTGGTCATATTAAGTAATAATAAGGCCTATTATGTGATATTAGGACTTATTATGTGATTATAGGTCTTAAATGTGACATAAATTTCGAACCTATTATGTCATAATAGGTTCTATTTATATGACTTGACGTATGCAAAAATATTTCACATTATACTCAAGAGTCCCCTTAAGACCTATATTATGTAGATCATATTAGGATAGGTATTACATGTGATATTAGGAGGTCTATTATGCAATAATAGGTCTTAAATACATGACATTATAGTCCATCTGTTATGACATAATTTTTAAATGTCTTACTAAATGTCTTGAAAATTTGGTTTCAAATTAAACTTGGAATTTCGTTGCATTAAAAATATTCTCTGTCATCTTAAATTATGTGCAAAAAGGGCTCGAGAAGAAGGGAGTTCTGAAGCGGGAGTCGAGGCAAATGGACCTGTTGAAGAATACAATATAGTTGATGAACATAGGGAGGAGCTTGCCCAAGTTGAACCAATGTAGGTTGAAGGAGAGGGGTCAGGCTCCTTACCTCCTACCACTGGTATGAATGAGCATATTGTGGATCAAGCTAAATAGGTGAAGAGAAATATTTCTTATAAAAATTTAGATCATTTACTTGAAATGGATGTGGATGAGTTGAAACATCTCAGTGAAGAACCTAGACATACTAAAAGGAGGTCAATGAATAAAAGTGCAAAAGAAATAATATCTCATTTCTACAATCTTGATACTACACTAGAGAAAGCTCAATTGTTATCAATTGTACTTACTCGTAAAGACTTAATAGATCCACTGAAATTTTTGGGTATAGATACAACAAGTCAAAAGAGGAAAACTTCTCAACTAAAAAAATCTATTGATGATAATGTTAAGAAAGGTTTGGTGAACATTGGTAAAAAATCTCGAACAGTAGATAAGACCATTGCGAGAAGAGCGATGTTGACATCTTTAGTAAATGAAAGATTGCCTCAAAAAAGACAAATCTCTTCACTGTCATCTGAGTTTGGTTTTAGTAGAAGGACAATATCAAAATATGTTAAAAGGAGAAAGAGTTTGGATGATACTACCTCAGAAGGGAATTGGGAAATTATGTGTAGAGCTCCTCTTTCTGATAGAATTGAAGATGTTGTTAGGAACTTTGTGACAAGTTTTTGGAATGATAATACTCGTCCTTCATCAAACAATAGAGATGTTATCAAGAAAAGGATTGACCCTTATCGTTATGATCTCCATGTAAAAAATTGGATAGACACAACAAAACATGAATTGTATGTGTTGTTTACTAGAACAAACCCTCATATAAAGATTGGAAAAAACATGTTTGAACGGTTAAGGCCATGTTATGTGAAGGTAAACAAAGTTTTCAAAACTTGTTGTTGTTGTTATTACATCAAATTTGATCTGTACTATCAGATGTTTCAAAAGATTAGAGAAGATAGTGATGGTTATAAAAAAGCTCCTCCTAAACAAACAAGTCAATTCATAGTATCCATCTTATGTGATAAATCAAATGATAATGCAACTGGTCAAATAAATTGCATAAAAGGAATTTGTGGAACATGCGGGGACTTGGCTAAATTGCCTTTGAGAGATGAAGATAGTGACATGAGGAAGATGGTAAATTGCAAGAGTTATAAGTACAAAAAATTTGAAACAAAATTTGGAAAGGAATCTACAAGGTTAGATTATGTAGAAGAGGAAATACCTATTGGAACATTTATGAAAATTTTTCATAAGTTGATAAAACCATATATATGCCATGGTTTTTTTGCCAAGTGGCAAGCTTAACAATTTAAAAGATTAAGAGACACTTTCCCACTTGGAACTATTCTATCCATAGTGGACTTCGCAGAAAATTACTCTTTTGCACATCAAAAAGAGATTCAATCAGAGTATTACTTTTCAAAGCAAATCACTATTTTGGTGCATGTGTGTTATCGACATGCACAGATGGATTTGGATGGTGTTGATAGTACATTTGAAAATTGTGTCATTAAGAAAGAGTACCACTTCTATATCAATGATGGTAAGGAGCATGACACACTTTTTGTACAACATTGCTTTTAAGAAGGTTTTTGGATATTTGAAAGAGAGAGGTATAACAATAGTTAAACATTTTGTTTGGTCTGATGGATGTGCGGTACAATTCAAATCTTCACGGCCATTTTATGCACTATGTAGATATCATCGAAATGATAAAATACCACATGTTTGGAGTTTTTTTGGGAGTGGTCATGGAAAGGGTGAACATGATGGTGCAGGAGTTTGTATCAAACATGCTCTAAGAAAGCATCAAATAAATTACATAGGAGATCGTATAGACGATGCACATGATGTTGTTGAATGGTGTAAAAACACTTTGAGCAACCTAATTATCCTGGTGAATCATCATCGAGAACATACAAACCCATTCCATATAGAGTGTTTTGGGAGATAACCGATACGTGTTCTCTTTTAGTGTTTTTTTTTTTTTTTTAAATGTTCATAGTTCAAATGTTTCAATTTAACAACTTGATCTATATGTATGTTCGTGTACACATGTACATTTTGCAGATGTGGATAGAAGATCATTGCATGGATGCAAGAGCATGGAGAAGACAAGATCTTTGCATTGTAACATGAGTATAGATAATCTCCCATGGACATTATACACTAGGGATTATTCATGTTTTTGTTCTGATTGCTTTTTTGAAAACTATGTTGATTGCAAGAACCAAGAGCTTGGATATGTTAGTGAATGGAAATTGGTGCCACTAGATGTTTCTAACACATACGTGGATTCAAATGAGGACTAAATCTTTGAAGACATTCCTTTGATTTCTGGTGATTATGATCATATTTCAAGATTGATTAAAAAAGGTATATGACGTACACACACACACACACACACACACACACACACACACATATATATATATATATTTCCTTAAAAAATGTTGCGTACATGTAAATAAATGATATATATATATATATATATATATATATATATATAAGTTTTAAATCGAGTACATGATGTTTAAAATTTATTTAACTTGTTTCAAATTGCAGGAGATATTTTTGCAGTCATAGCAGAAGATGTAAATATAGAAGGTGTTAGTTATTATTTATTGTGTTGCACAAGAGAGAAAGAAGTTAACAAAATCTAAAATGAGCGATGGAATGTCATTTCCCACAAGTTTGAACTGATTCAATCTACGTTTAAATTATTTTAATTAAATTTATTTTAAACGTGCACACATATGCACATGTTTTCATTTTCATACGTACACAGATCGCTTACGTGCAAATTTTTAATTTCTCGTTTCTTATATACATGTTCATGTAGGCTTAGTTGTAGTGCAAGGGACATATTTCAAACAAGTTAAAATTGTTCAACATGGGATTCATTTCATTGAATACCAAATTGACAACAAGGTATATCAGTATAGCCACTTGGTCATTATTGTTGGCCTAATTCTTCAAAAAATTCCGCATCACGGGCGGTCTCAAAAATGGAGACTAGATAGTGAAGATCATGACAAAATATTAAGTCTTATTGAAGAGCATTTTGAACCACTTGATGTGGTATGAATTGTTTAGTAATCTAAAATACATGTGGTTCACCCATGAATTGAATTAATACTTGATAAATTAGATGTGCTACCTCATCTGGGGAGGGGATGCCAGCAATAATATACTGATCATATGAATCTGAAGCCACCCCGTGACTAGAAGATGCATGATCTTTAATGTGGTCGGTTCATCATATATCTATCCATCCTGTCAGATGATATGGTGGCTATTGTTGATGCAATCTGTCCAATCCTATCAATTGATTCTCTATGAGAAGTAATCACAACGTGATCCGCTATGGGGGCCAAGGTTGGGGCTACTGCAGGAAATCTCTGGCGAACAAGGTCCCTGTGTCTAGGCACCTTATTAATGATGCTTCTCTTCTCTTACATATGCCTGTGGCCTCATGCTTTCTGTCTTGTTTTCCCTTACGATTTTTTCTGGTTTTTTTAATGGATGTTCATGTTGTTGGTTACAAAATCTCTTTGCCTATTAAGAATTGTGACTTTTAGGATCCTCATGCTTTCAACGATGAGAAACTTGGCATGTTGTTTAAATTTCATTCTTCAGAGTTTTCTATTGTTGTTTGTAAGGTGGTGGGCAGGCGGTGGCTAGTGGAAAATGCTAATATTTTCCTTGCTGAAGTGGCTTCTCATTTTATTACTATTTGTATGGATATGCTCATGGATGCTTCTCTATTTCAGGCATTATTGGATGCATACTTACATCCCTCTATTTATTCTACTTCTAATTTGGACAATGCTTCATCTTCTTATCGTTTTGAGCTTGGTGGTTTTCCTTATGGTGGTTTTTTATCTTAGTCTAAACTATTATCTAATGCCTAGCATTGTGAATTACTTTCACTATTGAGAGATGGTTTGATTTCTGACATATATGATGACACGATGCTTGCTCTTGTAGCCTTTTTGGATCATGTTTCTCTGGTTACCTTGGTTGTGGTTGTAAATGTTTTTCAGGTTTAAATTTCCTCCTTGATTCTGTGAAGGCAGTTATGTCTCTCCCAACTATGGTGGAACCTCTACTTGGTGGTTGCTCGAGATAATCAGGTTTTGGTTGCTTCTCAGTTTGAGGTGTTGTTGCCTCCTCTAGATGAGGGTCCAAGTAATTGGTTTCTTTGTTCCTTATTTTGTTTGCTTCGCCTCTTCTTGTTCTCTTTGGTAGGCATTTTTGTATCTGGTTCACAGATTTTTTTGGGGGGACTGGGGTATCATTTTGGTATCGTTGTTGGCCTATATGGCTTTTTTGGGAGGGGTTGGGCTGGTTTTGGAGATCTCACTTCTCCTCTGCAATGTAATTGGTCATATTGTCTTCCGAAGGGTTTTTGATGAGCAAAACCGGAGGCTTTCTTTGTCTGGTTCTTTCCTACCGGTTCTCTTTGAACCAAGATTGTATAAATTTATAATTAATAAAATTAATGGTTTTCCACTTTTATTAAAAAAAAAAATGTAATTGGTAATTGAGGTTTTGTTTTTAATGCAGTTAGATGCCACAATCTAAATCTTTAGAGACTCATCAAAGATTTGCACTTAAGTTTTACAAAACAAAATATTTGAAAGTAATTTTTTAAAAAGCTAATTTTATTAATATATTAAAAATATATTTTAATGTATGAATTATTATATCTCTTAATAAACAAATCAAATTTTTTAAAGGATATTTAATTAATATTGATTTTTATAATGATTCTTTATTAAAATATTTTGAAGAGAAATTTTTAAAGATAATTATTTAAAAATGAATAATTACAAAGTAAGAATTTGTAATTTTAGATAAGATTTCAATTTTTTAACTTAATTTCATTTTATAACTTTTTTTTTAACAATTGAAAGATTAAATTTATAAATTAGTTTAATCTATATATCTTGATTACAATTGTTAGAGATTAGAAAGATATAATTTTTGTTATATGTATAATATATTTTTTTAATAAGGTAATTAATAAAATGTTGTTAGTTATTAAAATTAGGTTCTTTTAAAATGGTAATTATTTTTTAATTAATTTAATTTAAAATTATTATATTGTAGAATTTTATTATTGGCGATAATTTTGTTTCTAAAGTGATTGGTTCATACACACGAACCTTAGGTAAAATTGTTACTAGCATGGTTTTAGGTTTTCCACCTATTTTTTTAATCCATTTACAAAGCTTCCAATGTATATAGAGACATGATAACTCAATCAACATTATTATATAAATTTTGTAATAAATTTTTAATTTTAGTTGAATTATGGATAAAATTTTCAAACATTATTATTTATATTCTAGTACCACTTATCTTCAATAATTAGAAATAAATCTTTTCAACCATGAGAATATTTTAACTCAAATTTGGTAATATTCATTTTCAAATATTAAAAAGGAATTTCAATTCAATTTTACTACTTAAATTAAAATTTGATAACAATAACTTCTCTCCTCTCCCCCTCTCCCCCTCTCCTCTCTCTCTACCTATCTCTCTGGCTCTAGTTGACTCCCTCTCTCTATTTTTTATACCCCTATCTCTGTATCCTTCTATCATAGTGTCATATGTAGCTCTATTTCTCCATCTTTATGTAGCTATCTCTTCCTATTTATCTCTACCTCTCCCTATACACTTATCTATCTTTTTATCTCTTTCTCTCTATATCTCTCTACTTTTTCTCTATACCTCTCATTCCCTATATAACTATATTCTTATCTATATCTCTCTATTTTTATTTCTTCCTCTCCCTCTCCCTCTCCCTCTCCCTCTACCTCTTTCTATCTCTTTATATCTCTATCTATTACTCTCCTTCTTCTAATGGCTGGAACTTGACGCTTTGCATCCTTGTTAGAATTGAGTTTAGAATCAATGATATATTCAATGTTCTCAATTAAAACCATCATGGATGAAGCAAATTAATAAGATTTTTTTTCCTAGTAAAGCCTTTGTGATTGTCATCCTTAATTATCCATAAAGTTTCTACATAGAAATTTTAGGTCACTTTTGACATGAATGTAGAAATGGTAAAACAAGCAAGCCAATAATTTCACAAAGTAATTCAACCTAACCATTAACCAATTGTGAACTTAATTTTTCAATCATCTAATTCTATTATGAAGTAAATTGGGAACTTGTTTCTTTGGTTGTTGAATTCAAGGTTAAATGACATACTAAAATTATTTTTTTTATCTAAAACATATTCAAGTTAAACAAGTGGAGCTTTTTATATTAATGCATCCTTACTTCAAGTAAGATTGGCACTAGAGTTTCACATGATTGTTTGACATTTAAATAAACATAGAGAACATTCTAAATCAATTCATGCTCTTAAATAGAATGATTCTAGAAACATTTTCATTTGGTTGTCTAACAAACTAGCAACTACAACAAACTTATAATGGTTTAACCTAACATAGATCCTCTACGTTGAGAACTGTGTGTAAATATAACATTGACTCAAATTTCTCTCTTTTGTGATTTGCCTTTTGTAGGACCATCACAAGAAGAGGTAGCTGTATTGGAGATTAAAATGCTATATTTTTTTATAGCCCATCTAATATTTGCCTAAATTTGACCCCTAAGGGTTATTACAATGAGAAATTTTAATCTGTTAACATTTGATATTAGTCAAAGTTTCAATGGGAGAAGATGGGTTGTGCTACATGTTTACTTTTAGAAAGTCCATTGTGCTCGGTGCTATAATTGGGTTTCACTATTATAATTGCAGAGTTGTGTAATGTATTCAGCTAATCTTTTGGTTTATTCATCTTTACACTTGATTAATAAAGATGTTCTAATTAATAAAATAAAAAATCTAGAAACTTATACTAAACAACAATAAATTGTTTGTAATATCTAACTATGATATATTATGGTACTTGGACAATCAATTCAAAATAGCATTCCATGTAACTTGCACTTTACAACGTTCTAAATATTCTAGAGATGGTGAGCACCAAAATCATATATGCAAAGTTAAATCAATAAAGAAACTTTGAATAGAATTACCATTCTCCTTGGATTGATATTAAAAAATAAAAAATATTTTACACACAATCATTAGGAAAAAAAGTCTCTCCTAGATAAACTCTCATTATATTGTGTTTAGGTATACAAATTTTAATGCAATCTTTGGTAGATAACATTTCAATGTGTTATTTTCATTACCAACTTCATTTTATATTCTTTACAAAAAGAATTTCTAATCTAATACATTCACACCTTCATGATGTATAGATGCACACTAGACAAATCAACAATTCTTCCATTTTACCCATTTTATATTGCATTCTCTTTATTTCCTTTTCTTTACACAAAATAACTTTGTATTGCCTACAATATGTACCTTTAATATAATACCAAGCATACCTTTTCAATATAAGCCCAATAATATTTTTTTCCAATGTACAAGAAATAAAAATGTGTAATGCTAGCATATTTAAAATGTAACAGATAATGTTTTTAATTAATAAAGCAATGAGAACAAGGGCACTGACCCTTTACATAGCAAAACTATTAAAAATCATAGCATAGAAACAACACTATAACAACAATCAACAATAACTATCAGACAAAAAGGAACCAAGTCCTTAGAAATCAGAAACAATAGCAGAAAACAAAAACAAACTATAGGGGTACCTTGCGCACCCCAGTAGTATCCATAGCACTGTTCCATTCATTAGATAGAAACTTGTAGAGGTCCCTTGCCTCCTACTTGTCCTCCTTAGTGCTTGGATATCGTTCCCTCAATAGAGAGAGGGTAAGTGCAGACTATGTAAAACCTGCACATGGAATTTGTTCAGGCCCACCATTTGAGCTTCCCATGCCTCCATCTTGATCTTGAGCTGGTTGACATCCTCCTTGATATTCTACAGATCAAGAATAGGGCCAAGGTTTTCAATTCTCTACGTGATGTCCAACACATTCATGCTTAGCCTTTCCATTTGTTGGAGAGTGGGGGCCTCCTAAGGGTTCTCAGCCGCCAAGTCATCCATAGTTTCTTCAGTCTCTTTGGGCACGCCACTAGCAAGGGAGTTATCATATCATTAACCAGACCCATCAGAGGGATAGAATACATCACTTGTTCAACCATTTTTAAATCCGAATCCAAATTTCCAGATTCCAGAGCTTTTCTATTAGGGATTTCCATGCCCATAAGACCCTCAATGTCCATTTTCATAGGGGTTGTATCCTGCTCATCAATGAGGTCCTAAGTTTTCATTTCAAAGATACTCTTGTTAGCAGTGCCAACAGTGGTTGGGACCATGGGGTCTTTAGTCACATTAACACCCACAACATCCCCATCAGGGGCCCCCAAAGTGGTATTAGGGCCCTCCTCCTTCTTGTCCCCAATGGGGTCCTTGTCAGAATCTAGATTATTGATCACTGTGGTCTTCTTTCTGCGGCCTTTGGAAGTAAGTTTAGAGGATCTCCTTTTAACCTCAAAATCTGGGGAAAGGTTTTCATTCTTAGCATCCTCAGAGGAAGAATTGTCATCATAGACAATGTGTTTGTGTTTAGTGGGGGTTTTGCTTTTGCCCTTGAATAGGGAGTGAGAAGCACTGGGAGAGGAAAGAAGAGTTAAACTAGGGGAGACCGCTGATAAGGAAACAATCAAGGCGTAAGTAGGCAGGGACATGATGGTCGTAGCAAAGACCTCATGGGGATATTGGAAGAATCTAAGGAAAGCCATAGACAAGGTCACGAGTTGCTAGGGAGTCGGCATGGGGGGCTGAGAGAGCGAAAGATTCCAAGGGGGATGAGAGCCTCATGGAATTTATACAACCTATAAATAAGGCCTTGGTGGAGGAGGTAGGGAGGCTTATCCCCATGCTTGGGGTCCATAGTGCCTTTAAAGAGCTCTTTATAGAGTGCAGTAAATAAAACGACAGACAAAGCAATTCATTGTTACGGAAGTGATTAAGGAAGGGCAAATGGTAGTAGTAGAATACCTTATACCTACCTTCGAGGGTGAAGTATTTCATGATCATGAGGCAGATCATGTTCCACAAGTGCTTGAGCTCCTCTTGAAAAAACCCACCTTGCAGCTTGATGGGTTCTTCGCGGTTATGGAAGAACCATTTTAAACCTTCACTATTTACAACATGACTGGTACGCTTCTAGCGACGACCAGCAAGGGTTATCTTCATGGCTTGGGCAATAGTCTCCTCAGAGACATAAAAGGAAATGCCGCCAACCGAGACCCGCCTCCCAGACTAGGAGGAGGTGAAAGCGGTTGAGAGTTGCTCATCATGGCCCTTTAGGCAATCCAAAAAATTGACAACCCCACCTTCAACACAGAAGTTCAAGACCAGGGGGTCATTTTTAAAATCATTCGAATTACTCGGTTCATATCTAACTCTTTCACCCCCCATCTGTTCTGCCAACAAAGCTTCTTTATTCATGAAATAGAGAAAGTTACAGAGACCCTTCAAGAAGAAAGCTAGGAAGAGAAAGTGGGAAATGTGTGAGCCCAATGTCAACAAATGAGAAATGAAGTTGGGTGCATGGAAAAAAGTGAAGTCACTTTTAGAAATGATTTCCTGGTTACGAGGTATTAAGTGCCAACAAAAATCGGCGGTAGCCAACATGTTTCCAATCCAATCGTACCTCATCATGGCTATGCAATCCCAAGTGAAATGCTAGCACAACAACACATGCGTCATCGCCAGTTTGGCTAAGTGAGTCACCACCACATCAGAAGGGATCGAAGGAATATTCCCATTGTTTGAATTATGAAACCATCACCTCCAGTCTACCCTGAGGGAAGAGAGGTGGGTAAGGGAAGCACTTGGCAACCGCTCAATCATTAGTGGAAATTTTGGATTTCTCTTCCTAGAGGAGGAAGTTAACATGGTCTGGGAGGGAGTTGTGACTCCTCCAACATCTCAGCCCAGAGAGGTTTAGGCTAATGGCTGCCATGGTGTCCACTGTATGGTTGCCTTCCTTGTAGATATGCATAACTTTGAACGATTCAAGCCTGGAGATGAGCCTCAAGGTGTCCCCGATGGTTCCCTCAATTTTTCAATTGGGATTATTCTGCCCTTTGACAACATCAATGATAAGCATGGAGTCCCCCTCAATGTCATTAATCTTGATTCACTTGGAGAGGAAAATGCAGATTCCCCAGGCTAAGGCCATTGCTTCACCCTGATTAGAGGAATTCCAATTCAGGTTACCTGCATAAGCAGCAACAAGGGCCCCCAGATGGGATCTGATCACCCCTCCACTAGCAGCTAGGCCCCATTGGCAGCCCCATCAAAATTGAGTTTAAAATTTGTAGTTGGGGGAAACCAGACCATGCTTTGTCTTAGAAGTCTCTTAGAGAAGTCAACAAGAGAGAACGAGGGGGAAGGTTCCAGCATCTAGCAGTTCCCAAGTCCCAAACAGAGGGGGGCTTGGATGCTATCCCGGTTTTGGACACAAAGGTATTCTCAAGAATCAAATTATGGAATTGAGCAAGCACTGTTTCTACGGAGGTCTCTTTGTCTCTGAATATCCTGTCATTTCGTTCCTTCCAGATACACCAGCTCACATGAGGGAGGATCTACTTCCACAGTTGTTGGATAAGGGGGTTGGAAGAGGGCCCCCAAAACTCCTGAGATAGATATAACAAATTATCATTCATAACCCAACATATATTAAGCTTACTGTAAACCAACCCCCATAGCTCCCGAGTGAAGGCATAGTGGAGGAAGAGATGGGTAGGACTTTCTTCATCATTTTTGTAAAGGTTGAATCTGTTAGGGAAATGGAATTTGTAGTACTCCTCCTCGATCAACCTCTATTTGTATATTTTGATTTACTTCTGTAACTGTTCAATAGAACATTTTTGTATATTAATTCGGATGTTATGCGATGTTATCTCATGCTTTATCTGGATTTATGGTGAGTGATTTTATGCATTATCTCAGTGCTTATGATCAATGTTATTTTATGGATCATTATTATGGACTGACACTTTTACCTTATATGTGTGATGTGTTATTATTTTCTTGCATGTTTGCATGTGTATGGGATGTGAGGGGATGATTTTCCTTCACTCACTCCGGTGAGACATGGAATGCCATGATTTTCCTTCATCAGTGTGGGTGTCGTGTCAATATATATATATATATATATATATATATATTTGTCTATATGCACGTGTGGTTCTTTTGGTGCTAGACATTGCAGGTACTAGTATTGGGTAGGTACAGGGTATCGACTCCACCTGGTTTTACAGGTCTGAGCATGCCTCATATCCAATGGGAGTGGAGGAGATAGTTGTTGTACCCTAGTTTGACCAGCAGTTACATTTGTGTGAGTGTTGTCAATCGGTTGTCTTTCTCGTCTAGCTGTTATGCGAGTCATGGTACCTTGGTTTGGTCATTTGAGATTCGTCATTTGATCATTCTTGATTTTGCATGTTTTTGTTTATTTAAATGGTTATTTAATTTAAATGGATGATGCTATCTTATGTTTGCGTAATTAGTTAATTATTATGCTCTGTGATTATTGATTTGTTTTAAATTAATGATTTGCTAGATTAAATGGTTAAAGGGCTTATTTATTTTGTAAGGTGTATTGATATATTTTGGAAGGAAATAAATAATTGCCTAGCCATTTCAATGTTAAATGATTATGTTGAAAGAAAGTATTTTTGGAAATAGAAATTAATAAAAGCTTTCCTTTCTACTTTTCCATTTGACCTTTTCATTTTAATTGTTGGAAAAGAATTATTTTTAAAAAGGAGTAAATTTGATTGCTTTTTAGTTTTAAAATATTTAAATCTGATTGGATGGAATAACTTTTCAACCTAGAAAGTTTAGGTTAAAAGATAATTTTCATCCTATTCTGGATATACACGGGAAGAAGAGAGGCAAAATTTTGGAGAGAAAATTGGTAAATTACTTTGGAAGGAGCTGGAATTCGAATTGGTTTACAGGGATTGGGATTCTTCCTTCATTTTGGTTGCTAATTTGCTTCAAGGTTGGATAATCTCTTCTTGTTTTCATTTTAAATTTAGAATTCTTAGTTTTCTTCCTGTGTGTGGAAATTATACAAATCTTCCTGTAGATGCTTGTGGAATGATTGGAATGGAAGAAAGAGTGTTTATTATTGTTGGGTTTGTGAATTTATATCATATGGTTGCATTTAGGAAATAAATGGTTCATTTCTCTATCTACTATGTGTTTGTTCTTGAAAATCAATTTCTGGTTATACCTCTTCTATTTGGAAAGAATGAACTAGATTTAGCTTGCTGTGTCCTTTCTAGTATCTGGTTGCCCAAGATTTGGGGTTCTTGTGGGGTTTTATTTCACCATTTGCCTTATTGGTAAATTTCCATTTGAAAATTGGATTTGGCATTGTGTATGTGTGTGCCTGTGAAATGTTCCAAAAATGAATCATTTTCATGTTTAAATGATTGGGTGGAGTGTTGATTTTAATGCCTTGGAGGCATGTATTTTATTTGTTTTGTTAACCTTACCTCACCTCGAGGCGGGCTAGTCCCACCACGTGGGTCGGTACTCTCTGTTGCCCAGCAGGTAGCAGTACTACCGGTCGAAAGTACTGCTATGCGGTAGCAATACTACCGATCGTTAGCTACTGCTACTGACAGTGGCAACACTAACGATCGGTAGTCACTGCTACCGGTTGGTAGCAGTGATACCGGATGGTAGTGCCCGCTACTGGTCACCAGTAGCGCTACCGATCGGTAGTGCTTGCTACCGGTTGGCAGCAGTACTATCGATAGGTAGTGCCTATGGCCTCGACAGCGGCACTACTGCGGGTTGGTTTTGACCCCCGTGTAACCATGTACCCTCACCGGTACAAACCAATTAGTGCAATGAAGTTAAATTTTTATAAATGAAATTTATTTTTTTTTAAACAAATTTTGTGTTGAATGAAAATAGTGATTTTCATGTGATCTTTATTATGTGGTTAATAAATTTCTCTATGGAAATCAAGGCATGAATTAGGAATTCAAATTGGTTAATTTGGATATATTCTAGAAATAAATTAAATGCTTGTGAGGATTCATGTTTTTATTCGGTTGAATGTTTATTGTGGAATTTCATTCCTGATGGAATATTGATTTGGAAATTGATTGGATGTGATAGCTAGAAAAGAGTGTTTTGTTTAATTTCCAATCAATGATGTTGCAAGTGCATATGATTCTATTTTTCCTCAAAGATTGTCTGAGTGCAGACTTAGTGAATTAGTTGTCCTTGCAAGTGTATATTGTGTTTTTTTTGGTCCGTGGTTCAGTCATCCTATGGTGGCATATTTGGTACCTTTGACCAAGTGATATATGTTGGCTTTGTTGTCTTAACCATGTAGTGTCTTTGCCTTATGGTTAACCAATAGTCAGTATGTCCTTGTTTGACCACTTGTTTTTGATAGTGGTGGTTATGGCTTTCTGCTTCGCCATAGGGTCCTCGGGGAGTGACCTTGTCTATTTAAGTGTCCTTTGAGAGAGTGGCTTTCAAGCAGGTTACCCTTGCGAAAGTCAGATAATAAGTGATAATCTAATTAATTGATTAGGTGGGTAGTTCAAACATTAATAAAGATATTGTACCTCGCACATAGGTGAGTGCTTGTATTGAGGCTCATAATGTAGTGAGAAGGCCTGGAATGGAAAACTGACCACCTTGTCTTCACGACAGCTTGGAAGGGTCCGCATGAGACTTAGTTGGAGTCAGAGGTTCGGGAGAGGTTACTAGGACAGAGAGTCGGGACCTATGAGGGCCTACCAAGGTAACCATCAAGCTATGTGATGACACTCTCTCTCTTTAGGTTCACTTGTGTGTGTGATGTCAGTTCACTTGTGTTTGTGTTATCGAGTCACTTATGTAATTGTGATGTTGAGTCACCTGGATTTTGTGGAGTCATATTGTGCTGTCATGGAGTCGTATTGTTTTTTCAACCATGTCATGCTTATTCTTGTTTGAGGGTCCTCAGCTCTCTCCTAGCACGGTGGGGTGATTCCATTTTGGGAATTACATGGTCGGGTGGTAGTGCCACTTCCCATCGGATGTTCGGGTTTATAACTTCATGCAAGGATCGGCTTCACAGGTGTTCTTGTGGTTCGTGGCTCATGCTTCATTTCATGTTTGGAGATTATTGTTATTTGGAGACCTATGTGGTCATTGTAATTTTTATCTTATGTAACCTAGTATTTGGTTGAGATGTAAATTTATATTATATTAAGAAGCTATGTATTGGAAGAGCAATGTAATCCTATGTTGGGATGTTTTTATCAGTTTCCTTTATGATATGTGTTCATGCTTATTGAAGTGGAATTGTATTGTATCCCTTCAATCTTTCAATGATGTATCTGTATTTTCTTATGGCTTATTGTGATCATTGAGTTAATGATGGATTAATTGTATTCGGGGAATTTTTCTTGTGGAGTTAATTCTTTGTTGGTAACCCTTAAGGAATTCTGGTGTAAGTCTTTCACTTGTGTTATCGTGCATGTTGTGTAAATGCACTTATAATGTTTATACTTAAAAAAAAAAAACTGTTTCACCCTTGTTTGTGGGTTTTCCTTCGAGGTTCCTAGTGGGGCATTACATTTGGTATTAGAGCTCATGTTTCAACACTGGGTACTCTGGGTTTGTAGTGAGCCCATTCTCCTTGACCTTTTGTGTAGGTCTTGTGGTGTGACTTTCTTGTGTCTTTCTTTGGCTTTGATCCAAACCTTTTTCCTCTTGTGCAATGTAAGGTCATGGCTAGGAAAGCCAAGGGAGGTGGCCATGTTGGTGGCTGCACTAGAGGCAGAGGAGGAGGAAGGGGTCGAGGTTTCGACCGCTATAGTCCTTCCCCACCAGTCACTCATGCGAGTGTGGATAGAGATTAGTCAGTTCACTAGGATGAACCACATTCAATAGAGCATGTTCCCAAAAGGAAAGAGTTGCGTCAAATGTTTCAGGAGGTGCTAGCTAGACTAGGCCCCAGACCCAAGGTGGATCAGCCCATCCATGGCCAGGTAGAGGAATCACTTTAGTAGATTCCAGAGAGTGAGAGAGAGATCTCCTAGAAGGAGAGAGGTCCCTGTGGACCAGGATCCAACTATCATAGGGCACATGAGGTACTCGATGAGGTCCAATCCTCCCTTCTTTGATGGAAAAGGTACCGGTCTCAAGGCAGAGACCTAGCTTATCAATTTGGATCAATATTTTTCTGTGTATCCTTACAGTAGCAACACCAAGGTGAGATGCATGATCATGCGTCTCGAGAGCTTCGCATCTATCTAGTAGAGATTAGAGGAGAAGAGGATTGATGTGAGCATTAACATTGCATCTTGGGAGATCTTTTTGGAGAGATTCAGTGCATGATTTCTCTCACCTCAGTGGAGGTCGTCGCGAGCAGATGAGTTCTTTACTCTGTGCCAGTTTGGGTTGTCAGTGGACTAGTTTGAGCACAGGTTCTATGAGCTCAAATAGTATGTCGGGATCGACAATGATGAGGCTATTCTTGTTCAATACTTCTTGAGGGGTCTTAATGAGCGCATTAGTGGAGGAGTGAGAGTTTTTTTAGCCTGCTTTAGTAGAGGTAGTCGTGATGAAAGCTAGGTTGGTAGAGCAAAACCTTAGCTGTGCTCATGGTGGCCAATCTAGAGTTCAGATTGGGAGTGATTCTTTTAGTGGGTCTAGAGGGAGAGGAAATCAATCCTAGACTGTTGCACCTTCTAGGGGTCCTCAGAAACCAAGGGTGGTCAGCAATAGCTGCTGAGACCGAAGCAGTCTCAGGGCCAGCAGGGTGGCAACTCTCAATTTCGAAAGGTAGGTTCTAGAAGAAGGGTAGGAAGGCCTTTCCAAGGCAGTCTTCTCAGGGAGTATCTCAGGCCCCTAGTGGGGAGAGCTTTCAGCAATCCAGTGGGCCATTTAGAAGTAGAGGACCTGGTAGTGGAGCTTGCTTCACCTGTGGTCAGTTTGGCCATAAAGCCGCTCAGTGCCCTCAATGTCCTCACCAGACAAGTAGGCAGAGGCCAACCGCATTAGAGCCGATAATAGGGGATGCAGGTAGATCCCATAGAGTATTTGCAACAGTGGATGACCACCAGGCTGAGCATCAGAGTACCATGATTGAGACCACAAGTGTGTTGTGTGGTATTCCTATCTCTATACTTTTTGATTCTGGTGCTTCAAATTCTTTTATTTCTTCATCCATTGTGGAGCGGTGTGGGCTCGTGTCTACTAAGCAGGCAGATAGGTGGCTAGTAGAGTTGGCTACCGATGTGCGAGTGTTTGTAGATGCCTTCGTTTCCAGTTGTGAGTTGGACCTAGGACCTTTTGTCACTTCAGTTGACCTTCGAGTCATTCCTTTGGGGTCCTATGGAGTTGTGTTGGGGATGGATTGGTTATCATCTCACAACACTCATGTAGACTATCGTCTGAAGATAGTAGAGTATTTATATGACCATGGAAGGAGAGTGGGGATCGTTGGAGTTCAGCGATCGATATCCTTACGTATGATTTCCGCTATGCAACTTAGGCAGTGCATGCATAAAGGGTATCATCTTTTTTGAGCTTCTCTTGAGGATGTGGATGAGGAAGAGAGTCGATAAATTTCTCTTGATGGTCACCCTATTCTTTGAGAGTATGCTGATGTGTTTCCTTTGGATATTCTCGGTATGCCTCTGAAGCGAGACATAGATTTTTGCATTGACTTGGTTCCTAGTGAGGAACCTATTTTGAGAGCACCATATTGGATGACTACTCAGAAGTTAAGTGATTTGAAGTTGCAGGTAGAGGAATTGTTGGCCAAAGGATTCATTCATCCTAGTGTTTCTCCTTGGGGTACACCAATTATCTTCATTATGAAGAAGGATGGTTCTCTTCGATTATGCATTGATTATCGACAGTTGAATAAGGTAACCATCTAGAATTGATATCCATTGCCTCGGATAGATGATGTTTTTGATCAGGTTAAGGGAGCAAAGGTGTTCTCTAAGATAGACCTAAAATTTGGGTATCATCAGTTGTGCATTCATGATGCAGACATTCATAAGATGGTGTTTTGTACTTGTTATGGTCACTACAGTGGTGCCATTTGGGTTGACAAACGTGCCTTCAGTGTTCATGAGTCTTATGAATGGGGTTTTTCACACCTACCTTGACCACTTTGTCCTTGTGTTATTGGATGACATATTGATTTATTCTAGATCTATGGAAGAGCATGAGGGTCACTTGCGTCAGGTATTACAGTGCTTGAGGGAGAATCAACTTTTTGCAAACTTGGCGAAGTGTGATTTCTTTCAGTCAGAGGTGAGCTATCTTGGTCATATAGTTTCGGGAGAAGGTGTATACATGGATCCTTCTAAGATCCAAGCCATTGTTGATTGGCCAGTGCCAACCAATGTTTCTGAGGCTTGAAATTTCATGGGTTTGGCTGGATATTACTTTCTCTTTGTGCAGAGCTTTTCTTGGATAGGCCACCCAATTAATTCTCTTCAAAGGAAAGGGAAGAAGTTCATTTGGTTAGAGCAGTGTGAATTGGATTTTCATACCTTGAAGGAACTCCTTATTAGTGCTTCGATTTTGGCAGTTTCTGACCCATCCAGAGATTTCATGGTATGCACAGATGCCTCTTTAAAAGGTATAGGTGCGGTGCTTATGCAGGATGGACGTGTGGTTGTATATGAGTCTCACAAACTCAAGGATCACGAGTTGAACTATCCAGTTCATGACTTGGAGTTGGTAGTTGTAGTGTATGCATTGGTTCGTTGGAGACATTTCCTATTGGGGCGTCAATTTCAGCTACACAGTGATCACCGCAGTTTGCAGTATATTTTCACACAGCCGAACTTGAATGCTCAACAACTAAGATGGATGGAATTCCTCTACGAGTATGATTTTGAGGTTTTTTATATTCAAGGGAAAGAGAATGTAGTGGCAGATGCTTTGAGCCATAGGTGGCATGAGGTTGCAGCATTGTCCCTTAGTGTGGACTTGAGTGAGAGAATTCTTGGATTTCTTCCTCAGGACACCTGGTATCAGGATGTTAGAGCCGTGGTAGAGTCTGGAAGACCATTGGAGGGTAGATACTCTGGTTATACTCTTGAGTCAGATGGTCTTCTTCGACATCTTGGATGGATCTATGTACCTCCTTTGGAGGGTCTTCACATTTTGATCATGACTGAGGCCCATCGTGCACCTTATTTGGCACACCCTGGTGTCAAGAAGATGCATGCTGATCTTAGATAGTAATATCATTGGGCTGGTATGAAATGTGACATTGCTGATTTTGTGTCTAAGTGCTTGGAATGTCAGTGATTGAAGGCAGAGCATCAGCACCTTGCAAGGCTTTTATAGCCTAATTTGATACCAGATTGGAAATGGGATATCATTTCCATGGATTTCATAGTAGGGTTGCGTGTTTCTTCGCATCACCATGATGCCATCATGGTCATTGTTGATAGATTGACCAAATTTGCTCATTTTGTTCCTATTCGATTGTCTTATACAATAGCAGTGGTGGCACGAGTCTTCTCAGAAGATGTGGTGAGGTTGCATGGGATCCCAAGACGAATCATTTCTGGTAGAGACCCGATCTTTACTTCAGCCTTGTGGACCTCACTTTAGCATGTTTTGGGGACCTAGTTGAACTTTAGTTCAGCCTATCACCCAGAGACCAATGGTCAGACTAAGCATGTGAATCAAGTTTTGGAGGACATGCTTCACATGTATTTTATGGATTAGCAGCCACACTGGGAGGAATATATTTTCCTTGTGGATTTTTCTTATAACAACATATATCACAGTTCTATAGGCATGTCTCCCTTCCAGGCTTTGTATGGTCATCCTTTCCATACTCCTTTGAGTTGGGATCGATTGGAGGATAGGGTGTGCTTAGGTCCAGATTTGCTTCGTGAGATGGAGTAGCAGGTTGAGAAAATTCATGGGCATTTGGTTGCTGCTCAAGATAGGCAGAAGAAGTATGTCAATGCCCAAAGAGTCGATTGTCAGTTTTATGTTAGCGACCGTGTGTTCTTGAGAGTGCGTCTGCGGAAGAGTATGATCCATTATGGAAAGGGTTCTAAGTTGGCGCCTCCTTTTGTAGGCCCTTTTGAGATCCTTGAGAGGATAGGACCTATTGCCTACCATCTTTCCTTGCCACCAAGTCTATCCTGCATCCACGATGTCTTTCATGTTTCTATTCTTCATCCTTATCATCCTGATGTGACCCATGTTCTTGATTGGAACGCTTTGCAGGTCAAGGATGGGCAAATTTCCATGGAGCCCGTGTGCATACTTCAGTATCGGGGTTTGACCCTCAGGGGTCATACCATTGAGCAGGTAGGGTCCTATGGGATCCCAGTGACAAGACCTCAGCGACTTGGGAAGATGTAGTGAAGATGAGAGAGCTTTATTCTTATTTGTTTTAGGCTTCTAGGAGTAAGCCTAGGCTTCGGGGGGAGTATGTAATACCCCTCCTCGATCAACCTCTTTTTGTATATTTTGATTTACTTTTGTGATTGTTCAGTGGAACATTTTTGTATATTGATTCGGATGTTATGTGATGTTATTTCATACTTTATCTGTATTTATGGTGAGTGTTTTTATGCATTATCTCAGTGCTTATGATCAATGTTATTTACGGATCATTATCATGGACTGACACTTTTACCTTATATGTGTGATTCGTTATTATTTGCTTGCATGTTTGCATGTGTATGGGATGCGAGGGGATGATTTTCCTTCACTCACTCCGGTGAGACAGGGAACATCACAATTCTTCTTCATCGGTGTGCGTGTTGTGTCTGTATATATATATATATATATATATATATATATATATATATATATATATATATATATATATATATATATATATATATATATATATATATATATATTTGTCTATATGCACGTGTGGTTCTTTTGGTGTAGGACATTGCAGGTACTAGTACTGGGTAGGTACGAGGTATTGACTCCACCTAGTTTTATAGGTCTAAGCATGCCTTATATATCCAATGGGAGTGGAGGAGATAGTTGTTGTACCCTAGTTTGACCAGTGGTTACACTCGTGTGAGTGTTATCTGTCGATTGTCTTTCCCATTTGGCTGTTATGCGAGTCATGGTGCCTTGGTTTGGTCATTTGAGAGTCGACATTTGATCATTCTTGGTTTTGCATGTTTCCATTTATTTAAATAGTTATTTAATTTAAATGGATGATGCTATCTTATGTTGGCGTAATTAGTTAATTATTATGCTCTGTGATTATTGATTTAATTAAATTAATGATTTGCTAGATTAAATAGTTAAAGGGCTTATTTATTTTGTAAGGTGCATTGATATATTTTGGAAGGAAATAAATAATTGCCTAGCCAATTAAATGTTAAATGATTATGTTGAGAAAAAGTATTTTTGGAAATAGAAATTAATAAAAGCTTTCCTTATTACTTTTCCATTTGACCTTTTCATTTTAATTGTTGGAAAAGAACTATTTTTAAAAGGGAGTAAATCTGATTGCTTTTTAGTTTTAAAATATTTAAATCTGATTGGATGGAATAACTTTTTAACCTAGAAAGTTTAGGTTATAAGATAATTTTCATCCTATTCTGGATATACATGAGAAGAAGAGAGGTAGAATTTTGGAGAGAAAATTGGTAAATCACTTTGGAAGGAGGAGTTGGAATTCGAATTGGTTTGCAGGGATTGGGATTCTTCCTTCATTTTGGTTGCTAGTTTGCTTCAAGGTTGGATAATCTCTTCTTGTTTTCATTTTAAATTTGGAATTTTCAGTTTGCTTCCTGTGTATGGAAATGATGCAAATCTTCCTATAGATGCTTGTGGAATGATTGGAATGGAAGAAAGAGTGTTTAATATTGTTGGGTTTGTAAATTTATATCATATGGTTGCATTTAGGAAAGAAATGGTTCATTTCTCTATCTGTTGTGTGTTTGTTCTTGAAAATCAATTTCTCGTTATACCTCTTCTATTTGGAAAGAATGAACTAGATTTAGCTTGTTGTGTGCTTTCTAGTATCTATTTGCCCAAGATTTGGGGTTCTTGTGGGGTTTTATTTCACCATTTGCCTTATTGGTAAATTTCTATTTTGAAAATTGGATTTGGCATTGTGTATGTGTGTGCCCGTGAAATGTTCTGGAAATGAATCATTTTCATGTTTAAACGATTGGGTGGAGTGTTGATTTTAATGCCTTGGAGGCATGTATTTTATTTGTTTTGTTGACCTTACCTCACCCCGTGTTGGCCTAGTCCCACCACACGGGTCAGTAGTCTCTACTATCCACAAGTAGCAGTACTACTGGTCGGCAGTACTGCTATGTGATAGCAGTACTACCGGTCGGTAGTCATTGCTACCGGTTGGTAGCAGTGCTACTGGTCGGCAACATCGCTACCGATCGGCAACAGTACTACCGGTAGGTAGTGCCTATAGCCTTGACAATGACATTGCTGCGGGTTGGTTTTGACCCCCGCGTAACCATGTACCCTCACTGGTACAAACCGGTTAGTGCAATGAAGTTAATTTTTTATAAATGAAATGTATTTTTTTTTAAACGAATTTTGTGTTGAATGAAAATAGTGATTTTCTTGTGCTTTATCATGTGGTTAATAAATTTATCTATGGAAATCAAGGCATGAATTAGGAATTCAAATTGGTTAATATGGATATATTTTGGAAATAAATTAAATGCCTGTGAGAATTAATGTTTTTATTCGGTTGAATGTTTAATGTGGAACTTCATTCCTGATGGAATAATGATTTGGAAATTGATTGGATGTGATTGTAGGAAAAGAGTGTTTTATTTAATTTCCAATTAATGATGTTGCAAGTGCGTATGATGCTATTTTTCCTCAAAGATTGTCTGAGTGTGGACTTAGTGAATTAGCTGTCCTTGCAAGTGTATATTAAGTTTTTTCTAGTCTATGGTTCAGTTGTCCTGTGGTGGTGTATTTGGTACCTTTGACCAAGTGATATATGTTGGCTTTGTTGTCTTAGCCATGTAGTGTCTTTGCCTTATGGTTAACCAAGAGTCAGTATGTCCTTGTTTGACCACTTGTTTCAGATAGTGGTGGTTATTGCTGTCTACTTCGCCATAGGGTCCTCAGGGGGTGACCTTGTCTATTTAAGTGTCCCTTGAGAGAGTGAATTTTGAGCAGGTTACCCCTACGTGTTGGTAAGCAGATTGGTCTTTCTTTATTTATTTAATCTTGGTACATTATGGCTCACAAAAAGAAAGACAAATTTCCTACCAATTAGTTGGAAAATCATTATATTGATTAACCTCTGAATTAAGGTACAACTCCCTTTAATAAATATTCAATCAGCTCCAAATTATGCACAATCAATAGAATGATTTTCACAAGAAAGCACTAAAAGGTAATTGCATTCACCAGTCAATACAAAATGAACGCAAGCACTGATTCATATATAACTCTTTATATAAAGCCGTCAGACTTCACACGTACACTAAAACAAAATGAAAATCCTTTAAAGATGAATTTCGCTAATAATTTTCGGCACACATAGAAAGTATAACGGCTCCTTCCTTGAAACAAATTTTCACAGAAATCAAATTCCAAAATATCAAACACACAGATTTGAAATCAAAGAGAACTGTTAATGAGATTTTCATTCATTGATGATCATCCACCTTCTACATACACAAAGTCTTTAGCTAATTTAAAAGATAGTCTTTTCAAAAACTTAGTGAACCATTACAAAGTCATTACAAAACATATATATAGGTCACCAGACCAATAGCTTTTAACTGAAGTAAAATTAACTCGTAAGAGTTAATAGAAAACTGCCCTAACTGCATAACCAAAATAAAGAAATGACTAAACTCGTTGGCAAACAACTGCCAGTAGTGCTAGTCATGTCGACTGCTCGGTTTGGGTATGATCACTCAGGTTGGCATTTTGGACAAACACCATCACCACCTTTGCCACACTCCACTCTCGATGCACCTTCAAAAATTCTTGAATTACAGTTACGTGTGGCAAACTGATGTGAATTACTCTCTACTTCCAGAGCTCCTTCTTCCTCTTCAACATCTGCACTTTGTCCCCGTGTGAGTCCAGGTGATTGAGACAAACTATGAGCATCGATTCTACTTTGGAAATCCTCGTGAAATCTCCCACAGCCAAGGATTTCTCCACTTTGAGTTGTTTAATGTGGCTGCTAAACTGGTTAATCATCTCTATGGTATCTTCTAGGGTTTCACTATCTTCTTTAAGCAATTGGACATCCACGCAGTGCAGATCCTTCTGGATGGTCGCCCTTAAGGTCGTTAATTTGCCATGCAAACTGGCTGATTCACTATGACCCTGTTCAATAATTTGGTTGTGCCACTCAATAATCTCTTTGCAAATAGACAATACATCCTCATTTAAACCTGGCACTTGATTTTCAGCAAGAAAATTCATCAAACCATAACGCTGAATATCACGCATCTGTTTTGAAATCACTGCCCATTTTGTTTTCTCTTTCTTCCACGAGATTAAGTCAGAATCCAATGCTTTGGTGACTTCATTAGCATCTTTGAAAATCTGGACTAAATCCGTTATGTAATTGGTCGCTTGATGCATGATCGAGGTGAGCCATTCTGAGAAAACCTTGGCAATTATCCTGTTTCGTTGAACCTCATCAAAGAATTTCTGATTACCAAGTGATTTTGGGCTAAATGGTCCCGAAATTTGAGACAACAATAATGGGCTGTTCTACTGAGCATGAATATACTTAGCCATTTGCATTAAATTTTGCTTTAACTCAGCCTTGTCTCTTTCGTCTTTCCAAGTACAAGAGATAATTCATTTATTCGAAGTCTCTACATGTTTCACATCTACGGCTCTGGTTCCGACCCCCAAATCAACTCATTCAATAGCATAGTCTGCTTCTGAAGCAATAACAACATCTTTGTCAGGCGTGGGTTTGGCAATGTCTGCAGTCCAATCCTTTGTGCTTTCATCAAAATCAATCATAGCCTCCATTTTTAACTTTTTGGGCTTTGTAGACTTTCCCAGACATTTACTCACAGCATCCTCCATTGATACCGAAATAGGAACCACATTCCTTTTCATGGTGATTGAATCACTTAACTACTTGGGTGCCAGAGTCAGTTCCTTAGATGGCATGGGTGGAAATCCTGTTGAGGGTGGCAGTGTGGCACTGTCTGCATGAGACTGGATATCAAGCATCCCTGGATCCTGGAAAGTAGTGTCTACACCGGTTGAAACCTTGTTTGCATCAGAAACAGGGGATGCCATATCGCACAGTGCTTCCTCTGCATCCAAATCAAGAATGAGATGGGGAGCCGACAGCTGAAAACTCTTCTTGGACCTTGACCTGGTAATTCGACCACAAATAGAAAGCTCAACCTCAGTGTCAAGTTTCTCTTCTTTAATTGTTGTCTACCTTTTTCTTGCAACAAAAATAGGAATGTTACTTAAAATAGAAGTTTTGCTTGCGATATTCCTCTTCCCACTTTTTCTTCTTGAACTGGTTGTTCTTGTCAGATGAAATCGGCAACTCCTAAGCCAGTTTTCTGTGTTGCAAATTACGTTGAAGGTGCATGTCTGAATACTATTCTCCATCTTTTTACTCCAATCCACCTCTGGAAGAGGTTCATTATGTACCCAATTCAGAAACTCAAAATCAACTATATCTTCATCATCAGTGGTGACACCTGAAGTGTCCATTGGCAATTTCATGTCATGGATTTGTTTCAGGGTTAACTTGGACCAACTCATTTTCCTTACTTCAAATTCATCTAGCAACCCTCCCAATAATCTTCCAACTGAGACACATGCTAATCAAGCACCATATTCTTCACATATTGAGTGATGAAACCTTTACTATCAAAATTATCCCTTTTCACAAAGGTCTTCAAATGAAATCCCTTAAATTCTAGCTCAAGGTTTAGTGCATCAGAGATAGACCTATAGCTGTAATGCCCTAAGTCAATGGGGAAAATCCCACTTGTGTCGGAGTCCTCACCATAATCCTTTGCAACATAGGCAAGCTACCTGGAAACTTCGATTAAAATACAGGACTCTGAAACATACCTGGGTAGCCTAAAGGGTTCACCTTTAAATCCTCCAACCCTTAGGTAAGTGAAGTGACTAAACTGTGTAAAGAAACTACCATAGATATTAACAAGTTCAATGGCTTCTGCAGACATCCTCCTATGCAAGTTATCTTGTAATTCAAAGGTCAACCTCCCACCAAAAATATCATTCCAACAGAGATAATTATTAACATGCCCTTTTCAAGTCAAATTAGGATGATACTCATAAATCTTTATGCCTTGAACCCATTTTGTATGGGATAATCCAGACCATTCTCTCACACAAGAAAACATATATAACAGGTACAAATACATATGAAAATTTGACATCCCAGGGTAATTACTCAAACCTTCGTGCAACCTTTCTGCGATAACAGTTCCCCAGTCAAGGAACTGATTTTTATCTAGAGTGACCTGGATGAAGAAATACATCCAGTCCTCCCAATAGGAGTGGGAACTACCCTTTACTCTGCTCAACAATATTACCAAGTCTCGGATTGTGGGAATTAAATGTTCACGGGTTAGAGGTCTCGGCAGCCTTGAGCCTCCTTTATGGAATTTTTGAAGCCAATTCTGTGCAATAACAGTTCTGTAATACCACTTTTTCTTAGAGAAAATTCCATAGGATTTTCCAATCGTCCAATCTTCATAGGGTTCTCGGTGTGGGATGCCCATGGCTACCATTACTGTCTGTCTATCGATGGATAACAAAACCTCACCATTGTTTTTCCTTATGCATCTATTACCCTTGTCATAGTGATTCATACATTCTAGAACTAATTCAGGGCAAGAAGCAGCTAGAGGAAATGCAGCCGCTTCTAATAACCCGCTCTGTGCAACATCTCTCATCATAGGATTTGTGGTTGGGTTCTGGGCTCTTTCTAGAAAGTCATCTAAATCCAGTTGGACTAATGTTGTATCACCTAATTCCGGTAAAGAGCTTACAAGGGTAGACAAGCTCATTAATTTGGGCAAAGTAGGCCTCATGTTTAGCTCTTTATTTTCTCCAATTAACCCAAGCAAAGAAGGAAAGTGGAAATGGAAACAAACAACTAACAAAATACCCAGATCTTTAAAAAAAACTGCAACAATTTAGAAAGTTGTTGGACATACCTTCCTTTATCCTCTGCAAACCCCTATCGTAGTCTATTTCTCCCACTCCAGAAACTCCTTCTCAAAACCTTCCCAAGAAAATAATAATCTCGATGTGACATCTACTCAATTTTAAAGCCGAGAAAATCTTACCCATTATTACCCTAAACTGTCTCCCTTACTCTTCGTTCGTGTGACCTTACTTTGAAATGATTGTATCGAAGCATGCCTTAAATGCTATATCACTTCACTTATGACACTATGGATCCTCACACATACTTGCTATAAATGACAGATTTCAAATCATTAGAGAGAATATTCCTCTCCTCTACGGCTGTTAATCATATCTTAAAATCCGCGTTGTCACCTCGCGCCAAGTCACATTTCTTCCAAGAAACCTAAACATGGACTTTGAATATTGTGAAACAACCACGACACAAAATTAACATGAAAAATCTTGAACTTTTAACCAAAAAGGTTCAAGTTCAAGGTTCAAAGAATGTAAAATGCGGATAAGGACTATCGAAGACTTAAAACCGTGCGGAAGGAAAAAACATTCAAAACAACGCCCATTGAACTTTGAACCTTGAACCAAAAAGGTTCAAGTTCAAGGTTCAAGTTCAACATAGTGAAACTTAACAATGGCCAAGTTACATGAGGAAAATTAAGCAAATGACTTGACCAATAGATTAGACGGGTATTACTTCAAAGAAGGACACATATGGAATGGAAATTTTATATGGGCCCAACAGTGGCTCTACATGGTGATTGGGACTTTAAAGTACTAAGCAATGAACCTCAAAATATCTAGTTTCGCAAAATCACTAACCAAGGTTCGACTAACAACAAGAACTGACACACCTAAACTAACACAACACAAAAAAAAAGAGTATGAACAAACCGACAGGGGATGCCTGTTTACAATTGATACAGTTTTAAGTCCTGCCCATTATAGGACAGGGGTAGTTCAAAGCCATCCTGGTATGCAAGTTTAAAATAATTGGGGCCCTTTACCTCATGAATCACATAAGGTCCCTTCCATATCGACTCAAATTTTCCATGAGCACCTTTTGGCTCTCTCCTTTTATCCTATAATATCACTAGATCACCTTTCATGAATTTTCTGGGCCTTGCTTTCTGATCAAAAATCTTTTTAACCCTCATCTGATGTTCTATAATCCTGTCAACCAGCTTTTCCCTTTCTTCTTCAGTCTTGGTTAGGTACATAATTCTTTTTTCAAGAGAGCTCTGAAAAAACGCATCTTCTATCACTGTCTACAACCTAGAAGCTATTAACTCTAAAGAAAGAGAGAGTTGTGTGTCAATGCCATATACCAACTCAAATGGTTACATCCCTATGGCCCGTTTTGGTGAGGTTTGATCTACCCATAGTGCTTCATGTAACTTCTTATGCCAATCCCTGTAATTCTCATTAACCAACTTTGTCATGATGTTGATCAAATTCTTGTTACTTGATTCTTCTTGACCGTTACCCTGCAGATAATAATCAAAAGTGTGTGCCAAGGAAATTCCATGGTCATAGAAAAATAAAATTAACTCAGATGAAGAGAAATTTGATGCATTATTTGTGACTATCTTCTGAAGGACTCCAAACCTGACAAGAATATTATCCTTAAGGAACATACACACAATCTCTGAAGTGGTTTTTTTTATAGGAATAGCTTCCACCCACTTAGTGAAATAATCTGTTGATGTTAATATGTGAGTATGCCCCGCACTAGAAACGGGGTTCAAAGGACCAATGAAATCTAATACCCACTGTTTAAAAGGTTCTTCAATTACCATAGGTCTCAAAGGCAAGGCGGCCAACTGGGGTTTACCTATAAACAACTTGCACTTCTCACACCTCGCCACCTAGGCGTATGCATCCTTGAACATCCCTGACCAATAGTAATAGTTCCTTGGGATTTTGTATGCAGTAACCATAGAGGAGAAATGACCCTCGCATGCTTCATTATGAAAAGTTTTCAATAGACCTTCTTGGTGCGGTTTATCCACACATCGGAGGAAAGTGCCATCTAAGCCTTTCTTGTACAATATGTTATTCAAGATGACGTACTTTGTAGCTTTCAACCTCAGATTTCTTTTTTCCCTAGGAGAAAGATGATCTGGACAGTCTCCATACGTAAGATAATATGCAACATTGGTGAACCAAGAATCTTGATGGCTGACAAATAAGGTTAAAGGTAGACTGTCCTCCTCTTTAAACTCATTCTCTGCTATCAATTTACAAAGGCCTTGTCCTCTAACCAGTTTAGTGGGCTTGATGTCCAAATTGAATTCTTGAATCTTGGAGACCCAAGATGCTCTATTGTTGATGCCAACATCCTATTGAGTTAAAACAACTTTTACTGTAGAATTGAGAACAAAAACAGTTGCGTGTGAATGAAGTATGTAATACCTGAATTGCTTCATAGATTTTACCACCACATAGGCCTGATTCTCTATCTATGAGTATTTTAACTCATGCTTCTTTAGGGGAATACTCGTGAAAGAAATTGGCACCTCTTCATTATCCTCACCCTTTTGTACCAAAATCCTAGACATGGTATGCTCAGATGTGTAACAATAAATAATAAAGTCTTTATTAAAGTCTGGATTAACTAGGGTAGGTACATGCGTGATGGCCCTTTTAATCTCTTCAAAATATTTTCTACCTACTTCATTCCATCTAAAAGCTACTTTTTCACTCATCATATTTACAATGTATTTAGTAGTTTCAGCAAAATCAGGAATAAAATGTCAGAGGAATTTAACCTGTCCAAAGAAGGACCTTACTCCATTTCTATTTGAGGGGAGACTGGGCTGTTGTATCACCTTTACCCTCTATGGATCAACCTTTACCCCCTCCTGTGAAATGATATGTCCCAGAAGTTTTCCTTCTGTGACACCAAAAACAAACATTTTAGGATTTAAAGATACCCCATGCTCCCTACATCTCACTAGAACTTTTCTCAAATCCCGCACATGATGCTTCCTTTTCCTGGAGAAAACAGTCAAATCATCTAAATACACCACAATAATCTTATCCCTCAAATGCCTGAAAGAAAGATCCATCGGCCTTCGAAACGTTGCCTCTGCATTAATCAACCCAAAAGGCATTATGTTATATGCAAAGGTACCCCAAGGGGTTATAAAGGTTGTCTTGTGTTAATCCTACTCCACAACACTAATTTGATTATACCCAGAGAAGCCATCCAACATGGACATCATCTCGGACCCTGAAACAGTTTGTAAAATATGATCCATTGCAGGCAGGGGGTAGTTGTCTTTCAAACTTGCTTGGTTTAAGTTTCTAAAATCAACATAGATTCGTATCTCACCATTTTTCTTCCGAACAGGAACTATGTTTGTAATCTAGGTAGAGTGATGCAGAGGATAAATAATTCGATCCTTCAACATCTTGTTAACCTCATCAAAAAATTGCTTCTACTACCTTTGGATTAAAATTCCTTAACTTCTGCCGAAAAGGATTGACACCTCATTTCAAAGGAATTTGGTGTTGGAACTTACCATCCTTGAAATTATTCAAATCATCATAACTCCATGCAAAAACATCTTTAAACTCAACTAGCAAATCGACGAACTTCCTTTTCTCCACTTCAAAACAAAATTTTCCCAAATTAACAAATTTAGGATCCTCATTGGTACCAATGTTAATTTTCTCATACTCATCAGAGCTTTGAATTACCGAGGGTTCTTTATCCTTTTGCTTAACATATCCATCTTTCCTGTCGAAAAGGCATTCAAGATAAACTAAACCCTTTGGGATTTTATTTTGTTTTAACTGCAACATTCCATCATGTAGTTCTTCAAGTGTATTGGGAGAAAACTCTTTACAACTCACCTCTGATCCCTTATAAAACAAGGATGTAAAAATGTCAGTACATTGTAGAAAGTTCTGAATTTGTTTATCATTTTCAAACACCTGCTAGGATTCAGAATTATCAGGCACACTGGGTCTATAAACTAGTTCAACCATGTAAGTGTCAGTTGTGAAATCTGGGTGTGATACTAGTAAGGCTGCAGATACCGCCAAATAATCAGCCTTTGAGTTAAACTCCCTAGGAATGGATTCAATTGAAAAAGCATCGAAGGCTTCAATCTCATCCCAAACATGATTCCTATAATGTCTCAGCCTCTCATTTTTTACCACAAATAAGCCCCTCACTTGTTTAACAATAAGTTCAACATCACCTCTTACCCTCAACATTTTGATTTGCAATCGCCTCGCTTCAGCCAAACCTAATAACAAAGCCTCATATTCAGTTGTATTATTCATGTTTTGGAACTCCAATTTAAAAGAATATGGAATGACCTTGCCCTGAGGAGGTATCAGTACAACCTCGACCCTCGATCCAGAAGATGAACAACTCCCATCAAATTCCATAAACCAGAGTTCGTTAGACATACCTGAATCCATTACCATACTCTCATCTTGAGGATCAGTTGATATCATGTAATTACCAAAGCCACAATCTTGATACAAAATCTGGGCTTTCAGATCATCTGAAGGAAAGACTGTGTATTTAGCTTTTGTTTCAGGGCACAAAATAACTCTCTGTTTTCCAACTGTGATCATCGCTTGAGACCAATCCATCCTAATTTCCCCTCCCATGTCTTTATAGAATGTGTAGCTCAACAACATACCATAACTAGCAGGGATGTCAGCCACTAAGATTGTCAATTTGATTCTCTTGGTAGGGTGTGCTACTAAAGCGACCTATGCATCCTTAATTTGCCCTAATAAAGGAACTTGCTTGGAGTCCATGGAGTAACATTTGCCAAAGTTCTTTGTTAGGGTTAAACCTAAAGCTTTTGCTATGGCTGAGGGCATGACATTGTTAGATGCTCCTGAATATTATACAATTACTCAACTTGTGCCCATTAATATATAAGGACACGTAGAAAGGTTCTGGTTTATTTTCAAAATTGGGTTCAAGCAAATCGGCTTGTAGAGGAATAGTCTTTGATGAGCCTTCAGGGATTACTAAAGTAGGACTGACATTATTGTGTGCTTGAGAATCAGTACTCATGGGTGTTTGGGTTTCACTTGCTAAGGCATGGGCATCATTCCCTTTGACAAATTCAACCAATCTATCTAGCTCCTTCGGGTTTAATTTCAAATACTCAGCCAGAATAATCTGAACACAAGATGTCTTGCAAAATTCAATGATATCAAAAGGGTTAGTAAAAGAATCAGAACTCGAAGAAGCAACCTCTTGAACAACTTTTGATATACCCCCATGACGGATCAAAATTTCCTTTCCTTTAACAGTGTTGTGGATGGGTGTTACAACACCTTGAGATTTTAAATTTTGTTGAGTTCTTGTAAGAATTGTGTATGAGGAATCTTCCAAAGAGACCAACATGTTTCCTACCCTTTCTGAGTTGGAGACATATTCCATATAATGAATTTCAGAGTCGCCAGGCATACTTTGGGAACTTCCTTCATCAGCTTCTAAGTTTGTTTCTCTTTTACTGATCATTTGGGAAAAATGAACCATCTCTGGACATGAAGAACCATCATGTTCGTCAGTTAAATGAAACACACAAGAGTTTGCCTTGAGGGGTGGTTCTTCAATAGCAAGTCTTTCCTATACAGGGGGTAGTTTTAATTGTCTTCCTCCACATCCTCCCTATTGATTAGGATATCTCCTAGGAATGTCTTGATATGGTTGGGAATAGGAAGTACTTGCTTTAGGAGTCTACCTCTTTAGGGAAATTACATCATTCATTAACCGTTGGATAACAGGATCTGAGGAAGTAGTGGGTTGGGCATTAGATGTTTGTACTTCTCTTTTCCATTTGACCGCAGTGATCAAATCATCCTCTAATTCAACTGCGAGACTTTTAGCAGCATTCAAATCTACAACCCTTTGCCTACAAATCAAGAAACTTATTTTAGAGGGCATAGAATTAATAAAAAAAATATTTGAGATTATCATCTGAAGGTTTTTTGTTAACCAAAATCTTGTCTAGGATCTTATCAAATCTTGCTACAAAGTCCCTCATGGATTCAAGAAGCTCCTTTTTCAACTGGGATAACTGAGCTAGGAGGGAGTGTTCATCTTCAGCTACCTTAAATCTAGCTTCAAATCTTGTCTTCAAATCCTACCAGGTTGTTATCACACTATTCGGCAAGTGATAAAACCAATCAGCCGTCACTCCTATCAATGTCTGGATAAACAACCTGATAGCCACATCTTCATGTTGAACCGCTATTACTCCATAGGCTACACTGAAAGAATTCAGGTGCTCATCTATAGTGATCATCCCATCCCCACTAAATTTAGGTAAATGATCCCTAGCAGCTTGTGGCAAGGGATTAAGGTTCAAACCTAAATTTAACGGGCCTACAGCTGTCCCCCACGGGTTATTGGCTACCATTGGGAGTATGATATTAAGAGGGGTACGGTTAAATGAAATTGGTAAGGCAACACCATGCATGACCAAAGCTTGGCAAACTAGAGACGAAGGTGATGATGGTAATGAGGATGGAGGTATAATTCTTGCCCTTTGTTGAGATGAGAAGGTAGGTTGGTAAGTTAAATTCTGCAGTTCTTCAAAGACGGGATCAGAAACCCCCCCCCCCTTCTTTGGGATTTAGTATATGGCCTGGAGTCCAGTGTGGAACAATCAAGGTAACAAACATCTGGGATACTATAATTGATTATCAGGGACGTGAATAAAGAAAACCCTAGGAACAACTACCCTTTCAAAGACTATAACAAGGTGATCCGCTTGTCTTTCTATTTCACTAAGAAGAGCACTTATTCTGTCATATTCTGCTCGACTTCTTCTATGCCTCCACACTAGAGTATCCAACTCAGAGGTAATGTTACTTTGCTCTTCTTGTACCCAGTTTAAATTTGGTTGCAAAATAGGCAAAAACCCTTCAAGAGGCAATACCATTTATGAAGAACAAAGTATAATTGTAATGATGACCTTGATTTAAAATCAATTGTTCTTTTCCTCCCCAGCAGAGTTGCCAAAAATCTGTTGGTAAACAGATTGGTCTTTCTTTATTTATTTAATCTTGGTACATTATGGCTCACGAAAAGAAAGAAAAATTTCCTACCAATCAGTTGGAAAATAATTATATTGATTAACCTCTGAATTAAGGTACAACTCCCTTTAATAAATATTCAATCAGCTCCAAATTACACACAATCAATAGAATGCTTTTCACCAGAAAGCACTAAAAGTTAATTGCATTCACCAGTCAATACGAAATGAACGCAAGCACTGATTTATATATAACTCTTTATATAAAGCTGACAGACTTCCCACGTACACTAAAACAAAATGAAAAGCCTTTAAAGATGAAATTCGCTAATAATTTTCTGCACACATAGAAAGTATAACGGCTCCTTCCTTGAAACAGATTTTCACAGAAATCAAATTCCAAATTATCAAACACACAGATTTGAAATCAAAGAGAACTGTTAATGAGATTTTCATTCATTGATGATCATCCACCTTCTACATACACAAAGTCTTTAGCTAATTTAAAAGATAGTCTTTTCAAAAACTTAGTGAACCATTACAAAGTCATTACAAAACATATATATAGGTCTCCAGACCAATAGTTTTTCACTGAAGTAAAATTAACTCATAAGAGTTAATAGAAAACTACCCTAACTGCATAACCGAAACAAAGAAATGACTAAACTCGCTGGCAAACAACTGCCAGTAGTGCTAGTCATGCCAACTACTCAGTCTGGGTATGATCACTCGGGTTGGCATTTTGGACAGACACCATCACCGCCTTTGCCACACTCTACTCTCGATGCACCTTTGAAAATTCTTGAATTACAATTACGTGTGGAAACCTGATGTGAATTACTCTCTTCTTCCAGAGCTCCTTTTTCCTCTTCACCGTCTACACTTTGTCCTTGTGTGAGTCCAGGTGATCGAGACAAACTGTGAGCATTGATTCTACTTTAGAAATCCTCATGAAATCTCCCACAGTCAAGGATTTCTCCAATTTGATTTGTTTAATGTGGCTGCTAAATTAGTTAATCATCTCTATGGTATCTTCCAGGGTTTTTCTATCTTCTTTAAGCAATTGGACATCCACGAAGTGCAAATCCTTCTACATGGTCAGCCTTAAGGTTGTTAATTTGCCATGCAGACTGACTGATTCACTATGACCTTGTTCAATAATCTGGTTGCGCCACTCAATACTCTCTTTGCAAATAAACATTACATCCTCATTTAGCCTTGGCACTTGATTTTCAGCAAGAAAATTCATCAGACTATAACGTTGAATATCACACATCTCTTTTGAAATCACTGCCCATTTAGTTTTCTCTTTCTGCCACGAGATTAAGTCGGAATCCAATGCTTTGGTGACTTCATTAGCATCTTTGAAAATTTGGAGTAAATCCGTTATGTAATTGGTTGCTTGATGCATGATCGAGGTGAGCCATTCCAAGAAAACCTCGGCAATCATCATGTTTCATTGAACCTCATCAAATAATTTCTGATTACCAGGTGATTTTGGGCTAAATGGTCCTGACCTTTGAGAAAACGGTAATGGGCTGTTCTGCAGAGCATGAATATATTGAGCCATTTGTGTTAAATTTTTCTTTAACTCAGCCTTGTCTCTTTTTTCTTTCTAAGTATGAGAGATAATTTGTTTAGTCGAAGTCTCCAGATGTTTCACATCTACGGCTCTGGTTCCGACCATCAAATCAACTCATTCAATAGAATAGTCTGCTTTTGAAGCAATAACAACATCTTTGTCAAACGCGGGTTTGACAATGTCTGCAGTCCAATGCTTTGTGCTTTCGTCAAAATCAATCATAGCCTCCATTTTTAACTTTTTGGGCTTTGTAGACTTTCCCACACATTTACTCACAACATCCTCCATTGATACCAAAATAGGAACCACGTTCCTTTTCCTGGTGACTGAATCACTTAACCACTTGGGTGCCAAAGTCAGTTCCTTAGATGGCATGGGTGGAAATCCTACTAAGGGTGGTAGTGTGGCACTGTTTGCATGAGACTAGATATCAAGCATCCCTGGATCCTCAAAAGTAGTGTCTACACTAGTTGAAACCTTGTCTTTATCAGAAACAGGGGATGCCATATCGCACAGTGCTTCCTCTGCGTCCAAATCAAGAATGAGATGGGGAGCCAACAACTGAAAACTCTTCTTGGGCCTGGACCTAATAATTTGACCACTAATAGAAAGCTCAACCTCAGTGTCAAGTTGCTCTTCTTTAATCCTTGCTTGGCTTTTTCCTGCAACACAAATGGGAATGTTAGTTAAAATAGAAGTTTTGCTTGTGATATTCCTCTTCCCACTTTTGCTTCTTGAACTGGTTGTTCTTGTCAGATGAAATTGACAACTCCTAAGCCAATTTTTTGTCCTACGAATTACGTTGAAGGTGCGTGTCTGAATACTATCCTCCATCTTTTTACTCTAATCCACCTCTGGAAGAGGTTCATTATGTACCGGCTTCAGAAACTTGGAATCAAGTATATCTTCATCATCAATGGTGACACCTGAAGTGTCCATTGGCAATTTCATGTCATGGATTTGTTTCAGGGTTAACCTGGACCAACTCCTTTTCCTTACTTCAAATTCATCCGGGCAACCCTCCCAATAATCTTCCAACTGAGACACATGCTAATCAGGCACCATCTTCTTCACATATTGAGCGATGAAACCTTTACTATCAAAATTATCCCTTTTCACAAAGGTCTTCAAATGAAATCCCTTAAATTCTAGCTCAAGGTTCAGCACATCAGAGACAAACCTACAACTGTAACGGCCTAAGTCAATGGGGAAAATCCCACTTGTGTCAGAGTCCTCACCATAATCCTTTGTGACATAGGCAAGCTTCTTGGAAACTTTGATCAAAATACAAGAGTCTGAAACATACCTGGGTAGCCTAAAGGGTTCACCTTTAAATCCTCCAACCCTTAGGTAAGTGAAGTGACTAAAGTGTGTAAAGAGATTGCCATAGATATTAACAAGTTCAATGGCTTCTGCAGACATCCTCCTATGCAAGTTATCTTGTAATTCAAAGGTCAACCTCCCAACAAAAATATCATTCCAGTAGAGATAATCATCAACATGCCCTTTTAAAGTCAAATTAGGATGATACTCATAAATCTTTATGCCTTGAACCCATTTTGCATGGGACAATCCAGACCATTCTCTCACACAAGCAAGCATATATAACATGTACGAAGACATATGAAAGTTTGACATCCTAGGGTAATTACTCAAACCTTTGTGCAACCTTTCTGCGATAATAGTTCCCCAGTCAATGAACCGATTTTAATCTAGAGTAACCTAGATGAAGAAATACATCCACTCCTAATAGAAGGAGAGAGAATTACCCTTTACTCTGCTCAATAATATTACCAAGTCTCGGATTGCGGGAATTAAATGTTCACGGGTTAGAGGTTTTGGCAGCCTTGATCCTCTTTCCTAGAATTTCAGAAGCCAATTCCGTGCAATAACAGTTTTGTAATGTCGCTTTTTCTTGGAGAAAATTCCATAAGATTTTCCAATCATCCAATCTTCATAGGGTTCCTGGTGTGGGATACCCATGGCTACCATTACTGTCTATCTATTGATGGATAACAAAACCTCACCATTGTTTTTCCTTATGCATCTATTACCCTTGTCATAGTGATTCATACATTCTAGAACTAATTCAGGGCAAGAAGTAGCTGTAGGAAATGCAGCCACTTCTAATAACCCGCTCTATGCAACATCTCTCATCATAGGATTTGTGGCTGGGTTCCGGGCTCTTTCTAGAAAATCATCTAAATCCAGTTGGACTAATGTTGTATCACCTAATTCTAGAAAGAGATTACAAGGGAAGACGAGCTCATTAATTTGGGAAAAGTAGGCCTCATGTTTAGCTCATGATTTTCTCCAATTAACCCAAGCAAAGAAGGAAAGTGGAAACGGAAACAAACAACTAACAAAATACCCAGATCTTTAAAACAAACTGCAACAATTTAGAAAGTTGTTGGACATACATTCCTTTGTCCTCTGCAAACCCCTATCGCAGTCTATTTCTCCCGCTCCAAAAACTCCTTCTCAAAACCTTCCCAAGAAAATAATAATCTCGACATGACATCTACTCAGTTTTAAAGCCAAGAAAATCTTACCCATTATTACCCTAAACTGTCTCCCTTACTCTGAAATGATTGTATTGGAGCATGCCTTAAATTCTAGATCACTTCACTTCTGACACTACAGATCCTCACACATACTTGCTATAAATGACATATTTCAAATCATTAGAGAAATAATATTCCTCTCGTCCACGACTATTAATCATATCTTAAAATCCGCGTGGTCACCTTGCGCCAAGTCACATGTCTTCCAAGAAACCTGAACACAGACTCTGAATATTGCAAAACAATCATGACACAAAATTAACATGACAAATCTTGAACTTTGAACTTTGAACCAAAAAGGTTCAAGTTCAAGGTTCAAAGAATGTAAAATGCCGACAAGGACTAGCGAAGACTTAAAACTGCGCTGAAGGAAAAAACATTCAAAACAACGCCCGTTGAACTTTGAACCTTGAACCAACAAGGTTCAAGTTCAAGGTTCAAGTTCAACGCAATAAAACTTAACAAAGGCCGAGTTACATGAGGAAAATTAAGCAAATGACTTAACCAATGGATCAGACGGGCGTTACTTCAAAGAAGGACACATATGGAATGGAAATTTTATATGGGCCCAACACTACGAAAATCAAATAATAAGTGATAATCTAATTAATTGATTAGGTGGGTAGTTCAAACATTAATATAGATATTGTACCTCACACATAGTTGAGTGCTTGTATTGAGAAGGCCTGGAATGGCAAACTGACCACCTTGTCTTCATGAAAGGCTGGAAGGGTCCGCATGAGACTTAGTTGGATCCGGAGGTTCGGGAGAGGTTACCAGGACAGAGAGTCAGGACCTATCACTAATACATTTGGGGTCAAATTCTGACGGAGGTTTCTGACGGACAAGGAGCATTGTGTGAAAATTTGATTTTTTTTTAAAAAAATGCCCGTGTTCATCGGAATTCCGACGACCTCAGGCATTTTATTTAAAAAAAAAACACAATGAGTTTTCATTTTGAAAGCAAATCGGCCGAAGCAAGCAGCGACCGTCTTGCCTCCCTGCCCCCCCCGCCGAAGCGATCTCTGCACAAGCAAGGTAAGGTTTTTTGTGCAATCAAAGGAACTCTTTGTTTTTCAATGAAGGGCAACTAATTTTTTTTTGCAATCAAGAGCAACTGGTTTTTTTTTTAATTAATCCATTTTGTGCATATCTTGCGATCTTAAAATTCCATGAAATGACATCTCTTTAAGGTATTCTGTCATACAGTTCACATGCCGTGTGTATGCTACCCTATTTTGTGAATTTTGTTATTGGAGCATTTACAACTAATTTCTGACAAAAAATCCCCTTCGATTATGCTTTGATGGATGTCCATACCTTGTTCCAAAGCTCCTATTTTGGCACACGTAGGGAGGATGCTGGCAAAGGTTGTACAAGATACATATATATATGTTCTTAATCAAACAAAGAGTTGATAAGCTAAAGCATGGCGTAGATAAGCATGGTGATAATAGTGCCACAAATGGAGAGTGTGAGGTTTATGAGAATTGATGGAGGGCAATCAGATAATTGCCTTCGTGATGATGTGGGCCCTTCAACAATTACCTCCTTTATTGCCCCCTCCTCCATCGAATCATCACTAGCAGAAGCAGCAATATAATGCTCCATTCCATCTGATAATAAATCTAAACCCAAATCTTTGGCCACATTGTCAAGCCCATCTGAAACTACATCGAAATTGTCAGATTGGCCATTGTCGAGTCATCAGATAAAACATTAATGTGCACTTTCATTCCATGTTGACAATCTTCTGCATTTCCACTGGTAAAATATATGTCACCCATTTCAATGAGTGGGACTACATCAAGCCCTCCATCATATAGCTTGATTGGATTGCTCACATCACAATTCTCAAACTCTTCTCGACTCTTCAGCTCCAATACGCTTTGTTGAGAGGAAGCATAAGCAAACCCTGTCAAATGTCAAAATGTAGTTGTTTGCCATCATTTTTCTGGGCACAAAGGCCAAACTTTATCTAACCTAAAATTTTCATTAGAAGAAAGATCTATTCTTTAAGTTCTCCACAAACCCAATTTTGACTGCCATAAGTCGATTAAAAGAGCTACTCAAAAGAGATTGACAAGATCTAAAAGCAGGCACTCACCATGGCGTAGGGCATGGTGAAAGATCCAATCTAATATCTACATATGGGATTTAAATAGATATGAAAGAACCAATAGAATCCATACATATATAGCCTATAAACCCTAATCAAAGGGTTTACTAAAATTTCTGAACAAATTTATAACAAGGGAAGGGCAATACTACAGAGACTATCTCCAACATGGAAGATCTTGCGGGAAGCCCATCCTTTGAAATCTGAGGCAGGATCCCATCCTCTGTCGTCCCCCACCACATGTTGTTCTACTGAACACCCCATCATATTCATGAAAGTGAATCCCATCACCATGAAGATCAAGCAATAAGTAGATGCACTTGGAGCCATCATTGAGATAAACATGACTGTATTTCATGAGGATTTGAACTCAATAATATGTTAGATTCTCCCAAGGATGAATGGACTATACACTTGAAAGGTAGATGATTAAGGATGATGACAAGGTGAATTTTCCTTAGAATGATAGGGTTGATTTTCCTAAGAACAAGTAGATTCATGTAAACTAGAGGATACAAATTTGGACAAAATAATGGAAGGAGACTAAAACTAGATAGATTCACCTAAATGGGAGTGTAGTCATCTAAGGATAGGAAAAATTCACCATTTGCATAAGAAAGATGGATAAGATAAATAATTTATGTGAAATAGATTCACCTAAGAGAAAGTAGATTCACATAAGGATAGGTGGATTTTGCTAAAGATGAAGGGATGAGACTTAACAAAAAGAGGACTTAGGATGATGACAAGGAGGATTCATTTAAGGATATGGCATATTCACCTAAGGGATATTGTATGCTCCCAAGAATATGGAAAAATTATTGATTGGTGGAATGACATACTAGATCAAGGAATGATACAAGGGTAGATTCACCTAAATATAGGGTAAATTCAGCTAAAAGGGTACCCATGAGATTGTGGTACTGAGTACCTATCTATGGATGGTGTATTTGGATACAAGTATGATGAAACCATGCTTGTGTATGATGAAACAAAGTCCAGATCTCTATTATAGGTCCAACATAATCTCTATTATTTGAGACACCATTTTATTAGCATATCCAATTAGGGTAATTTATGGTTTTAATTATGGATCATGTTGTCTATTTCCATGCACTATTGAACTATTTTGATGTATTGTGATTATTTTAATTTTGAAGTTATAAATAAATTATGTTTGTACCTTAGAAAGGGTAACTCCAATTGATGTTTGGGCAGTTTATTGGAAAACTTATGGTGATTATTGCCCTATGTTATGTAATGGAGTTATTTTTACACTAAGTAATTAACTAGAAAAATGAATTTGTATTGTTGTACAAGTATGATGAAACCATGCTTGTGTGTTTACATGTTTGTGCATCCTATTGAGAACCAACCTCGCTGTTGAGGAACTCAATAAATGTGGTGTTAAGTAGAAGAATGGAAAACTCAAGAAGCTACGGTGACATATTGTGGCATTAGTAGGGATTATCTCTATTGACCACACCTTTCAAAGATAGTATCCCCTAGTTCTCCTCATAGAATGGACCATTGGATGGCTCATAGTGGTATCCTATCCTACATTTATCTTGATGGCATTGCCGATAGTTGGTATGTGGTTCTTGGTACGGGTTTCCTCTTACCCTATTATCTTATTTATATCTTTGTTCCAACATGTGGAGATTGATTTTTGTCATGCTATGATGATTTTTATGTTTGAATGTGTTTTGACATTATGCAAATAGATATGATGTCACACCATACTTATGTTTTGATATAGTGTAGGTGATGGTTACATGTTGTTGATGATAGCAATTTGGGTTCAAAGACACAATTCCACACACACACACAAATATTTGAAGATGCATTTTATATTATTCCTTCTTAGTGGCAATTAGTGTTGGAAGATTTGCACACATATAGAGAGGAACTCATGTTAGATACAATAGGTTGTGTTTGATAACATATGAATGTGCCTCATGATGTATACATATAGCTTTGGTGTGTGACATGCATGCACATTTTTCCATAAGACACGTTGCTATGTGGCATGTGCCCTATGCATGTCTTCTTTGTGAGGCACGTTGCTATGTGCAATGTGTCCCTAGGTGTGTCTTCTCTATGAGGTGTATTGCCATGATATGTTAGGATTTGTAGTGTGCAGGCCACAAATGCATGCATGAGGGACTATTATTATAGTCATGTTTTTTGGGCATGTAGCCTAGGCATGTCTTCTCCATTAGGTACATGGCCATGCCATGTGGGAGTTTTTGTGTTCATGCCACAAATGCACACATGAGGGACTATTATTGGAGTCATGATGAATCTTCACTCTATTTAGCCACAATTTCTAGTCATATAGTTATATAATGTGCACTTTTAAGGATTGTGAAGTTTCCTTCAATTATTGATGATCTCTCATCTTTGTTGCATGGGCCAACAATTTTATTTTATCTTGTTTGAATTAGTTTAATCACTATTGTGAGTTTTCTCTATTGTGTAGTTATTGTGGCTATGTTTGATTTGCTATTGGAATTGAACACATTTATTTGACTTATTATTGGTACTATCTTTTCTTTCTTTCAATATTTATGATCTTTCGTAGTTTAGTGAAACTCTTGCTATTTTTAAATGTTGCCTTCTTTGTTGTGATGTGATTCCTCACCAAGATCGATGTAGATAGCCTTGGATGAGTGTATATAAGGAATCAAACATTGGGAAAATTTGAGGATAGGGGTAAGTTTTTGTTGTATGGGTAGCTACAATCCACTTGTACATTCTTAGTGATTATTGATGTCTATGTCTTGGAGGCTAATCCCATTAAACAAACAAGGGGGAAGTCATACATAATTGTATGGATCCTCCCTAGTTGTGTGTGGATTCAAGACCATCATTTCATATGGTTCTTGGTTACTTTGTGAGACCATGGCATCCTCTTAGACCAATATGTGAGCCTTGTATTGTTATCCCTACAATGTGGATGAATAAGTGTATGTTAAAATAAATGCTTTGCATGCCATATAGTTGCATATGAGTTGTTCACATCATCAGATCATGATTTAGAATATGTGAATTCTTTGCAATTTTTGTGAAGCTTTTGCACTGAAGTTTCCATAGCCTGATTTTTTTGCCTGTGAAGAAAGACCATGTCAGATAATATCAGTGAAGAACAAAATAAGGAGACAATTGCTAGATTATGGTCTAACTTGAAAACAAAAGGTGATGGGAAATGTTATTGTCCCTGCAAAATTTGTAAGGGCTTAAAGACTAGAAGACTTCTAATCAAAACAACTAAGAAACATTGTAGGTAGCATGGTCACATTGAAGGGGGACATGATTATCATCCACTGGTAAGTTGTTCATTATATCGTTTTAACAATTTATATACATAAGAAATCACTTGATAATGAGATCATGATCACGGTTTATTTATGTATATCAGTTTTATATAGGTTGAGCACCCTGGAGCACATGGTATGGATCAACACAACCTTGAGAATATGGCTTTCAAAGTGGAGGAACATGGAGGTGTGAATATCGAAGCTGAAGATAATGATCCCATGGAAGATGACGATGATGCACCAGAAAACACAATTGAAGATGATGGTACAAATACATTGATCCATTACACATTTAGTATTGGCACAACTGATCATGATGATTAGGATGACCTTGATGTTCATGATTTACCTCTTCTTAAGAAGGCATATGAGCCCCTTTACAAAGGCTCCCAAACAACTCTTCTCTCTGCTGTATTGTTGTTGGTGAACTTGAAGGTTATGAATGGTTTATCCAACATAACAATCTCACGTATGTTAAGGTGTGTCATACATGTCATTACAGTTAATAAATGGTGAATCATGTACCATTACTATTCTTTATATTAACACCTCAAACTTTTTTTTTTTGCTGTAGATTGATAGGTGAGTTTTTCTTACCACCATCAAATATTCTACCTCCCTCATACTGAGAATTATCTGCCATTATGAAAGATATTGGAATGGAGTATCAAACAATAGATGCTTGTCCCAATGATCATATTATATATCATAAACAACATGAATTTGGAACAAAATGCCCTGAATGTCATATTAGTAGATATCAAACAGATCAAATAACAAAAAAGGTGCCTCGCAAGGTTCTTCGTTATATTCCCATTATTCCACGTATGCAACGATTATTCAGGTGCACTAGCTTGGCACAATTTATGGATTACCATGCATGCAATAGAAGTCAAGATGACATTATTCGAATGCCTGCGGATGGTTCAACATTTATGGACATAGAGGAAAAGTGGCCACACTTTAAAGAAGAACCTCATAATCTCAGGCTTTCATTGGCAGCGGATGGTGTCAATCCATTTGGAGAGTTGAGATCTGTTTACTCGGTGTGGCCTATGTTTGTTATCAACAATAATATTCCTCCATGGATGTCAATAAAGAGGGAGCACATAATGTTGGCAATGATTGTTCCAGGTATTTTATCATTTAATAGTCATCTACATTTAATTATAAATATTGCAGTAAAATGGTCATAATAATTATGTAATGTTTTTGTTCATTCCACTAGGCAAGTACCAAGCTAAAGATATGAATGTATATATTGAGCATCTTATCGACGAGTTGCTGGAGTTATGGAATGGTGTGACCATGTATGACATCTCTAGACCAATAGGACAAAGACAATTTCAATTCCATGCAATGCTTGTATGGACAATACATGATGCCCCAGGGCTAACACATTTTTGTGGTACGTTATAGTGTTCAAGTTGCGCATGATAATTATAATTATAAAAATTAACAAATTTAATAGAATTATACATTATCTTGTAGGTCTTCAAACAAAGGGAAAATTTGCATGTCCAGTTTGTGGTCCAAAGATGAAATCTCGTCATTCAAAAAGTTTAGGAAAGCAGGTGTTTGATGAGTATAGGCACTTCCTTCACAAAAATCATAAGTACCGGAATACTGAAAAACATTTTTTCAATGGGAAAGAAGAGACTACATCAAAGCCAAAAAGAATGAATCCTCACTTATGGAAGTTGGAATATAATAGAATTAATCATCAAGGTAATGTCATTCCATCTAATGGTTTATGTTTGGAATTTGAATTTTTCTATCGTGTTTTGTTTACTGATGATGTAATTGATGATACTGAAGGTCATCAAGGCATGGATGACCACCTTTCAAAGGGACTAAAAAGTTATCCCAAACAATTCAGTAGGTTGCCTTACTACAAGCAGCTACAAATTGTGCATTTGTTTGATACAATGCATATTGGAAAGAATATAACAGAGACATTATGGAAAATATTGGATGGAAGGCGTGACAAAGAAAAAATTGTCAAAATTTGTAGTGACATTGTGGAATCCAATCATGCAATGAAAAATGTCATTCAATCAAATAGCAATGGAGATCAGATTAATATAAGTGCCCTTCCTTGGTTATTAACGGAGCAGCAAAGCAATTCTATAAAAGAAGTCATACAGAAAATTCGATTTCCCACAGGATTTGTTGTGAACATAAACAATCTCATATCAAAGAAGAGTGAATTTGGGCCAGGGATGAAAACGCATGATTGGCATACCTTCATTAAGGTAATTCGCATTCTTGTGTATTTACTATATATTTGTATACTACGCATGTACTTTTCATTGTATTATGTTAGAAAACAATGAAAAGATCATTTTATAATTGTTGCAGTATGTTCTATCTCTATCTCTCCCAGACCACTTCGACAATAATATCAAGCAAGTCATATATGATCTTGGAAAATACATGAGGTAAGTAGTGATGATTGTTCAATTTGTTGTATAGATATTATATTAGCCATTTGTTTTACTTGTTATGCAATATATTGTATATTATTTTGTAAAGTCTCATTTATATATTTTTGCGTCTTCAATCTCTTTTAGGTGGTTGTCATCTAAAGAAATCCACAAGGAAGATATAAAATATTGGAAGAGAAAAATCCCTCATCTAATGTGTGAAATGCAAAAGTGTCTACCTTCAACGTTTTTCAATGCACAAGAACACTACCTCATACACCAAGTTGAGGAGATCGAATTGTGTGGACTTGTACAAACTAGATCAATGTGGATGGTTGAGAGGCACTTGAAATTTTTGAAGGCTTTGGTTTGACAAAGAGCACATCTTGAGGGTTCTATGGTGGAGGGATATACGGTATACCAAACTATGGTGTACATTACTGAATATCTTCCTAAGTTTGCAGCAAAAATCCACGTAGATCGCATTTGGGATCCCAACCCCATTAATAAATTAGAAGGGGAGCACTTGATGGGGAAAGGTAGATTGAAGAAAGTGAGAGGTAATTATAAGATGTTATTGTAGTAAATTAATTCTTCATCTTCTAAATAAATCAGTTGTAAGTGGTCTATTAATTATTTGTATAGTTGGTCGGGAGTGGGATGCGCTACATTTGTATATTGCAAACAATCTTGATTGGATGACGGTGTGGATTGAACGATGTCAACATTTTGGTCACACATTAACATGGGATGGTGTCGCTTCATTGGTTAAAGAAGCTCATCGTAATGGAGATTCCAATGTTACACAAAGGGAAATTGATTTAGCATATGGTTTAAGAGATCAAAAGGTACGTATAATTTTATTAATCACCTGTATGTTTATCAACTCATGATGCAATAATTTTAATATGTTAGACATATTGCAGGTCAAACACCACAAGGCTATGTGCTGCAATGGTCATAAATTTTGCATCAAATAGTTGGATGACATGAAGAAAACTTGTGATTCTGGGATAACTGTAGTCTTTGAGGTGACCAATATTTCATCTAGAAATGACTTACATCCTCAAGAGTCTCAAAATCGATACAATGGCATTTTGGATTATAATTAAATATTATAATTAAAGAAAATCATCACTTGCAGCTTCAAATTAAACCAGAGAAAGGCATGAATATTTGAAAAATAACTTTATTGAAAAACGTCCAAACATGTTTAGAGGGAATTTCACCCTCTCATCAGTGGACTTTTGAATTTTTTACAATGAAAGTACAATCAAAAGGTTTAAATAGAAATGAGGGAATAACCACCTCAACTTCCAAGAAAACCAATAGTCATGCAAAAAATTTAATCAATCAATTAATTAAAGATAATTAATTAATCAATTAAATAATCAATTAATTAAAAATTTAATTAATCAATTAGATAATTAATTAAAGTCACTATGTAAAGGAATAAAAGACCCAATAATATTGGCATGTACGAGTACTTTTATACAATGTATAGATAATTAGGGTTTAGGGAAACCCTCGTGTTCATCATAGAGTAACTGGGCACGAGGGGACTCGACTCCTAATAAGAGGCACATAATTCCATAAAAAGCATAGTGACCGCGATTAAGAAGCTGGGACCCATGAGCGAGGAAGAACCGGAAACCAACATGGAAAACTGGGAACCACCATTGGAAATTCTCATGGGAGTCGGGGAGCCGAAGAGTCTCCAAGACAAATGAAGGCAGGAGTTTGCACACCAATATCGGGCGCAGAAGAAGGGAAAGCCATAGGGAATCTGGTGGAGGCAATCTGCACGGGGGCGGCCACATCCACAAGGGCCAAAAGACTCGTCCGCAGCGAGGAGGAGGAGGAGCGCAGGGCCGCAAGGAGAACGCAAAGGAGAGCATCGACAGGTCTTCGCAGGGGCACGATGTGTCGTGGGCTGGCAAAGCCAGCGGGTGCGACAATAGCAGGAAGCCCAAGGGGCCCGCAAGTAGTGAAGGAAGCCCAAGGGGCTCGTAGACACGACGTACGCCTAGGCCTCTATCGTCACTGCAAAGGCAGCGAATGGAGGCGGAAGGAAGACCAAGGGCCCATCAAAAATGGCAAGCAGAGGCAATGGCAGTGGCATAAAGTTGCGGCAGTGGCACAAAAAATCCCCGACACCAGCAACAGAGAGTTTGATCGATCAAACCGGGATTGCAAAAAATGAATGGCGAAGAACCACCATCCAAAACACCTGAAGCAAAATGCCATCAACAATGAAACACTAGCACAGAAACCCAAACTGGAGAAGCCATTAAGCACTGATAGCAATGCAACAGGAAACTGGAGAAATCGAAGGCAAACGTGATATACAAGATTTAAGGATTATAATTAAAGAAAATCATCACTTGCAGCTTCAAATTAAACCAGAGAAAGGCATGAATATTTGAAAAATAACTTTATTGAAAAAATGTCCAGACATGTTTCGAGGGAATTTCACCCTCTCATCAGTGGACTTTTGAATTTATTACAATGAAAGTACAATCAAAAGGTTTAAATAGAAATGAGGAAATAACCACCTCAACTTCCGAGAAAACCAATAGTCATGCAAAAAATTTAATCAATCAATCAATTAAAGATAATTAATTAATCAATTAAACAATCAATTAATTAAAAATTTAATTAATCAATTAGATAATTAATTAAAGTCACTATGTAAAGGAATAAAAGACCCAATAATATTGGCATGTGCGGGTACTTTTATACAATGTATAGATAATTAGGGTTTAGGGTTTAGGGTTTAGGTAATTAGGGTTTAGGGTTTAGGGTTTAGGTAATTAGGGTTTAGGGTTTAGGGTTTAGGGTTTAGGTAATTAGGGTTTATGGTTTAGGTAATTAGAGTTTAGATAATTAGGGTTTAGGGTTTAGGTAATTAGGGTTTAGGGTTTAAGGTTTAGGGGTTAGGTAATTAGGATTTAGGGTTTAGGGTTTAGGGTTTAGGTAATTAGGGTTTACGGTTTGGGGTTTAGGGTTTAAGTAATTAGGGTTTAGGGTTTAGGGTTTAGGGTTTAGGTAATACTTGAGTGTGACTTTAATTCCTTCAAATTAGTTTTGTTTGTCGTCAAATGGTATAGGCTACGATTGAATAAAAATGATCCTGATAGAACTGTTATCAAACATGATAATGGATTTACAATGGTTAATACAAGGTCAATTGAACGAGTTGGGGATGAGCCCTATGTTCTTCCAAGTCAACGTGAGCAGGTATTTTACTCGGAGGTTCCACATAAACTGGGTTGGTCATTTGTTGTTAGACATGATCCAAGAGGAAGGCCGGTTATGTATAATGTGATGGAAGAAGAAGATACAGAAGAAGTAGAAGATGATATAGATGATGATCACGATCAACAGTTAGTCAATGATGTTCCTGACGGAAATGTACACGAAGAAGAAGTTGATGATGATGTTGCTGCTGCTGCTGATGATGATGGTGATGGTGATGGTGATGGTGATGGTGATGGTGATGGTGATGGTGATGGTGATGGCGATGGTGATGATGATGATGATGACGAACACAATGACGACGACAATGATGATGATGATGACGATGATGACAACGACGACGACGATGATGACGACGACGACGACGATGACGACGACGATGATGACGACGATGACGACGACAACGACGACGATGATGATGATGATGATGATGATGATGATGATGATGATGATGATGATGATGATGATGAGTTTGATGAAGAAGAAGATCATTGACATGAATGAAATGTATGAGATGCGATTATTATATTATCTATTTAATATTGATATCTTGATAGAAATTGATTTGACTTATATGGTTACATAAATAATTCATATGTTTTGAATTCTAATGCCATTACTTAATTAATTCATGATGCACGTCTAGCTATGTGATAGATGGTGATTTAAAATACATATGTGATGGATTACATGCTTATGATGATACATATGACATTTTTTGAACTTTGTGTTTATTTATGGAATGTGGACTACTTATTAGCTATGTGATGGATGGTGATTTATGATACGTATGTGATGGATTACATGTTTATGATGATACATATGTGATTCTTATGATGCTCAATTACATATATGATGATACATATGTGATGCTTATGATACTGCAATATTTATTGTTTATCAAATTACAAATGTAATGCTTATGATGCTCAATAGTTGGTGCAGGAACCTGAACCCCTTTGACAAGGATCCTGCATAGTCTCATGGATCGACAGGTATAAGTCAATACACCTTATAGAAATAATAGATTTTTAAAAAATTACAAGAAAAACAAACTTCCTCAATTTTTCAAACCTCAACATTAGCAGCAAATCTAATACAGTTATCAATACTTGAGGCCTTAGTTGGACTTGCTCAAATTTTAATCTCAACATCAACTTTATGGCTGACTTCTTCATCAATATTACCCTCATTTTCAAAATATCTCTCTCATTACCAACTAACTCTCTCATTTGATGGTGCACAGGTATCACCAAATAGGTATTTGTCAGATGTGTCTTCCTCGAGTGAGGGAAATGCAGGAATGGAAGAGGAAAGTGAGACATGTAGTAGATCTCAAATAGGGAGATCAACTAGAGGTCAAAAGATTAGAAGAAAATTCAATAAACGCATGGAATTTTTTCTTGCTCAAGAGGGGTCATGTTCTTATGATGATGAGACCAAAGGCGACATTGAGGTGCCCTTGAGGTACAAACATCTACTAAAACAATGTGTACCCAAGGAACTTCCTCCAATAAACACTAATTTTTGTGTTAATGAGAGGATATATTGCATAGCACCTTCGTCGTTACATGGTTTGGGCCTATTTTCCATGGACAGCATAAAGGTCTCTTACAACAAAGTTGTTGAATTGATGGAGTTTGTTGGACCTTGTTACAATTATAATGATTGGATGCAGATTGTTCGATATAAAAAAAGTATGCGTAGGTATGCACTGTCAGCCAATTATATACAACAAAAAGATAATGATCAAAGTAAATGAGTGGCTGTATACATTGATGGAAGGCCAAAAGCAACAGGGAATATTGCAGGTTTAATAAATAGTACACGACCTGGGTCAACTAATAAGCAACCCAATTGCATATTTGAGGCACGTGAGGGAAATTGTGTGTTTGTATGTGCGATAAAATCAATAAGTGCAGGGGAAGAGCTGCTAATCGATTACAATTTGAATCGTATAGATACAAATAAAGTTACTATCATGGGGGTGGTACGTACTATATATATACCATTTAAGCCAACTTCCAATTAATGAATCCAATAAACCATTGTATTATTAAGTTTTTTTGCTAAGTCTATTGGTTTCATTTCACTAATGTTTTTATATTTTTTCTTTGTCACAGGGCCACATGGATCCACCACATAGCACAGATAGGGGTGTAGGTCCTGACACTTCTACGAAGTAGGTAAACCTCATTGTAATTGTACAAATTAGATAGAAGCAAATTGTTACATTATGATCTTTTCTTGAGTGTTTTGAAGTAATTTTGATAGTGTAAATTATATTCTTGTCACAGACAGATGTTCAGGATAAGGGAAAGGAACCTGCAGTACCTCAGCACCTCCATAGGGATGTGGGACACTCGACAGTGTTATGCGCTGATGACATCGCACTTAGCACAAACCCTTTACAATTGGTACAAAAGAATATTAGAAAAATTAGCCAAGAGATTGTTGATTTGGCAACCATAAGCCCTCAGACTGATGAGATAATAGAGAGGGTGCAACTATTGTTGCGGACAGTGGAAAACTTGCAACTAAGCAGTAATGAAAGCTTTCATCATAACAAAAGTTCAATAATGGTTTATATTTTTTTCTCTTTTATGTCATTAACTAAAATATGTATGTGTTGTTTTTACAAAAAATTATAAGGCCTCATCATCCTGGTGGTGATGATCAGGGTATTGCGGGTAGTTCAGGTGATGACCATGTTCTATATATTAAAACCACTCCTTTGGACTTTTGAACTTGCTTTTTTAATGTTTTATATATTTAATGTATTACTCTTCAGGTGCTGACATGGATCCAAGGTCGACCCCAACTGTATTTCCGTTTGCAATGTCGGCAACACGTAGCATGCAGACATCATCTGTTGCACCGACTCATGTTGACTTGCCCACTGGTGGTAGATCCCTCTTTTTCTCTCTCTTTTGTTATGTGTTTATTACCCTTGAAGTGTTCTTTCTTGGAGGCATTTCATAGTGGATTCATTTACTGTGGCAGGAGATGCACATGAGGATGCGCCAGAGGCGACTACTGGTGATAACATACCATCATTTCTTGGATCTTCCTGTATTGCTAGTACAGGAACGTTGCAGGCCACATTGGTGGTGAGTGACAAAGAATTGATTCCCTTGAAGATACAAAAGGTTCCAGGTACTTTAAAATTATTATTATATATAGTCTAATTGTAATTTACTTACTGATCACTCATTTTGGACTAATGATCCCAAGTTTTTTTGTAGGAAATGATATTTTTTATAAAAATCTTAATGACATGACATTGTAGATATTTGGGCCCACCGTACGTAAAAGGTGGAACATCATACGTGAACTAACCCTTATCCACTATTTTGATTTCATATCATTGCTATAATAGTTTTCCTTTTATCCATTTCTTGAACTATATCAAAGGTAGCTTCAGTTTCTTTCTAAATCTAACAGGTTTGTTTTTGCTTTAAAGGTGGAATGACCAAGAAAAAAAGTTAAAAGATGAACTCACAAACCATATGGTAGGGTTGTTTGGAAATGACACATTTGATAAGACTAAGCTCCTGGAAAAGGCTAGCACATATCTAAAGTATGTGAGGGACCAATACAGGACACATTTAGAGAAGAATGTAAAGTATGAGCATCCCCCCATGATTCCAGAGAGGGAGTGGAAGGACCTGATTTTGGATGCAAAGGAGAGAATTGAAAGGAAAAAAGGAAATACACCACCAGACACCAGAAGAAGGTATGTGATACTATTAAGAATGTGAATATGTACTAATTATTCATTATATTTATATAATCTAACATATTTCAAACTTTTCATAGATTGAGTGACACGTCAAAGGAAACCAAGGCAAGACAAGAAAAGCATGGGCAACACAAACTTGGCTCTGGTGGTTATATGAAACTTGCCGCACGAATTGTAAGAATCAGTAAATTAAGTATCACATCAAAATATTTATAAATTGTAAACAATTTTTTTTGATCAAACAATACAAGAAAAATTCACAATACTAAGAAAAAATGCAGGGCTCTGAATTCAATAGAGCGCCCACAGAAGATGATAAGAGAATTGGCTACCAGCAAGGCTATAGAGTCATGGCTGAACGGCTATGAGAATTGAGTGGGCAAACACGAGATTCTGGTGCATCTGTCACAATGGTAAATAAGCTAAATGAAAATTATTTCAAATTGAATACTTAACCAATAATCTATTTGATGTTAAGTTTCAACATAAAGTGACTATATTTTTTTTAAATAAGCAAGCAATGATAACATTGCGCGTGACATTGGAATGCAACATGATAATCATGGAACAGAACCTGTACATGAAGGTCCGGATGTGCATCCTAGTAGTGGAGGTATTCATTTTCTATTCAAATTTTTTTATGTAATTATTAATACAATTAAACATCTTAAATTGAAAATTAGTGTAGTAATTAATGTAACCTTTATTGTTAATATTTTAGAGCATGTAGTCGGTGGTGACCAAGTGGAGCATGATCCGGGTAGACAACATCAGGAAAGTGATGTTCTCCAATCAGGTAAAGAGGACCACTGTTATTCCTTTAAACAAATTTAATTGCAATTGGTGTATTGATTAATGTAACGTTTCGTATTTCAACTCCAGAGGATCTAGAGGGTGTTCAGCATGTCGAGGTTGAGGCTAGACAAAATGATGTGGAAGATGATGTGGCCCCATCAGGTAAAGAGTGTAACGGTTATGTTCTTTAAATTAATGAAATACTTGTAACAATAATAAAAAAATGTTTTGAATTTAACCCAATTCTTTGTTATTGCAGAGGACCCCCCTTTGGTTCAGCATCCTTGTCCTTTGTATAGGACTAGGCATACATCAAGAGCATGAGAAGAGGGAAGAACATCCAAAGATGGGGGAAATGATGAAGAGGATGATGCTCCACTTAGACTTTACATAGCTTCAAAAAAAAAAAAAAGAAAGAAATGATTGTAATCTACCTTATTTGATAATGACTGATTTTTATGTGTTAATGAATGTAATTATGTGCTAATGAATGTTCATAAATGATATGTGTTGATGATTATTGATGAATGTTGCATGTTAATGAAAGTTAATGAATTTTATGTGTTAATGAACATTATGTGATAATGAATGAATGTTATATTTTAATAATGGATGAAAGAATGAATGAATGTTAGATGTTAACAGGGAATTTAGAGTGATGTCAGGGGGGGGGGGGGGGGGAGGGGCTAAATGAGCTTCCACCTTCACGTGGTTGGCCCTGTTAAGTAGAGAATATTAAACTATTCTCGAAACAAAGCGAAGCTCAATAAGATAACACACTTTTCAATATTTCATTATGTTGCACAGTTAATCTTATTGAATAATGTACGTATATTGAATCTTAATTGCAGGGCCCAACAGAGCCAACACGAACAACACCATGGTGTGACTGCAAAAGTTGTGAATATGCCTTATCATGAATAAAGCTAAATTAGCACATTCTCTGTAATATCTCAAATGCTCTATACTTTGGAAGTTTTGAAATTTTTATGATCATATCGGTCCCCTGCCTAAAAGCTTTTTTCCTTGATTTGTTTGTGATACACATTGAGAGATTTTCGTTTTCCTTTTATTTATGCATGTCTTAACCATTCTCCACATGCTTCCCATTCTTATTTAGATTGTTGTATTTTTACATATGTTGGAATCTGTAGTTCCACGTACATGTTTTCTATGTTCTTTGTAACTGTATGAAAAGGTGTAAAATGTGGGTATAGTCCAAAATCTTGATTACCAACAAGCTATTATTGTTTAATAGTTCTAGTGTTTGTATTAATTGAAACAGTTTAACCCTTTTAACATGTTTTATAGAAAACCTGCACTTTGTATGCAATCTTATTGTTACAGTTCAATTACTAAGGTGATGTGATTTTCAAAAGTATTCCGACGAAAACAAAATTGGTTTTCATTTATGTATTTTATTAAAATTTTAGAGTTTCCTCGTGAACATTTAAACTTAGAAGGATTTAAAAATTCAATACAAGAGTACTGGACATAATTTCTGGAGATAGAACTGAAACTCTCTCCCATGACTTCAGATTGTTTCCATGCTCACTAGGCTAGTATCTTTCAGACACAAAACATAGGTCTTCTAAATTTTGTCCCAACATTAATTAGTTCCTTTCTCTTCTTTTTCATCCTTTTGGAAAGAGAATTGGAAATTGTTAGGAACGAACATCTTCCTAGGTGATTTGTTAAAATACAATGGGGAACTCAATCAAATTTTAATTCACTTCATTTTAAGTTATTATCACAATTCATTGAATTATACTTACAAAAGGCTTATATTTCCAAGCTAAAATATCAGTATCTTTCTTGGGTGATATTAGATAGCAGGGTCTCTTGGCTTAGACAAAATCAACCTCTCATTGTATTCAAAGTAGATGCATAGCAAAGCTAGATGCATCAATCGTTAAATCATAAACAAACACAAGCTCAAAAATTGTGTTACCAAGTATGCTTGGAACCTAGCCTGTAACTAACTAGTTCATACTAGATATTATCTGGGTATGGTATTCAATTCTATTAGAATCCACAAAATAAATATTAACCTAGAAATTAATGTAAGTGATAACATTTTTAAAATTGTTAAATATAAATGATAATAAAATCAAAATAGCATAACATAGTTGATTTCATAAGAGAGAAAATGAAAAAGTTCACAATATCTTCACTCGATATCCAAGATTTTTAATCCATGAGGATGAAGATGAGGATGAGATAGAAAACCAAAAGACAAGGAATTGTTTATCCAAGTTTCCAAATTTTTGAGGATAAGGAAAAAAACATAATCCTATGAAAGAAGGAGAATGTGCAAGTCATTATCTCAAGTTAAAAGAAATTACTTAAGTAAACTAAACAAACAAATGCAATATCATACTTACAATAAAACATATCCACTTGGTGAATAAAATGGTACATTGGCACACCCCCTTAAGTGCAATTGAGGTAAGAAGAAATGGGTCACAAGGTTAGGTATCCATGTAAAATATGAAATAACCCCAAATTATAAAGAGAGTGTACCCTCTCGAAGTAGAGACTAGAAAATCCATAGGACAAAACTCCATCCCAAGTGACATATGTGAAGGATAATATAGACCCACCCCATCCCCTAAAGTTGGTGCCTCCGCAAAGAAGAGAGAAAAGCAATTCAAAATGTTGAATGGTGAATGTTGTAGTAGGTTCATTTCCAATAAATGATGCACCTTCCTTTCACAATATGCAAATCTTGAGTTGTCAAATTGTTGAATTCCCATTCAAGTGGAATGTAGAAAGGAATTCAGATGTATGGTTTTTGAAGCAACTCATGTGTCTTGATGTTGATGTTAAGCTGTGATTGTTCCATAGAAGATTCAGGGGCTACAATCATTGAAGTGTGAGACCTTAATTAATGTAAAATAGAATGTGTCATGTTGCATGATATGGTGGGGATAGAAAAAGTGAATTTACAATGGGAGATGATGTAACTTGATGGGCATTGTCATCAATGAGAAGACAAATATTCTCAATTGTTTCATTAATATTTGAAAGGTGAGAGTCCACAAACAGATGTGAAATGTTTAAGTAGGCCTCCCAATGAAGTGGATCTCATAGACACGAAGAATCCTATATAGAGAATCATTGAGAGCCCTTGAAGAAGAAAATTTGAACTTCGATGAAGCAATACATGATGGAGGAATATCTTGCAAGAGGAAATCAAAGTCATTATGGTGTCATCTAGATCTGAAATGTGGTCTACTTTTCAAAAAAGTAAAGATGCTTGATAGGAATGTGCCCTAGTGGGGTGAATCTAGAAGACATATAATCCTATTGCAAAGAATCATGGAAAGTTCTAAAAGAAGCAACTTTTAATTCTGAAGTAGCAACATGTATAAGAGATGTTCTCATTTGTAGATGGAGTATCAAGAGGAGGATCACTAGTCCATGGACCATGTCATTGTTGTTAAATACCTACGCTTTTGTTCATAGTCACTTGGTGTAGGAATGAATTCAATGAGATAGGGTAGGAGATCCTACATAATGTAATTTTTCACTATCCCTTGTTTCGAGTACAAATGGTTCTCTGAATTTATCTTGACAATAGAATGTCGGAATTTAATACCATAATCCATGATGAAAACTGCCAAAAATGGAAATTTATATTAGTTCGCAATTACAAAATGCTTTTGTATAGGCCTCTTGAAGATTAAGTACATCAAATTGAGAATTTATAAATTGAGTGTATGTATTAGCAATCTCCCAAATTATTCAATGGTCTCCAAACCTTGTCAATTTTTTATTTTTATTTTAACTCAAATATGTATGGTATAGGCATATCATTGGTTGTGTGATTTTTTTTTCCTTAAATGCTTTTATGACCAAAAGAGACAAGTTTTAGATGAAAATGGGATCTTATGGGCCTTTTTGACACAATGGTAGGTTCTTTAGACCTGAAAATGCCCCAAAAACTAGTCGATTGCCTTAAGTTACAAACAAATCCTTGTTTGTGAGCATGCTTCTTGATCTCCAATTTTGGTGGAATGAAAGATAATATTGAATTTCTCAAGCCTTTTGGATGCTTCGAAACCACCAAAAAAAAGCTACTTTGATCATTGAAATGTTGTAGTCACTTTGATAAAAAAAGAAAACTAAGTCTAAACTTTAGAAGTTAGTTTTTTCTTGTCAAATTGTTTTCAATTTTCAAATCATCCAAGGATGCAAGAGGAGTATATTTTGTTATGACAAGATAAAAAAAAAAAATTATAATCTTTTGAAACCATTGAAACATGGGGACCCCTTCCCCCCCTCCAAAATCCCTATTTTTTCAGGATGCAATACTTAGGGGAAACATCCTCTTGCCGCACCACTTAGGGATGTCCTAGGGACTCCAAGGAGTCTCTTGACGATCTTGAGGATGCCTATGAGTCTCCCATGGCCCCCAATTAGAAACTCCAATTCTAAACAAAAATGGTGAAATTATTGTGAAAATGTCATCCGTATTAAAGGTTTGGCAATGCCCCCTAACCTTGATGGGGGCTCTACCCCAAACCCCCCACAAGGGGCACTACCCATTGACCCCAAACCTCTACCCACCATTCTTATTGTTAATGCAATCATTTCCATTTTTTTTATGTTGACTAGTTTAAACACTTAGTATGCCAAAGTTTCATCTGTAATTCTTATACTTATTCTTAGTTTATTCCCAAAGTTCCAAAACTCTACCACCATTGTTAATGTTCAAATTTCAATGCAATCATTGACATATTTTTAATGTTTATTGTAAAATTTACATAGTGTGGAAAAGTTTTATTTACAGTTGTTATACTTATTCTATACACATCATTTTATAATTAATTTTTTAAGTTGTATATATATTTGCATCCCACCCCGCCCCCTTCATCATCCCCCTGTCGTCCCCAAACTTAAGCCCTTGGTATGTTAAGATATGAAAGCTCACAATAGTTTCATTTGATATGTTAATCAAGGAAAAACCTACAATATATAGCTTCCAAGATTCCAAATCCATGAGGATCATGAAGAGGTAGAAAACCAAAAAAAGAAATTGCTTATCCAAGTTTCCAAATTTGTGACAAGGAAAAAGTAGAATCTCAATCAAAGAAGGAGAATGTGCAACTCATTGTCTTATTATACCTAAGTAAAAAATATTACCTAATTAAGCTTTTTAATAGTGGAATATCACACTTAGGATAAAACATATCCAAGGTAAATAAAATATTACATTGATAGGCTTCTTTGGTTGCTCTAAAAGTGGTGCCTTATAAATTATGTTCTTGGATACTAAAGTTTCCAAATTTTGGGCACTCTTGGTAGCTTCTCATAGAGATTGTGATTCAAAGGCTTTAACCAAACCTTTCAATGGTTTTCGTTGATGTGTTTTTTATGCACTATGCAACACAAAATAAAATACTAAGTATTCTATCCTCTCTTGATCAAAATCCTCCCAAGTGCTAAACTACGTGATCAAATGGGATGACTCCAAGATTCCAATAGTCAGGTCTTGACTTTATATTGCAGATAGACTCAATGATTGTGATGTGATATCTGCTTGAATCACAAGGGGGACTTACGTTGCTTGGGTCAAGACCTATCCATTCTCATGTTTCATGATTGATTTACACTCCATGATTTAGGTCATCCTTGAGCAACATCTCGACTTAGCCAAATTTTGTTTTTGTACCCTAATTCTTTAATTTTGACCCCTTACTAGCATTGCCTTAGTTTTTATTGGAATTCTTGCTTCTCTAGCATGGGCACATTTCTAGGGTTCATTCACACAAATTGCTCTTGATGAGCAAGCTAGTATCATTACCATGACTTAAACAAAATTTTAACTTAGTCAAATTATCTCCTCCAAACTTCTATGAGTTCATCACCTTCATTCTTCATCATTTGGATGTCTTTTGTCATTGGAAGGTAATTCTTGACCACCATACCTCAATCTTGACCTATGCTATACCCTAAAACCCTAGAACCTAGTCATGTTTACAATTGAGATCTTGGAGACTTGATCACTTAATACAACTTAATCATGCAGGTCTCATCTAACTCCAACTCCAACACTTAAGCAAATCAACCCTAGCAACCAAGTACTTTGGGAAATATCTTGCAACTTGACAACAAGGGTAATGATGGAGGAATGGAAGGTGAGACCTATAGAGGTGAGAGAGAGAGAGAGGGTGGGAGGAAGAGATAATGACCTAGAGAGGGTAGAGAAAGAGAAGTAGAGAGGGAGAGAAGAAGAGAGGGATGGATAAAGAGACCTAGAGAGGGGAGAGAGAAGAGAGATAGTAGAGAGGGATAGAGAAGAGAGATAGAAGAGAGATGCCAATGTCAATCTTTTTCTATAAATTTTTTTTTTCTAAAATATCAGCCTATCGTCGAAATTATGACTCCAAAGGATAAAATTCCGACAGAGGAGTGTCATCGGATGCACAACATCCTCATTGGAACTCTCCTGGAGGCCCTCTAGGAGAGTTCCGATGAGGATGTTGTGCATCCGATGGCACTCCTCTATCAGAATTTTATCCTTTGGAGTTGAAATTCCAACGATAGGCCGAGATCACGACAGTATTCTTTCGGGGTATGAGCATCCATGGTGGCCGTCGGAAAGGTTGGAGGTGATGTCGGAATTACGATGACCACAAGGATAGTCGGAACTTCTGACAAAAAGTTTTCAATGGCTTTTTTTGTCGGTAGTGCGACAAAATTGTGTCAGAATTACGACGATTTGCCGTCAAAATTTTGACCCAAATGTACTAGTGTATGAGGGCCGACCGAGGTAACCATCAAGCTATATGATGACACTCTCTCTTTAGGTTCACTTGTGTGTGTGATGTCAGTTCACCTATGTTTGTGTTATCGAGTCACTTGTGTAATTGTGATGTTGAGTCCCTTGGATTTTGTGGAGTCATATTGTGTTGTCATGGAGTCATATTGTTTTTTTGACCATGTCATGCTTATGCTTGTTTGAGGGTCCTCAACTATCTCCTAGCATGGTGGGGTGATTCCATTTTGGGAATTACATGACCAGGTGGTAGTTCCACTTCCCATCGGATGTTTGGGTTTGTACCTTCATGCAAGGATTGGGTTCGTAGGTGTTCCTGTGGTTCATGGCTCATGCTTCATTTCATGTTTGGAGATTATTGTTATTTGGAAACCTATGTGGTCATTGTAATATTAATCTTATGTAACTTGGTATTTAGTTGAGATGTATCTTTATATGTATATTGAGAAGCTATGTATTGGAAGAGCAATGTAATCCTATGTTGGGATGTCTTTATCAGTTTCCTTTATGATATGTGTTCATTCTTATTGAAGTGGAATTCTATTGTATCCCTTCAATCTTTCAATGATGTATCTATATTTGCTTATGGCTTATTGTGATCATTGAGTTAATGATAGATTAATTGTATTTGGGGAATTTTTTTTGGGTCAAAATTTTGTTGAGGAGAGAAGTCCACCAGAAGAAATTAACCTTGGGGAGGAGTTGGGGATTCCAGACCTCTTTCTAGATAGGGGAGTAAACAGGTTCCCTAAGTAAGATGGTGTAGGCAGTTCTAACAAAGAAGTCTCCAGAGGGGTCCCATTTACAAACAAGTTTGTCCTCCCTAGGGAACAAAGGGAGGAATATACCGGCTAAAAGCTTCTACAGCTCTTTAGCAAAAAGGAGGAGGAAGGGGAGATCAATGCAGCAATCCTCCAAGGTCCTCCACATGCAATTGCTGAAGTAGTCACTAACCCTTTCACCAAAGAAGCCTTTGGTGGCATCCTGTAGCTATCTTAGGGAGGGGGAAGAAGCAAGGGGTCTCTCTCCTAACCAACCATCTTCCCAGAAGAGAATGTTCCTTCCATTTCCAATAAGCCACCTCAGACCATGATATAAAGGGTCCTTGCAGCTCAAGATGTTATTTCAAATTTTGAAACCCTTGGGAAGGCCCTCCTCTTTAAGGATAGAGGAAAAGTTCGCATTACCTAGGTACCTAGCCCTGATGATCATACTCCAATCCGTATCCTTGTTCAAAAGCTTTGAGGCAATTTTAGTCATAAGGGCCTTATTGAACCTTGAGACCTTACGAATTCCCAAGCCGCCCATGGCCTTGGGAAGACAAACTTTGTCCCATCCCACCAAGGCGAGCCTCTTCTTTTCTTCCATTTCCATCCAGAGGAAAGTCTTTTGAATGTTTTCCAACTTAGCTGCCATAGTCGTAGATATCTTGAATAGGGAGAGAAAGTACATAGGGATCCCCTAGAGGGAGGAGGAAAGCAACTACAATTTCCCAGCACTACTCAGGAATATACCTTTGCAACCATCCAGCTTTTTCTGCATTCTTTCAAGGATAGAGATCCAAGAAGATTTAGAGACATCTTTAACAATTAAGGGGAGGCCTAGGTAGATGCCAGGGAGGGAGGCCCTTTGACAATAAAGAATTTTGTAGACTTTATCTTGGAGTTGGGCATTAGTGTGGAAGAAGTAAATGCTGCTCTTTTCATAGTTAATGTGTTGGCCACAAGCCAGAGCCTTAGCTTCCCAAACAAAGGAGATACCAAAAAGGATCATATCATCAACAAACTGTTGTAGAACATTGGTGGGCATCATACAGGTAGGTTTAATGCCCAGAAGAGAACCCCTACGAACCAAACAGTTCAAATTAGAGGCCAACACTTCAACAAGGAGGATGAAGAGGTAAGGGGATAGAGGATCCCCTTTCCGCAACCCTCAGGAGGCCCTGAACTTCTCCAGGGGGTTCCTGTTTAACAGCACAATATAGGAGATAGTGAATATGCATTCCCTAATGAGTTTGATGAGTTTGTCTCCAAACCCCATAGCTTTGAGAACTTTGAAAAGGAAGTTCTAGTTGACCCTGTCATAAGCCTTGGAGATGTCAAGCTTGAGAACCACCCCTGGCTGATGACACTTATCCATAGAGTGGATAATCTCACGAGTAGAGATTACCACATCAAGAATCTGTCTACGAGGAACAAAACCCTTCTGGGAGGGGCTAATCAAAGGATCCAAGAAAGGTTTGAGCCTATTGACAAGAACTTTGCTGAAGATTTTATAAATAGTGTTGCAAAGATTGATAGGGCAGAAGTCCTTAAGAGTAGATGCCTCCCAATTTTTAGGGACAAGAGAAATGAAGGGGTGATTGAGTTTATTAAGGAGCCTTCCCGATCTGAAAAAAATCTCTAGTAGCCAGAACAACATCACGGCCCACCACATCCCAGAAATCTTTAAAAAAAGTCAGAGGGAAACCATCAGGACCTGGGGATTTGAAGGGGCCGATAGCAAAAACAGCAGGCTTGACTTCCTCTTCATAAATAGAGGCCAAAATAAGGTTGTTATCTTACTCCGAGAGGGGAGGTGGGAGGCAGTTAAGAAGGTCCTCCCTAGCAGGGGCTCCTCGGTCATCATCGTCCCTAAATAAAGTGACAAAATAATTGGTAGTTAGTCTTCTCAAACTATCAACATCATTGACCACCTGATTGTTGTCGTCCATGAGGGAAGAGATGTGGTTCCTACACCTGTGGATAGAAGACGATTTGTGGAAGAAAGTAGTATTTTTATCACCCTCCTTGAGCCATTGAACCCTGGATTTCTTTTCCCAGTAGAGTTCCTCTTTGTGGGAATTCTCCTTCCATTTTCTTCGAAGGGCAGTCTCCTCCATATGGGTGGCTTCAAGGGAGTCATCTTGGTCAATATGCTCTTGGATAACAATCAATTTACTATTGAGATCCTTTTTTTTCTTGAAGATATCCCCGAAGGTGTATTTGTTCCATCCCCGGATGTTTCTTTTGATCAATTCGAGCTTCTGGGCAATCCTGAACATAGAAGTACTAGGTATGTTGATGCTCCACCATCTTTTAATGCAATCCTTTAACTTTGGATGAGAGTTCCACAGAATTTCATATAAAAAAGGATGCTTCTTCCTTACAATATTTTTGGTGTTCTAGATGAGCAGGGGGTTGTGGTCAGAGACCATTCTGGGGAGGGTAGTGAGCTTCAAGGCTGGACCAATTCCCTAGTTGCCTGAGATGAGAAATTTGTCAAGTCTGACCTGAATAAGATCCTTTCCCTTCCTAAGATTGGACCAAGTGAATTTTTGCCCCAATAGTTCCACATCCATTAACCCATTCCTACCAATGAAGTCAACTAGATCAGTCATGTTGTCAGAGTATTCTGGAAGGCCTCCCAACTTCTCATAGGGGATCAAAGGAGAGTTGAAATCACCTGCAATCAACTAGTAGGAATTTGCATTATTTTGTATTAGAGTAGTTATGTCGTTCCAGAGATTTAATCTACCAGATCTGACATTAGGGGCATAAACATTAACAAGGATGCAGGAGTCCATCGGGGAAGAGAGTTCAGAGACCAAAAGGTTGGCCGGGGAGGAGAGAAAATTGCCAAAAAAATGGGAGGGGTCTCACATGGTGACCAAGCCACCGGAGGCTCCAGTAGCATTACTAATAACAAACTTTGCACTAGGCCAAATTTTCCCAGCAACAAGGGAAAAGGAGGACAACGACATCTTAACTTCTTGGAGAAGAAGGACCATAATTTTATTTTCAAAAATACACTTTTTAAGAGCATATTGCTTTTGGGGGTTGTTCAGGCCCCTCATGTTCCAAGAGAGGACCTTCATATCTTACCTTTTATGGACATCTCCAAGGTTCGCTACCTGCCATTGGCAATATCCCTTGTTGCTTCCTTTTGTCTTGATATTTTTTGTGATGATCGTCCTGCTTTGAGATCAATTCAACAACTTTGTTGTAACGAAGCTTTATGTTGTCCATGGAAAATAGGCCCAAACCATGTAACGACAAAGGTGCTATGCGATATATCCTATCGTTAACACAAAAATTGGTATTTATTGGAGGAAGTTGCTTGGGTACCCATTATTTCTCTACATGTTTGTACCTCAAGGGCACCTCATTGTTGCCTTTGGTCTCATCATCATAAGAACATGACCCCCCTTGAGCAAAGAAAAATTTCATGTGTTTATTGAATTTTCTTCTAATCTTTTGACCTCTAGTTGATCTCCCTATTGTGGACCTACTACATATCTAACTTTGATTTTCTATTCCTGCATTTTCCCCACTCCATGAAGACATGTCTGACAAATACCTATTTGGTGGTACCTTTACTCCATCAAATGAGAGAGTTTTCGATTATGGGAAAAACAAGTTTTGAAGGGATCCTAAAACACTTTATAAAATATCCTTAAAAGATAATAGCATTAAGAAACAAGAAAAGACATTCTGCCAAAAAACCAGCACAGTTCTGGGTAAAAATCAGCATAAAAGCCCAACAAAACCAGCAACATCCAACCATAACAAAAAAAAGACAAAAGACAAAATACTTAATGTTTTTAAGGGCATTAGCGAAATTTCTGCTAATCCCTTACAAATCTTTAATAGTATCCTTGAGCATAGGGATATCCTTGAGGTTTGGAAGTGTTGGATCCATCAAGGAACTTGGTAATATTCCTCTAAATTATTAGTCATAGAGGTAAGGATATCTAGAATCATTACCAAAAAGTTTTTCATGGTTATTTTTCCTTCCTCCAGTTTACTAATCTGAGCTTCCAACTTCTCAACTTTTTCCTCCATACCCTTTTTCCATTGCTCCTGGTTACTTTCAGCTTTCTTTCCCTTCTTTTCCTGTTGCTTATCAATTTTTTTCCAGATTCTTGATTCTTTCATATACCCACCTATCAAAACCCATTCGAGCCTCGGACTGGTTTTTGAGTTTATCTAGAATAATCCCATCTCCAGCTTTATCTTGATCCCCACTTGATTTCTCCTTATCCTTCTTCGTCTCAGTGTCCATTTCTCTTTCCTCCTTATTAATCGGATTGACCTACTCCTCCATAGGTTGGATGTTAACATTACCTACACTCACACTGTGGGTAGGGCTATTCTGGTCAGAAACATCCTTAGCTCCTCCTTCCTCTTCCCTCACTTCCTCTTCTTTCCAGCTCTCCTCTCCGTTAGACTCATCGGTCTCCATCTCGCTTTCATCTTTTCCCATGTCCTCAGAATCAACCTCTGTATCCTTTTGATTACCCATGTCCTCTTGAATATTCTCCACAGTGGCTTTTTTACCCTTTTTTCTCTGTGTCAACTCATCCTTGCTAGGCCCACCTTCCTCCATCTTCCTCTTTCCTTTACCCGACGACACCGACAATCTCTTGTTTTCCTGGATATCTCGAATCTTGCAATGCTCATAAATGAGCAAAATAAGGTCGTAATGAAGCACAGGAGAAGAAGGGTTCTTGTTATGCTTATTCAGAGACCACGATAGAGACCTAAAGAGGTAATAGGGAAGACAAATCCTCTTCTCATGTCTAAAATGATTTAAAAGCACAAAATCTAGTATTTGTGTGGACCCTGGTAAAATGACCCTCCACAGTAATATATTCCATAATTGCATTAAGCACACAACCCCATATTTTCTTGATATTAGAAGCATCATAATACCCCCTCGTGGCTTTTCCTAGTTTCTCTCTCTCCTTCTCTTTACACGAAAAAAGCTTAACTGCATTATTAGACACTTTTAGGTCTCTAAAGAAGTTAAGACCAGAATGGGGCATACTTGTGACCATCGAAATGAGGTCCACATCCAGCTTAAACCTAACACCATGAATTTTGAAGGGGCCATTTATCCAGTTTTTAGTAACTTTGGTGACCGCTAGGTTAACTCTGCCTTTATCATAGTTGACCAATTTTTCCATGAAATTCGTCATGAATCCTTTCTCCAGCTTTGTCCAAACCTTAGGCATCTCCCGCCATCTGTAAATATTATCAGGTTCCTCTTTTCTTAGATCCCCCCCCATCAGGGGTTTAGTTTTACAATTTCTCTGCTTTTGCAACTTTAGAGATTTCTTCCAAATGACACTCGACTTTTTGAAAATGCATACCCACAAAGCATGCTGAAAATTAATAGTCTTGATTAGGACTCTACCCTTCTGATGTGTCATCATCACCTTTCTAAAAATTTGAAGATTACTCATTAATACTTTCATGATTAACGTGCGATCCATCTTTCCCCATAAATCTATCCTTTCTGATGAGTTCTTTAATAGTAAAATCAATATTAACTTCCCCATTCCATATACTTTGAGCTTCAGAAATTACACCAAGGTTCGCTAGACCATCCGCTACAATATTTTTTTCTCTAAAGGCATGTTCAACGATAATAGATTTAAAGCTTGAAATAATTTCTCTAGCTTTAAAAATAATATTTTTGATGAATACTAAGAGGGGGGGGGGTGAATTAGTATGCCAAAAAATTCTGTACTTAAACACTTAAATAGTCTGAAGATAAACCAGTAAAACAGTTTAACAGACAGACTGGTTATCACACATGCAAACCAAAATGCAAGTAAAGAATTCACCCACAAAAGAAGTACAACCATAACACAAGATATTTGACGTGGAAACCCAAATGGGAAAAACCATGGTGAGATGGAACTCACAAGTCACTATCTGCAGAATAGAAACCAGACCGGTTAAGGTCAGATTGGTTAAGGTCTTACAATGTTCTTTACCAGAACAGATCCTGTTAGGAATCTCAATCTTTGTTAGGAGATAAGTCCGATTAAAGACTACCTTGTTAGAGGATTTTAGATTCACAGAGGTGAACCACCTTGTTAGAGGATTTTACAAAAGGCTTTTGGGCCTACCCGGTTAAGGGCTACAGACTTGTCAAAGATGTGAGTAATCAACAAGTGTTTGATTTATCTAATAGCACAAACTTCTTGGCTAGATCTAGTATAGCTCACTGCTAATGTATTCCAGCATTACTTCAGTCTTCTCTATCTCTCTCTCTCAGTTACAACTTGATCTTCTCAGATAAGATCGCTCTTTCAACAGCTCAACAATCACCTTAAACCCTAGCACAACATAAACCCTATCAGCAATAACCTAAAACCCTAGACATGATGTCCTTTTAAAGGAATCTGATTTCATGTCAGTCCAATAGGATTACATTACAATTTCCTAGGTTCAATGAATCTAGACATACTCAGTAACACGACACAAAAAGCACTATCAGTGTGTCGGCACCATCAATCAATCGGTGGATTGGTAACTCATCACAAAATGCTAGTTGGTAACTCATCACAGAGTATTACTGGTTCATACAAAATACCGGTTGCCAGTTTGACAAAAATGAAGACTGGTAAGAATGTGTTATGCCACTTTGCTTCCTTGTACCGCTTGAGATCTATGAACCACTTGGGGTCGACATGTTGCTTAAGACCGGGAAACACATTCTGTAAAATCACCAATAGTCTAAAGACTAGAATACAACATACCAGTTGGAACAAATACCAGTTGAGCTCTAGCTCATACATATAAAGGGGATCTCAATACAAGTGTGTGTCCATCAATGACAATCACAACATAAACATAAAAAATGCCAACAATCTCCCCCTTTGGCATTGATGGCAACACTTAGGAAAATTAAAATTTTGACATCTAAGTGTTTTACAACAAAAACATGCCTTTAACAAAATTGCTCCCCCTAGGCATATACACTATCCCTTAATCAATACAATGTATAGCAATTTTGCATACAAAACATAAACATTGAGATATCAAAGCATATAGCATATATCAAAATTTTAAAACCAGATACTTCTCCTTATTCTTCTCCAAAATAGATAGAGTACTTCTCCCCCTTTGCCAACAATGACAAAGTACCGCTGAACAACCCTGTTTCCATTTGATATTGAAATAATAAAATTTTATGACAACAATGAATAATACTTGTCAAAAACTGATTTATAGTCCTGCAAAAATTGTTTCATGGATAGAGACCAGGACTCAAGTAGGGAGGTGGCCACTTCTTTCTCTGTTTGCATCTGGGATACCTATTCCTCCATGGCATCAACTGTGCTTAGCTCTTGCATAACTATCAAGGCATCCAGGTTCAGATAACACTTCTGAAGAATTTGCAGACGTGGAAGTAAAACCAGTTGTAGCTCCTGCAAATCTCTAGATCGTGTACTGATCTCTTGCTCCATTTTGGCTGACTGGATCTGGAACCGGTGAACGGTTTGCCCATAAGTTGCAAAGGAATCATAGGGTGGCTTAAATGTGCTCAAGTAGGACTGCAAGTCCATTTGAAGCTTTTGCTTCTGAGTTAGCACATCATCGCAAAATAGATGGGGTTGATAGATTTTGCTTAGTAGAAAGTTTCCCTCATCCAAAGCATCCCTTATATCGTTTTGATCTTTCAACAGTTCAGACTGGAGCTCATTCAACTTTTTCACCAGAGCAATGTTAAGAGCCTTTTGATGCTCTTTCTTGACATTTGCCTCAGCTGCTTCTTCCCGGCTCTGCACCTAATCATCCACTACAGTACATAGTAGTTTGAGCTATTCTAGTGATGATTTAGTGTTAGGAAGATTGGTACCGGGGATCAAACCGGTAAGGGTGTCCACAGCCGCCTATATTATGTCTTGCTCCTTTTTCCTTCGTATGATTTCAAGGCACTCTTGAGCAACCTTGATGCTCTACATAAGCTCCAACTCACTTGCAGACTAGAGATCAATAGGATTGGAGATATCAACAGGTTTGGCTTCACTCCCGGTTGCCTTCATAGTATCCATCTATGTGCTCTTCATTGCTTCTGCTGCCTTGTCTGCTTCTTCCTTCTTCCTTTTCTCTACTTCCTTCTTCTATTCTTGTGTCTTGTCTTCCTCTTCTTTCTTTTTCCTCTCTGCTTCCTTCCTCTTCTCCTCTTCTTTCTTTTCTTCCTCTTCCTTCTTCTTCTTTTCTTCCTCTTCCTTCTTCTTCTTTTCTTCCTTATCCTCTTCTTCTTTCTTCTTCCTATCATCTTCTTGCTTCTTCTTCTCTTCATCTTTTCATTTCTCCTCTTCCTCTTTTCTATTCTCTTCCTCTTTTCTCTTTTTCTCATCTTCATCTTTTCTTTTCTCCTCTTCCTCTTTTCTCTTCTCTTCCTCTTTCTTCTTTTTCTCATCTTCATCCCTCTTCTTCTTTTCTGTTTGTTCCTCAGCTGCTTCCTGTGTGTCCTTGGCTTGCTCACTGCCCTGTTCGGCTTGTTGACCCTATTTTGTTCCTTCAGAAGGTATGTCCTGAGTGACATCTTCTATGTCCAATGCATCGACATCAATAGTGTCGATTGGTTCTTCAACCAGGTTTCCTTCTTCATCAAAAACTTCATCCGGTTTGGATACAACCGATTCTTTTTCCGCTTGCAGGTTGGCCATACATGCTTTGTGAGAATTGATAGCATAATCCATCTGCTGATGACTGTCTTTTTCGACATCATCAATTCTCCCCTCTAATAGCCAGAGTCTTCTTCTCCTTGTGAAGAAGAGTCCTTTATTCTGATCCAAAACATCAAATAATTCTAAATTTGAGAGGTCGGGACAGTACTGTGCAAAGACTTTCTCCCTATTCTCTTATTCTTTTCAATGGAAATGCGCCATTTATTATCTAATGCTTTATATAAAGAATCTGGTGTCTGAGATTTAATCTCTGATGGCGACCAGTCATTTTTACACAAATAAATAATGATTTCCTGTAATACTTCTTTCTCCTCATCACTAAAATCATCATAATAATCTATTAAATCATGAAGTAATTTTCTCCTAATATTATTTATTGTCCTTTGATAATGTGTCAAAGGTTTGTATGAGGAGATATCAATATTTACCAGTGTGGATGCTACTGGTTCATTCTTCTTCATCTTCTTTGTCTATCTGGCCTTCTTTGGCTTTTCATTAGACTCGGTCTCTTCAGGGTCCGGTTCATTTGACTTAGTCTTTCTTTTTCTTTCGAAGACTTTTGCCAGTGCCACTTCTGGTTTCTTCTTTGTAGGTGACCACTTGTTCACTCTTGGAGTTGCAGTAGTAGCCGGTGCCGATGCTGCAGGCACTGCCTTGGCTTTCTTTGTTGTCGGTTCTTTTCCTTTCTTAACAGATGGTTCCTCGGCCGGTGCAATCCTCTCCAAGTAGGTTCCGGTCGTTTTAGCCTTAGGATCAAGAGGTGAGGCAATATGGGTTGAGGCATACCCTTCCAGCATATCATACATCACCTCATGGTCCATTGCCTCCACTTCTTCCATTCTAGGCTCAACAACCTCCTTTAGGAATTTGTCCACCTGAATGGTGAAATAGATGTCATCTTCATATTTCTTAACAATGTCACCTGAGATCCTTACCCTTTGACTTATCTTCCATTTGAACTCATCAAAATATTTGTTTAGCTCCTCAGGGTAACCAGTTCCAATGGCTTGTATGCTTTCCTTGATCTGCTTGGTTACCGGTTGGTCAGAAGACCACTGGACATCTCCTACTCCAGGAAAGTAGCCTCGAAAATAGAAAAACAACCCAACCAATAGTTGTCCGAACTTGAATCTTAGTGCATTATCATGTTTAATCGACTTTAGATTTGATAGGAGTTGCCTCTGCATACCGATGCATAAGTCAAATGATGCGTCCTCTTTAATCATCCGGTAAGCGGCATTTACCGCTGCAGTAGATACAGAATTAATCCTGCTGGCTGAGAATGTTCTGTAGCCTATCACCATGCAGGTGTATTTCACCATATCATCCTTGATAGGGTTAACTGTCATACCCCGTGAGTCACTTGTTGAACTAGTGAGCTTGGCCATTTCTGTTTTGCTTACCGTTCTTAGGGCTAGCACTTCCCTTGTGTTACAGAAACTAGTGATTGCATGAATTGCCTGTGGCATGATATCATGCATCCTCTCCAGGTAAATCTTGTCACCATGGACTCTGCTCAAAATGATCCTGATATGATCCTCCATAAAATCTTCTAGAAAGTATACTGCATTATGGAGTTTCTTCTTCTCTAGGATACTAAACTTCGATTTGATTTTCTTGTCCTTGCCGCAAAATAAACCTAACTGGGTGTGAATCGCTAAAGACCCTAGGTCTTCTATTTTGCAATCAATATAATTTGAAATTCCCTCTTCAACTATGACTCCAGCTGGAACTTGTGATAAGGCATTATATTTGGACTTCCTTTGAATAAAACTTTCCAACTCAATGGATGTACTAGAACTAGTATGAGATGCGGAAGCCATTGTTGAGTATTTCAAGAAAATGAAAAATACCTTTACAACGCGAATTTAGGGCTTCCTGATTCTGCTTCACTTCACTCTTCGTCGGTTGCCAAATCACCGCTTTGTGTTCTCCATGACCGCTTGCAAACTGAATTTGAATCTCCTTCAAGACTTGTCAATTTCTTGAACTCTTAGCTCAAATCACCTTTTCTTCGCTTTGCACTTTGAAAAACTTTTCTTCGCTTGAAAATAGATAGTGAGAAATGATTTGAAATATGCTTTTATACATGTCTCTCACCTACTGCCATTAAAGCTCCTCTATTAGGGCGTAAACCCTAATTTGCCTCTTTTACCATTTCTGGTCTTCTACCAAGCGATAGGTATTACATACCGGTTAAGGTCTTTTACCAGTGTAACTGGGGGTTCACAATCATTTTGCCATTTGCTCCCCCTAAGCCTCTTTGGAGCTTAGTTTGTCGGTTCCGATATTTCCACACTAGGTGTAGAAACCGGTTCCTCTTCCAACATTGTTGGTTTCTTCCTCCAGGTTTTGTTCATATCCGCTTGAACTATTTCAACATCAATTTCTCCTTTCTGAGTGATCGGTATATCATCAGATATACTCTTTCTGCTTCTGCAAAATCTTGCAATGTGACCCAGTTTGTTGCAGTGATAGCAAACCAATCCAGGTGCTCTCCAAGGTCCATTATTCATGTTTCCATTCTTCCTTCTACAGGTAGCAACAGTGTGACCATGTCCATGACAAATCCAACAGTTTTCTCTCCATCCAGTTTCCGGTTGATAACCATTGTTTCCTGACTGATAATTGTAAGCATTAAACCGGCTAGGGTTCCGGTTCACAAAAGATTCCAGACCAGCTCCTTGGGTCCTTTGAGGATATCTTCTGGTATTGTTCATGACAGACCTGCATTTAGATGCTCTATGCCCAAACTTGTTGCATGCATAACAATGACCATTGAACTTATTGGATCTAGGTACATTGTTGATAAAATAAGGAAAATTATTGTAGGCTTTGCTCCTACATACATTGCTAGTGTGTCCTTCTTTAAGGTAGTTAAAGCAAACAAGTTTGAATTTTTGCTTACCTTTTCCTTTGAGTGTACGTTGCTTCTTTGATGCTTCAGCATTTATTCCTAAGGATTCTCCTTCCTCATGTCCAAAGAAACCAAGTCCATTGGTATTCTTTACCGGTCTAGATGACTCAAGCTTTTGCTCTAGCTTGATAGTACTTTTGCTAAACTTAGCAAGTATTTCCTTTGACTTAGAGAGTTCTTTGGAAATAGCAGTATTTGTCTCCATTAGGCTTGCATTTTCAGAGATGGCTATGTTCAGTTCTCCTTGCATGTCTTCCTTTTCCATTCTGCTCTCATGAAGGCGAGCAGTTAGTGCACTAATCTCTTGTTTCAACTTGGAGATCTCATGATCTCTGTCCTTTACCAGATCTTCAGCTTTTCTCCAGTTCTCAAGCTCTTGACTAAACCAGATAGTTAGTCCTTCCAACTACTTTCTCAGATTAGAGTTTGAATCATTCATCTTATTTAACTCTACAATCATGGCTTCCATATTTGCTTCATCTTCAGAACTACTTTCAGATAGCTCCATCAGCTTCTCTACATGTTCTCTCCTTTTTGCTTGAGATGCCTTGTATTTGACCATAAGATCATCATAGGCTTGCTCAGACTGAGTGAGTCGTTGAGTAAGTTCCCTCAAGGTGTATTCCCCCATATCTCTTTCCAAGTGGTTAAACTTATAGAAAGGTAGGCTCTGATACCTATTGATGAATACTAAGAGGGGGGGTGAATTAGTATGCCAAAAAACTCTGTACTTAAACACTTAAACAATCTGAAGATAAAACGATAAAACAATTTAACAGATAGACCGGTTATCACACATGCAAACCAAAATGCAAGTAAAGCATTCACCCACAAAAGCAATACAACCATAACACAAGATATTTGACGTGGAAACCTAAATGGGAAAAACCACGGTGAGATGGAACTCACAAGTCACTATCTGCAAACCAGATCGGTTAAGGTCTTACAATGTTCTTTACTAGAATAGATCCTGTTAGGAATCTCAATCTCTATTAGGAGATAAGTCCGATTAAAGACTACCTTGTTAGAGGATTTTAAATTCACAGAGGTGAACCACCTTGTTAGAGGATTTTACAAAAGGCTTTTGGGCCTACCCGGTTAAGGGCTACAGACTTGTCAAAGATGTGAGTAATCAACAAGTGTTTGATCTATCTAATAGCACAAACTGCTTGGTTAGATCTAGTATAGCTCGCTGCTAATGCATTCCAGCATTACTTCAGTCTTCTCTATCTCTCTCTCTCAGTTACAACTTGATCTTCTTAGATAAGATCACTCTTTCAACAACTCAACAATCACCTTAAACCCTAGCACAACATAAACCCTTTCAACAACAACCTAAAACCCTAGACATGATGTCCTTTTAAAGGAATCTGATTTCATGTTAGTCCAATAGGATTACATTACAATTTCCTAGGTTCAATGAATCTAGACATACTTAGTAACACGACACAAAAAGCATCGTCAGTGTGTTGGCATCGTCAATCAATTGGTGGATTGGTAACTCATCACAAAATGTCGGTTGGTAACTCATCACAGAGTATTACCAGTTCATACAGAATACCAGTTGCCGGTTTGACAAAAATGAAGACCGGTAAGAATGTGTTATGCCGCTTTGCTTCCTTGTACCGCTTGAGGTCTACGAACTACTTGGGGTCGACATGCCGCTTAAGACTGGGAAACACATTCTACAAAATCACCAATAGTCTAAAGACTAGAATACAACATACCAGTTGGAACAAATACCGGTTGAGCTCTAGCTTATACATATAAAGGGGATCTCAATATAAGTGTGTGTCCATCAATGACAATCACAACATAAACATCAAAAATGCCAACAATTTTCTATATTCCACGAAGGCTCAATTTCTCCCTTAAGGCATTTAATAATGTTAAGTGAGTCTCCCTCCAACCATAGATTATCATTATTGAGATTTTTTGCTATAATAAAAGTATTCAAAGCCACTGAGGCTTCAACATAATGACTAGTTTGGTTACCCAAAGGGCCAACAACAGCCACAAGGCAACTTCTAGCAAAATTCCTGACAATGCCCCCATAACCAGCTTTCCCTGGGTTTCCCTTAGAAGCCCCATCAAAGTTGGCCTTAATCTATCCCTATGAAGGAAAGCACTAGAAAAGACCATCCCTACCCTTATCCTTACTGATTATATTATTGGAGAGGTTCCATCTTTCATTAAAGTCTTCTTTAGCAGCTAAACCATTATCAATTCCATATAAACATTCAAAGATCCCTCTATAGATTTTATCCACCACCACTTCAGGGTTCACACTTTTATCCCTAAAAATTTTGTTGTTTCGCTCCTTCCAGATGTTCCATATGATATTAGGGAGAGTTAGTTTCCAAAGCTCAACATTCTTAGAATTGGAACTAGGGAAATACCATTGCTGCCAAAACTCTTCCAAAGAATTCAGGGAAACCCAGCTCAACTTCCACCTACTAAAAATAATATTCCAAATTTCCTGACTGAAAATACACTAGTAGAGGCTATGACAATCAGACTCCTCCTCCCTACAACAAAGAGAACACCTGTTAGGAAAAACAAATCCATGCTTATGGAGATTATCAAGAGTTGGCACCTTATTTTGGATAAAAATCCAAAAGAAGATTTTAATTTTGGGCGTCAACTTCTTTATCCACACTTTAGCCCACAAAGGGATCTCTTCCGGAACTTTGTTGTGGATAGACACTCCTGAAGACATAGAATATTTCCCATCAGAAGTTTCCCTCCAAATCAAACAATCCTTAGAATTGTCCATAAAAAGTTTAGAAGAAAGCAAGATCTCTAAAAAATTTAATCCTGGACAAAGCTGGCTGAACTCAATCCAATTCCCATTTCTCCAATAGTCTCTAACAAAGACTCCATACCTACTTTTGAACCAGTCTTTCCATTCCTTAAGGATGGGGATTTCCTCCAACGGTTTATCCATAAGCCATCTGTCCTCCTAGAATATAATAATTCTCCCATTCCCCAATTTCCACTTTCTTCCAGCTGCAGCCCAAGCTTTAGCCATTTGAACTACATTCCAAATTGCAGAGCCTTCCACAAAAAAATAATTTTCCATAAATTCTTCCTTAGATGGTTGCATGTAACATCAAATGAGAAAGTTAGTTGGTAATGAGAGAGATATTTTTCAAATGAGGGTAATGTTGATGAAGAAGTTGGCCCTAAAGTTGATATTGAGATTAAAATTTGAATAAGTCCAACTGGGGCCTCAAGTGTTGATAACTGTATTAGATTTGCTGCTAATGTCAAGGTTTGAAAAACTAAGGAAGTTTGTTTTCCAAGTAATTTTTTAAAAATAAACTATTTCTATAGGGTTTATTGACATATACATATCGATCCATGAGACTATGCAAGATCCTCGTTAAAGGGGTTTAGGTTCCTACACATGTAATTCAATTATCTTATGTTAGCTAAAAATTACATAGTACACAACTTGAACAACATGAACTTTGTAGACAAAAAGAGTATTAAATAAAAAAAATATGTATTCAATTATCAATATGTTAGTTATTTGATTGAATGACATTTTTCATTGCATGATTGGATTCCTGAATGTCACTACAAATATTGACAATTTTTCTTTGTCACGCCTTCCATCCAATATTTTCCATAATGTCTCTGTTATATTCTTTCCAATATGCATAGTATCAAACAAATGCACAATTTGTAACTGCTTGTAGTAGGGCAACCTACTAAATTGTCGGGGATAATTTTTTGTCCCTTAGGAAGGTAGTCATTAATGCCTTGATGACCTTCACAATCATCAATGACATCATCAGTAAACAAAACACAATAGAAAAGATGTTTTATGACATAAACCATCAGATGGAATGGCATTGCCTTGATGATTAATTCTATTATATTCCAACTTCCATAGCTGAGGTGTCATTCTTCATGGCTTTGATGTATTCTCTTCTTT